>NC_060121.1:305083385-305683385 GCF_021461395.2 Schistocerca americana
TTCTCTGAGGCTGTAGATACTGCGGCGGACGAAGTGGGCGTGCGGTTCTAGGCGCTACAGTCTGGAACCGAGCGACCGCTACGGTCGCAGGTTCGAATCCTGCCTCGGGCATGGATGTGTGTGATGTCCCTAGGTTAGTTAGGTATAATTAGTTCTAAGTTCTAGGTGACTGATGACCTCAGAAGTTAAGTCACATAGTGCTCAGAGCCACTTGTAGATACTGCGATAATGAATAGCTTAGTATGCAGTTCAGTTGAAGAGGAATAGACATCTCTGAAAAGGGCAATCACAGAAGATGGAAAGAGAAACTTAGGTGCCAGGAACGTAATTACGAAGAAACCATGGGTAACAAAAGAATACTGCAGTTGATGAACAAAAGACGGATGTATAAAAGTGTTCAAGGATATTCAGGAATACGGAAGTACAAGTGAAGTCAGTAATGAAATGAACTGGAAGTGCAGGGAAGCTAAGGTGAAATGGCCGCATGAATGATGTGAAGAAATAGAAAAATAAATGATTCTCGGAAGAACTGACTCAGCAGAAGGGATGGATAATATTCCATCAGTATTTCTAAAATCGTTGGGTGAAGTGGCAACAAAATGACTATTCATGTTGGTATGCAGTATGTACGAGACTGGCGATATACCATCAGACTTTCGGGAAAACATCATCCACACAGTTGCAAAGATTTGAAGAGCCGAAAAGTGCGAGAGTTGTGGGACAATCAGCTTAGCAGCTCATGCACCCAAGTTGCTGACAAGAATAATAGAGAATAATATACGCAAGAATGGAAAAGAAAATTGAGGATGTGTTAGATGATGATGAGTTTGGCTTTAGGAATGATAAAGACAGAGAGGCGATTCTGAAGTTGCGGTTGATAATGGAAGTCAGAGTGAAGAAAAATCAAGACACGTTCATAGGATTTGTCGACCTGGAAAAAGCGTTCGACAATGTAAAATGGTGCAAGATATTCGGAATCCTGAGAAAAATAGGGGTAAGCGACAGGCGAAGACGGGTAATATACAATATGTACAAGAACCAAGAGGGAACAACAAGACTGCAAGACAAAGAAAGAGGTGCTCAAATGGTTCAAATGGCTCTGAGCACTATGGGACTTAACATCTATGGTCATCAGTCCCCTAGAACTTAGAACTACTTAAACCTAACTAACCTAAGGACAACACACAACACCCAGCCATCACGAGGCAGAGAAAATCCCTGACCCCGCCGGGAATCGAACCCGGGAACCCGGGCGTGGGAAGCTAGAACGCTACCGCACGACCACGAGATGCGGGCAAGAGGTGCTCGAATGAAAAATGGTGTAAGACGGAGACGTAGTCTTTCGCCCCTACTGTTCAATTTATACATCGAAGAAGCAATGACGGAAATAAAAGAAAGGGTCAAGAGTGGCATTAAAATTCAAGATGAAAGGATATAAATGACAAGATTTGCTGATGACATTGCTATCCTCACTGAAAGTGAAGAAGAATTAGAGACTCTGTTGAATGGAACGAACAGGCTAACGAGACAGAATTGAGACAGAGAGTAATTCGAAGTAAGACGAAAGTAATGAGAAGTAGCAGAAACGAAAAAAGCGATGAGCTTAATATCGAAATTAATGATCATGGAGTAGATGAAAAAAGGAATTTTGCTACCTAGGCAGCAAAATAATCCATGATGGACGGCGCAAGGAGGATATAAAAAGCAGGCTAACACAGGCAAAAAGTAGACTAACACAGGAAAAAAGGACATTCCAGGCTAAGAGAAGTCTGCTAGTATCAAACATAGGCCTTAATTTGAAGACATTTTTGGGAATATACGTTTGGTGGTAGCGAAATATAGACTTTGGGGAAACCGGAACAGAAAGGAGTCGAGGCACTTGAGATGTGGTGTTACAGAAGAATGTTCAAAATTGAGTGTTGATAAGATAGGGAATGAGGAGGTTCTCCGCAGAGTCG
The DNA here is from genome assembly GCF_021461395.2 of Schistocerca americana. NCBI lineage: Eukaryota > Metazoa > Arthropoda > Insecta > Orthoptera > Acrididae > Schistocerca > Schistocerca americana. The sequence continues at coordinate 305,085,344 of NC_060121.1, forward strand.
GCAAGGAAAGGAATAAATGGAAAAACCTGCCAAGAAGAAGGGATAGGATTATAGGACAGATTTTAAGACATCAGGGAATATCTTACATGGTTATAAAGGGAGCTACATAGGATAAAAACTATAGAGGCAGACAGAGCTTGGAATACATTCAGCAAATAATTGAGAATGTAAGGTGCAATTGCTACTCTGAGATGAAAAAGTAGGAATTCGTGGCGGGCCGCATCAAACGAGTCAGACCACTGATGACGGAAAAGAAAAGAAAAGCGAAATAAATGGTGGGTGCTTCCGTAACCAAAGCAGACCAAGTGTTTGATGTCTCAAGAAACGAAAAAAAAAACACCATCCGCTTAGTCAAAACGCAGATAAAAGTATGTGTGTGTGATCGTGACAGTCGGTCACTGAAGAGGATTGTGACGAAAAACAAGGGAACCGCAACTGCAGAAGTCACTGCAGAACTGCATGTAGCACTCGCGAACTCTGTCAACACCAAAACAACACGAAGGCAGCTCCATAAGCTGCGAATTGTGGAAGAAAGTCTTTGGTCGGAGGAGCTCTGTTTCACATTGTTTCCAATTTGTGGCGGAATTTATGTCCAAGATTCAAACAAGGCTGAGTTTCGATGATGATGTGGGTAGCCATATCGTGCTATTCCATGGACCCCACGGTTACTCTGTGAGGTTGCATTACTGCCAAGTTTTATGTCTTCATTTTGGCTGATCAGGTCCATCCCTCGGTACAATGTTTGTTCGTGAATGGCGATGCTGTGTTCCAAGACAACAGACGACTGTTCACACAGCTCGCATCGTCGAGGACTGGTTTGGTGACTTCGAGGATGAATAGTAGCATCTCTCCTGGCCACGCTAGTCACCATATTTCAGTGTTATGGAGCCTCTGTGGTTTACTTTGGGGAGGGGTGCTAGATCGCTATCCACTTCCTTCATCGCTACTTGAGTTTGCCGCTATTTTGCGGGCAGAATAGTATAAGACTCCACTGAAAACTATACATAACTTGTATTTACCCATTACGACATAACTAGAAGCTATTTTGAATGTCTACTGGTTTTCTAGATCGTATTAGGCATGGTGGTATGTTGCGTTTCCACGCCGGTGGTTAATGGGAGCCAAGCTGGCACCCGATAGCGTGCCAGATGAACTGTGTCGGGTTCAGATCAGGTGAATTTGGTGCCCAAATAATCAACGTGAATTGACTATCATGTTCCTCAAAACACTACAGCACGAGTATGGCCTTTTGGCATGGACAGTTATCCAGCTGAATGTTGTCATCGACGTTCACGTAGTCCACAGCTGACATGATGCGTGGCGCCATGGAACCCCATGTGAATGTCCCCTACAGCATTGTACAGGCCCCACCGGCCTGTGTCCGTCGCGCGGTACTTGTTTCGAGCAGCCGTTCCCCTGGATGACAGCATGTCGGAATACATCGACTTTGTGCAACAGTTCCTCCGACCATGCGACACGTTTCCCTTGATCCAGGGTCCCATCTCGGCGTTCCCGTTTCCAGTTCACGATGTCGTTGGGTGAACATGGGATCACACAGAGGTCGTCTGCTGCGGAAGCCCGTGTTCAACAATGAGCGCTGCTTGATGTACTCCGAAACATTTGTGCCCGCAGCAGCATTGCTATTTCTATTTCACGCTCGTATCGTCCCCAGAATGATTCCTCACTTTTCTTTACGTCTTTTCAGCCAATATCCCAGTAGCCTGAGAGTGGGGCAGAGTGGTTTCCTAATTGTGATTACTTAGCTTCCACACCGCATCACGTGTCCGCAACTTCACCAGGGTGCATGCAATCTCACGATGGGCAGCATCGATAAAGTTTTGGCTCATCAATGTAAACTGAAAATTTGATCGAGGCTATTTTGGAATTATCAGTATGCTGTAGATATGACACGCTTTAATATATTTCCTTCGGTCGAATCTCCTCAAATCTGCCACAGTTTCAATACCGCTAAAAGTGAATTCATGAAACTGTTTCTGGAATGGTGTGTGCTGTTCTGCCTGGACCACGTAACCCGCTCGCAGCCTCAATATTGTCGGCTCATTCTTCTTGGCCGCGGACTATGCATACGCTGTGAGTACTATCACCGTTGGAGGGTGGTACGGGACACCGCAACGTCGCTGCCCTATGGTTGAATTTAGTGCCTCACCAGCACAGTTAGACCGCGAAATACGGGTGATGCTGTATCAGAATAAAAAAGCATGTGCTGCAATAGCAAGCGGCTCATTTCACAAGAAGTAGATATGAGACGACCAAATCAAGTGTATATTAATTATGTTAGCTGCAGTTATTTGTGAAAAAGGAGCAAGCGGCTCCATAAGAAGTAGACATAAAAGGCGACCGATGTCATGTCTACATTAATTTTGTTAGCCGCTGTTATTTCTAAAAAAGATGTGTTATAAAAATGGAAGATCGTCGGTTTTTCAGACCGAGGGGGCAATATGTCTGGAAAGCCGAATTTCACCTCCTCATGCGCAAACGTGCTGAAAGCATATCCGGAGTGGAGTAACGATGCCATTCTCAATAACTGTAGAAACAGCGGTACTTCATATTCCACTGACGAGGGCGGAGACTGACTAAGCGTATCCTTCAAACGGACAACGTCAGCCTGGAAAGGCGAGATACGGAATATCTACAGAAAGGTAAAAGATATTTGGAAAGACCCAGGAAACTCTGGAATCATAGACTAAAATCGAGTCACAGGCCAAATGAATGACGTAAACAATAACATCCAACGAAACTCGACACAGAATCAAAAAAATGGTTCAAATGGCTCTAAGCACTATGCGACTTAACTTCTGAGGTCATCAGTCGCCTAGAACTTAGAAATAATTAAACCTAACTAGCCTAAGGACATCACACACATCCATGCCCGAGGCAGGATTCGAACCTGCGACCGTAGCGGTCGCTCGGCTCCAGACTATAGCGCCTAGAACCGCACGGCCACTCCGGCCGACGACACAGAATCATCCTGAGACAAAGATAGACGACAACCATCTGCTAACAGAGAGAAACGTAGCGTTGTCAATTCCACCAAACGTTAAAACTTAGCTGTGTTGAAAAATTCGCTAATTTTTCTCAACTGAAGTAGCAACTTCTGGGTAACAATGTGCAGATAGATGGAGTAGAACGACAATATTCTCTCCGTGATGAACAAATAATAAAGTAGGTAGGCTAAGAGTAATTATTAGAATACTGCGAAATCGTGTTACGTTCGCAGCAGAGGTTACCCACAAAACACTCATTCGATCCCTATCTGGAATGTTGTCTGTGGGATTCACATCGGTCAGACTCAAAATGGACATCTCACGTTCACGAAGAAAGGCAGCGCGAACCCTTTACGGGCTTTCTTAATTCGCAGCTGACACGTTAGTAAATACACATGACATATCTTTTTTCTAATTATGTTATTCGTCTCCTTCTTAATGTTCCTGTGCGGATCGTGAAGATAAAAAACACAAAAACAGACACAGCAACATTCTTAGTGTGCTTCGTCCTTGAACTGAATGTGAAGAAACCTAAAAATAAGCTCATAGGGGTTCGCAAAGGGGTGGGGGAGAAGGGTGCCAAGGGAGGAGGCAGTACCACCCTTTCGGAATCTGCGGTGTAGACTTTTTATTCATTTATTTATTTATAGAAATGGCTGTCTGTTACCCTAGAAACAGCAGATGTAGAATTGCTGAACGTGAAGTGAATACTATGTATTTAGTAGTCGCTACACAACAACTTATGTTAATTGGCTGGTGACACAGTTCAAGGGAAATGATGCTGTCTCCTAGGACTGCTCTGCAGTCAATGTGTAACAGAACACTGTCAAGGTAGTCGCCAGTCTTCCCTCTGCTGCTAGCTTATACAGCCCTTATCAAGCTGGAGGCACAGAGAGTAACTCGCTATGCTAGAGGAAAGGAAGGGTTCAGCACCAAGAGGTTGACACTTTTCGTCCCATTTAGCGATACGCACCCTCCATACAGTCCCAATCTCTCTCCGTGCGATTTTCTTATTTTTGGAGCCTTGAAGAAAGATATTCGTGACCGGCGATTTGCTTCGGACGAAGAGGTGCACGCCTGGGTACAATCATGGTTACCTAGGCAATCACAGACATTTTTCCATGAAGGCACTGACCGTTTTGTCTCACAGTAGGATAAATGTATTAACAGTCATAGCGATTATTTCTGAAAAACCAAACAGTTTACTTACTTTTTTCCATCTGTCTCGTTTGCATTTGACTGCCCCTTATAAATGTACAATCCAATTGGACTGTTTAACGTGTTTAGTTGGAAAGGTGAAGCAGGTCTTGGTTTAGTCATAAGATGTTAAGAGGTGGTTCTACAAGATAATTTGAAGATAATTTACGGAGGTTTTCGCATTCCTCTAGTTGAATGGTGAGCATTTGCTCGAACAATATTAAAGAATGCAGCTTCCAAAACACATTTGCTTTAGCTTTATATCAGTCGATATGAAAAAATAGTTCAAGGAATCCATCAACACGATCAGACGTGAAGCATTGCAAGCAAAGTGTTTTAGATGGTATCAAAATTAAATACGGATTTTTTTAAGTTTATTTACTGAATTACACTTAGAAGAGTATTGCTCAACAGCATCTTTTATCAGTTATATTTTTTAATATTCAACATGAATTTCTCTGTTCTGTTCTTTTTTTCTCCAATTTTGGATTTTCAGTGTAAACCTAGTATTATTGGTATATGAACAGAATAATTTTGTTAATGTTTCTACCTTTTTCAAAACTCATTGAATTATTTAAAAAATATGGCGTTCATAATTTTATTAATGAAACAAAAGGTGCACTTTTTACACGCTACTTAATCTGATTACTTGTTGGGTATCAAAGTAACCCACCTTCCAAAAAAATTGAGTGGACACCTATCACTCCTTTGAGATACAAAACTTTTACGTATTCCCTTCAACATTAAGTTCTCGGGATACTACACTGAATTAGCTATGCTAATAATGGCAGTTTTAGATCTTGCCACCTCCTGGATAAATACCTGCGGCCACCCACGAATAAGGTACAATATAGAGTCTCCTCTTCCACGTACTATACAGCGATCTGCATAGTCAATGTAGATGTACGTGGAGTCATACATGCAGAACATGTAGCAGTAACTGTACTTTCAGTTTCACGTGACAGTTTCCTGAAATATGGTAGTCAGTTTTAATCTATTTAAAAATACAGCCATGTTCTCTTTCATCACTGCTTACATATTATTTCCACGATCTGAATGACTTCCTACTTTGGTTTATCTGCCTCTTTATGTTGCACATATCAGCGAAGCAGCACTCAACTTTTCTTTCTATTAGTGTCCTGAAGTGGAAGAAACACTGTTCCAAATCGCTTCAACATAACTTTTTCTTGAGGATTCTAGAAAGTGGACCAGGAAATCAAAATAAATTACGAATGATAACCTTTCAAGTGTGCTAGAAACAATGCAGTTTTACCTTTATAAGCACTCGCCGAATATTCTCCGCCACAATTTTGAAATAAAATCCTTCTGGTCGTCCTGACCCTGTTGGATCCATTGTGTTGCGGATGCTTCCGCTGTGTGTTCGAAACATTTGCATTAAGTGCTGAAGAACACACGACTACACGCAACAAATGCGTAGAAGGGCGTTAGCGTTCCCAGTAGTACGGGCGCCATCCATACAAATACGTCTTAACGAGATGGCGCGACGAGAATATGGAACACAGGACTGATCAAACAGCAGGATTGTAATTCGGCACATTGTCTTACAGTACACAAGGGATCAAGTCAGGCAACACTGCAGATACATGAATACCAAGGAGAAAAAGGAAGGTGATTTCCGGAACTGTATGAGTTATTGTTTGCTTCCTACACTATAAGCAGAAGAACCGAAGCAAGAAATTAGTCAGCATATAGGCCTATACTTAGCAATTCATTGCAGAGGATATGGTACCTATATTGATATTTTCAACAAGCGAAGTGGCGCTGTTGTTAGTACATTGGATCGGCATTTGCGAGTACGGCGTTTTAAATTCTTGTCCAGCAATCCAAATTTAGGATTTATGTCTTTTCCTGTAATCGCTTAAGGGAGGGTAGGACGTCAAACGGGCCAACTTGGAGCAGGAGAGGCACCACAGAACATTTTAATTTCCACTGTCTATACTTTTACAAATAAATTCATAAAACTTTGAAAGCATGATCAGAAAGGATTCAGGATTCATACTCATAGCAGTGGAAGCTCAAAAACGTAACAAAATAAATTTTTTACATGTGAAATTTCATTATTTTTCACTTACTACTGGCTGCATTTGTTGCTATAGGTACACTTTTCTTGCTAAGTAAGAGAGATTCTTCGATAAATTTTGCACAACATACAAACTATAGTAACATGTGTATGAAACTCTAGAGTTCATATAATTTATGAAAAAAATGAATGAACTGTTACATTTTAAACTTCATGTTTAGAAAAGACTCAAATTTTATAGTTAATTATCACAATTTTTACCACATTTTTTAATAGATTTGGAAAATTCTAGAGTTTCATACACCTGTAAGTACCGCTTGTATGCTGTACAAAATTCAGTGAAGAATCTCTCTTACTTACGAAGAAAAGTGTACCTACAGAAACAAATGCAGCCAGTAGTAAGTGAAAAAATGATGAAATTTCACACGTAAAAAAAGCTATTTTGCTACGTTTTTGAACTTCCACTGCTATGAGTGTGAGTTCTCAATCCTTCCTGGTCGTGCTGACAAAGTTTTGTGAATTTATTTGTAAAAGTATAGACAGTGGAAATTAAAATGTCCTGTGGTACCTCTCCTGCTCCAAGTCGACCCATTTGACGTCCTACCCCCCTTAAGGCAAATGCCAGGATAATTCCTTTGTAGAAGACACGACTGGTTTCCTTTCGTTCTTTTGAAATCGAGCTTGTGCTACGTGTCTGATCACCTCGTCGCCAAGACGTTAAACCTTAATGTTCTCGCCTTCGGCATTTCCCCTTACCTATCCTGTTTTATTTGCGAAAGGAGAGCAGGATGAATGAGCGTCTTAATTTCCTTGACCTCGAATTTTATCGCTTCGCTGGTATCACACATATATGGTTTGATAAAAAAGAAATAGTGATTTTTTAAAAAATTTGCGGGTTGTACCCTTCTAATTCACACATTTGGTTGTTGTTATCTTGGTGTAATCGTTTCTAACGTACATTTTCGATTGCCGGAAAGACTACTCTTGTTTTGGAACGCTCAGTAATTGTGGAAAATCGGAACATATTATTTACATTAAAGTACGTTTTTTTTTTTAGAAAACTGTTTGAGGGTATCTTCTAGGAACGACTCAAGCGTTTACAAATGGTACAAATGCATCCAAGAGGACTTTGAAAATGACGAGCATTCTGGACATCGCTGCACACCATCAATCAGACTACAACATTGGAAGAAAAAATTCGGAAATTCGTGGTAAGTTCCTATGGCACCAAACTGCTGAGATCATCGGCCCCTAGGCTTACACATTACTTAATCTAACTTAAACTAACTTACGCTAAGGACAACACACACACCCATGCCCGAGGGGGGACTCGAACCTCCGACGGGGGAGCCGCGCGAACTGCGGCAAGGCGCGTCTGTTCGCGCGGCTACCCCGCGCGGCGCATTGGAAGAGTGAAGAAATTTACTTTTAATAGTCAGCGAATCGTTGCTGATGCTGGCATAAGGTTTGCCTCCGTGTTTTGGGCATGAAGTGTGTGGCAGCTAATTATGTTCCGGAATTGTTGAAATTCGACCAAAACCAAAGTCCAATCCGTACAGCTCAAGAGTTGGTGAATGGCATTTAAGACGATCCAGAGGTGCTCGCGTGTTTTAGCTACTGATAAAATATGAGCTTATAGGTACAACGTCGAAACTATCGCCTAGTCATCCGAACAGGAAGCTTCATGAAGAGCCTTGAGTGAATAAAGGGCGACTAATTTGAATCCTAAGGTTCTGCACACTTACACACAAAGTACTACACAGTTCCCACTGCAGGTAAAAAGCTTGCTCTCTTAAGTGACACACGACACTCACGTGCAAAATGGATCATACACAAAAAGACTTACTCCCGCAGAGGTCGTCAACGGCTTGCTGTCTCTCCTCAGTCCAGACTGCAGAGTGAGCGAGTAAAGATGCCTAGAAAGTAGTGTCTCCCGCCATGTGTGGATGGCTGCCGGAAGACTTCGCTTGATTGCATGCAATACCACATAACATAACCATCATGCTTTCCTTCTTCATGACAGTTGTCGGCCGCACACTGCAGGGGTATGAGGACGCTCCTACAACGTTTTCGATGGGAAGTATTTGGTCATCGACGATACAACCCAGATTTGGCTCCCTCTGATTTTTATCTCGGTCAGATGGCCCGCTGAGCCTGAAGATAACACTTCCTGGCGGATTAAAACTGTGTGCCCGACCGAGACTCGAACTCGGGACCTTTGACTTTCGCGGGCAAGTGCTCTACCATCTGAGCTACCGAAGCACCACTCACGCCCAGTCCTCACAGCTTCACTTCTGCTGTGAGGACCGGGCGTGAGTCGTGCTTCGGTAGCTCAGATGGTAGAGTACTTGCCCGGGAAAGGCAAAGGTCCCGAGTTCGAGTCTCCGTCTGGCACACAGTTATAATCCGACAGGAAGTTCCATATCAGCGCACACTCCGCTGCAGAGTGAAAATCTCATTCTGAAGCTAACATTTTGGCACACACAACGAGCTGCAGTCCAGCGTAGAAAATTGATGGAAAGGACAGGAGGTTGCCTTCTGTGACGAGGGTATTGGAAGCTGCTCCAACGCTACGACAGATGTCTACGTCGGAGCGGCAACTACATAAAGAAATATCTGGAAGGTGATGCTAACTATTGCAAACGAAACAGTTTTAATTTTCACTGCAGTTTCCATTTCGTGATCGATCGTTCCTTACTTTCCGAAAAGCCAACGTAAGTCTTCTTCTTTATGGCAAAAAAATGAATCCTAGGGGTGCTCATTTAGTGTTATATCAATTGTAGTTTGATAAACCAAACTGTTCTCGACTATTCATCATTTAGATTTGCAGCTCTTGTATTTTTCGTGTTTGCAGTTCAAATTGTTGGGTGAAAGGTCCGCCAGTTACGCAAAACTGCATTTTTTCAAAGTTACCAAACATGTTTCAGTACCTCTGTGCCTCCATCAGTGGGTTTATGTTTTATTTAAATATAAAGATTAAATATAAGAGAGACCCACTGATGATGGCACAGAGGAGCTGAAACATGTTTGGGAACTTTGAAAAAACGGTGTTTTGCATAACTTGCGGACCTTACATCCAACAATGTTCTCGACTATTTTTTTTCAGTAATAGATACACATTTTTAATGCTCCCAACGAATAGGGGTGCGTATTTTGACATTATAATATAAGAAAAGGTGAGTTTTTACCATTGTAATCTATGTGTAACTAGAAAGTCAGTAGGAGAATTCAACACTTCCCACATAGTTTACGTCTATAAAGGAGAGTACAAAACTCTTGTGCAGCCTATTCTTGCGCACTACTCAACTGCGTAAGGAGGCGTGAAGTCAGATTCGCAATAAGTCGGTTCACTGTGTTAGAGAGATAGTGAGGAGTGCTAGGTGGGGAACTTTGGAAGAAAGACCGTGTTCTATATGGAAAGCAGTGATGAGCAAATTTGAACAACCAACACTTGAGACAGGCTGTAAAACCATACTACTGCATGTGTCGTATATCTTACGTAGGGACCGTAAGGGCAAGATAAGAGAAATTAGGGCGCGTCTGGAGGTATACAAACAATCTCTTCCCCGTGCTGCATTAGAGAGACACGAACAGAAAAGGGAGTGATACACAGCCACGTTCAGAAAAAAACAAAACACCTTGAGCGACTAGAGATAGGACATTCATATTCACAGGCTATGTACATTAGCATATTCTGCAGAAATGGTTAGCGTTTGAATCATGGCAGTCCTCTGTTTCGATACCGCGGCGCAACACCACCTACGGGTAAAATGTGCCTGCGGCTCTCGTTGTCGAAGGTAATGGATAAGTGTGACTTCAGCAGACGTGAAGGATGCCTCGTAGACGTATGCGCGACCCGTACCGTCAAATCAGTGAGTTTGAAAGAAGACGCATTGTTGGCACGAGAGAATCTGATGCATCCTTCCAGGAAACTGTTGCTCGTGTGGGACGAAGTGTTTCGGCAGTCCAAAGTGTCTGTGAAGATCGACATTTCATACGAATGGCATTGCAGGACAGATGTGCTTCCTCCTCGGCTTTGGTGCCAAAGTAGAGCAGTGTAACACATCGTACACTCTCAGGACTGACAATTCGTCACCGTTTGTTACAGCATAGGTTAGTGCGCGTCGTTGACTTCTCCGCCTACGTTTAACGAACATGCAGAAACATGCTAGACGGCAATAATGTATGGAACTGGGAATAGAAATGACACCAGACAGTGTTTTCGGACAAATCCAGGTTCTCTTTGTTTGAAAACGATAGCCGCATTTTGCTTTTCCGCAGAGAGGGGGAGTGGCATCACAGTGATCGCACTCGCACAAGACATACAGCGCTAACTTAAGGCCTCATGGCGTGAGGTGCTATCGGATACAACCACAAATCATGGCTGATGTGTGTCCAGGGCACTGTGACCAGTGTGACCTACGTGGCTGGGATCCTGCGACCCGTAGCAATTCCCTTTCTTGCACAACACCCCAGATGCCATTTTTCAGCAAGACAATGCACGACCACATGTTGCTGTGCGAACATGTGCCTTCTTGGTGTCACAGGATCACCAGACTTGTCGTAAATCGAAAATGTGTGGGATCTGATGAAACGACGGGTGCAGCGCTGTGACCCAATGGCAATCCGCACAGATGAACTTGGGAAACACGTGACTACAGCATGGATGGCTATATCACAGGACGCCATTGCGCCCTATGCGCGTCGATGCCATCACACATGGAACAAGTTATCAGAGCCATGGGGGATCCCGTGCCTACTAGGCAACAGGACACAAGCAGAACCGAGTTGACTGAATTGCTAATCATTTCTACAGAACGTACTAATGTACATGTCTTGCGAATATGAAAGTCCGATCTCTATTCGTTCTACGTGCTCTGTCTTTTTCTGAAAATTAATGTATTTATGCACGGAGCACTTTCTGCCTTCCATCCTACATCGACTTACGACATGTATTCATCTCGATGTAGAAAACAGCGATTAAAATTTAGGCTTTATGTATTATTATCAAGCTTGTACACCAAGTCGAATGCCACATTGGATACATTTCAGTAACACTGTACCATATTTATGCAGCAAATCAGTGTCAAATACAAAGACTAATTCTAAGTTCTCAATATTTATACTTGACTATATTAGGTTGCAACAATCAGATGTCAAACTTGAAGTGCCTTACGAAGGTGGCGTATTTTGTTCTACGGTGCGACTTTCAATATGTCCATCGAGGTCTGTGTTTACCACGATGTCCCTGGGTAACTTAAAGTAAGTGTCGGGACACTGGCGACTTTCTTCCCCAAGTCGGGCTTAACCTCAGTCTTAAATGACCCCGTCGTCGACGAGACATTAAATCCTAATTTTCCGTTCTTTCAGCGGCGTCTTCTGATTTCGGGCTACAATACAACCCCCACATCACTCAGTGTAAATAGGGATTTTCTCACTGTCCTTTTCCTTTACATATTTTCTCTTTTGAGAGCTTGTGACCGATTCTACCATAGTATAATATATATGTATTCATTTTATTTACTCACACTTTATCTGTGTTCTGGCTGTAATTGGACAAATTCTAGAAGCCGCAATTTGGCATTGCACTGCGATAACGGAGAACTTCAGAAAGTATTTCTCATACATGGTTGCGACACATGGAGGGAAACAAAAGCTAAAACGACCGTGCGCGGTGAAAGCTTGTTGCGGCAATAATCCTTACATATAAAATTAAAAGCAAAAGCAAAAACACATTTTCTAATAGGAAAAGAATCCTCTTACAAAGAGAGATTTGGATTTTCAGGTAGAAGTTGTTAGTAACACACCGAGCATGAAACAGTGACATAGCTATACGCGAGCTTCCTATGTGTTGAAGTCAGCAGTGTCGTTGTATTGGCAATTGAAGTGCTGTTAATCGCCGGTAGTTAAAATAGTCAGTTACTGTACATTGATCCCATTCTCCACCAGAAGGGAGTCTTTTCCACAATGTTTGCAGTTATAACTGAATCAGCCCTTTGCCACAATTAAGATGCTTTCCATCCAGACTTCCACAGTACTACGTTATAGTTTCGCTAACGAAACGCAGTGAGAGAGCTGTAAATGGATCCGTCTCTCACCTGCGAATTCTTTTTACACCGAACAGTAGCAATCTCTGCAACAGGTACCTCTTGCAAGCTGTTCGTATCGGCCGTCGAAATGCGTCAGTGATACCTAACATCCGTGAGAAAGCTCTAAAGATTATCTGGCGCTACATAATCAACAGCAATCATATCTTCATCAAAATTGCCTTTCTGAAGTATTCGTGAAGTAGTATCTAAGTACTCAACAAATCGCCCGTCCACGTGTTATAGTAAATACCGCGATTTTGGGCATTAAATCACGGAATGCAGTTGTACGAGATCGAGCCTTAGGTTGTTTGCTACTAGTTTTTCACCATCTTCTCCATATTTACCAAGGATAATTTGTGAGTCAGTAGTCGATGAAGTATATTTTTGGAAATAGCATCACCACATTATAAGTGTCCAGTCAAGATACATTAATTGCATTTACATTGTTTTTACAACCATGTTTTGAAGGACAAGTTGAGTTTTAATTTTACAACAACCTGCGTGAAATTCAGTGGAAAAATGTAGGTAATTATCAGAAAGTATTTCTTACAACTGCTTTCACTCTTTCGAACAGTTAATTGGTATCCTCCTTCGTCTAATCTCAGGTGAAAAATTTAAGTAGACCTGTGGTGTCACCGTCAGACACCACACTTGCTAGGTGGTAGCCTTTAAATCGGCCGCGGTCCGTTAGTATACGTCGGACCCCCGTGTTGCCACTATCAGTGATTTCAGACCGAGCGCCGTCACACGGCAGGTCTAGAGAGACTTCCTAGCACTCGCCCCAGTTGTACAGCCGACTTTGCTAGCGATGGTTCACTGACAAAATATGCTCTCATTTGCCGAGACGATAGTTAGCATAACCTTCAGCTACGTCATTTGCTACGACCTAGCAAGGCGCCATTATCAGTTGCTATTGATATTGTAAATAATGTACAGACAAGAGCTACGTTCAACATTACTGGATTAAAGTTAAGTATTCCACCATCTGCGTCCGTTTTCTAAGTTCTAATTCCTTGTCCTGTTGCAGACCTCACGCCAGCCTGCGTGAGCTTAAACGCGAGCCTTTCGGCTTCCTCCATTTATACGGGTTGGCTCTCCTGCCAGCCCACAACAAGACCTAAGGCTGAAAACCTGAATCCAAAGCCAGCAGATGGAGTTTTATTTCAGAAATTCGTCGGACGTCAGACAAAATAACGGTTCATTGTTACTAAATGCGCTAACCTAGGAGTTACCGCCCCGGCACGCGAGCAGGAAAAATTTTGACTTATGACACGTATTTTGCTACAGCGGTTTTCAAATGGCTCTGAGCACTATGGGACTTAACATCTGAGGTCATCAGTCCCCTAGAACTTAGAACTACTTAAACCTAACTAAACTAAGGACATCACACACATCCATGCCCGAGGCAGGATTCGAACCTGCGACCGTAGCGGTCGTGCGGTTCCAGACTGAAGCGTCTAGAACCGCTCGGCCACCCCCGGCCGGCTACAGCGGTTTTCATAATAAAATTCTAATCAATATTTAGTTATACTGCATGAAGTCTGGCAAACGGCTGCTCAGAATAGCTCGCGTTAATCCATTGTTCTGAAGGATAGTTTTGTTTTGAAACGGACTGAAGTACGATAATTCACGATGGCAGCGAACAGAAATCTTATCTTTAGGAAAGATATCTTCATCCAGAAGGTTAGTCTGAACACCATCATTCAGAAAGTTTGTTTGAACTCCACAGTTCTTCTACTAAGCATGGTGACGATGTGTCTTTTACTTCCTCAGATCTTAAAGTTAACAGGAAGTTACAGAAAAACCTACAGTTTAATGTGGACTCCGAACCACCAATTACTTTTAAAGATTGATATTTAGTAGTGCGTAATGTAAAGCCGTTCAGCTGCATACCAGTAACATACTGTTACTGGATAATCCATTCACCTGTTTTTCTATTCGTGTTTAATCCACATCATCGATTCCGATATTGTGCAGGTTCATCTTCAGACGTATTTGCGGCAGTCCAACACAAATGAAACACTGAAGTTCACAAAGATATCCAGAAAGTAACAGCACTGAAAATCAGTAATGCTGCCTACTGTAGCATAAATATGTCAGTTCTTGAGTGCAGCAATATGAAGTAACCTAAGTTTCATGCCTGCCCAACGAAAACTAAGTTCGTTAGTTTTACTTAGATTTCATTCGGCAGTATCTTAATCACTTCACAATGTCCCTCCAAACTTGCTGTCTCCCCATCCAGCATAATCCCTCAGGGGTTTCATAATTACACCGACTCATTTAACAAGGGAACTGCTCCAAGTACTTGGTTAATGGGACGGGAAAACCATTTTCAGCTAGATAACTTTCCTTTGAGCACTGCATATTTTATGTCTACTTAGTTTTCCTTAGGTTTACAACAAAAATTGAAGATCGATGCGATAAAGTTTAGATTTTTCAGCTGTACACTGAGGTGACAAAAGCCATTGGATACCGATATGCACATATACTGATGAAGGTAGTATCGCGTACGCAAGGTATAAAAGCAAAGTGCATTGGCGAGCTGTCATCTGCACTCAGATGATTCATGTGAAAAGGTTTCCGACGCGATTATAGCCGCACGACGTGAATTAACAGACTTTGAACGTGGAATGGTAGTTGGAGGTAGGCGCATGGGACATTGCATTTCGGAAATCGATAAGAAATTTAGTACTCTGCGATCTACAGTGTCAAGATAGTGCCGAGAACACCAAATTTAAGGCATTACCTCTCACCATGAACAGCGCAGTGGCCGATGGCCTTCACTTAACGACCGACAGTAGCGGCGTTTGCATACAGTTGTCAGTGCTAACAACAAGCAACACTGCGTGAAATAACCGCAGAAATAAAAGTGGGACGTACGACGAACGTATTCATTAAGATAGTGGAGTGAAATTTGGCGTTATTTGGCTATGGCAGCAGGCGCCAGTGTCTTTGCTAACAGCTCATCGCCTGCATCGCCTCTCCTGGACTTGTGACCATATCGGTTGGATCCTAGACGACTGGAAAACAGTCAGATGAGTCCCGATTTCAGTTGGTAAGAGTTGATGGTAGGGTTCGAGAGTGGCGTAGACTCCACAAAGCCACGGACCAGATTGTCAACCAGGCACTGTGCAAGCTGATGGTTCTCCATAATGGTGTGAGCTGTGTTTACATTGAGTGTACTAGGTCATCTGGGCGTCCAGCTACTTGGAGATCATTTGCAGCCATTTACGGACGCCATGTTCCCAAACAACGACGTAATTTTTATGGATGTCAATGCGCCACGTCACCGAGCCACAGTTATTCGCGATTGGTTTGAAGAACATTCTGGACAGTTCCAGCGAATGATTTGGTCACCCAGATCGCCCGACATGAATTCCATGGAACATGTATGGGACATAAGCGAGAGGTCAGTTTGTGCACAAAATCCTGGACCGGCAACACTTTCGAAATTTTGAACGGCTATAGAAGCAACGTGGCTCGATACTCTTATTTCTGCAGGGGACTTCCAAAGACCTGTTGAGTCCAATCCACGTAGAGTTCCTGCGCTACACCGGGCAAAAGGAGGTCCGACACGATATTGGGAAGTTTCCCGTGACTTTTGTCACATCAGTGTTTGATGGTTGGGTTCTTTGTAGAATACCTTTCTACTGTTTACGTGATTCGTCACAGTAGCTTACAATCTATCGCTGCGCTGTAATATTCATATCAATTTCCCGTCTGAAATCTCTTGTTTATCGAAACCTTTTGTAACCAGTAGTATGAAAGGCAGTGGTTTTTGTCGTGAGTAACTTTCATACTTCAGGCAACTGCGCACCGTGCTTAAGTCACTTTTAGAGTCACAGGTGATCAGTCACCGGCCGTCCCTGTCGGCGAAAGCGGCACACTTTTACCAAACAGGAAAGAGCACATATCTCTTGTAGCAACGCCAGAGATTTGGCTAATGCTTGCGAATCAGAATGCTGGGCACGCATAGTACGGTTGATCGACTCATGCAGTTTGAAGAACAAAAGCATTTTTCTGTCGTCTTTCGCCCTGGGCAGCACACCGCTGCAGAAGTGTTTCACACTCTTGCCTTGTGTGTTTGATAGTGGCGCATTCGACCATTCAACGAAATCGTGAGGTTACAGCAAGTAGTGAGCATTCGGGTTGTATTCACATGACAAGAAACAATGAGGGTGTTGAAATTCTGTAAAATGGCGTCCTTTTCGCGTTGCATTTTACATTTCGACTTTACCGTGCATGATGTCGTGCTCTGGTTACCCGCCAGGTAAGCCGAGAGCGCTAATGCGCTACTTCCTGGACTCTGGTAGACCTTCCGGCCCCGGATCGAATACGCCCGACGGATTAACAACGTGGGCCGGTGTGCCAGCCAGATTGGATGTGGTTTTTAGGCGGTTTTCCACATCATCCTAGGTGAACACCGGACTGGTCCCCAAATCCCGCCTCAGTTACGCTACTCGCAGACATTTGAAACACGTTCGCACTCTTTCATGGTTTACACTAGACGAAGACAGCTGGGGTACACTGATTCCGTCCCGGGAGGTATGGGGTGGCGGCAGAAAGGGCATCCGGCCACCTCTTTAAATTAACCATGCCAAATCACATTGTAACAATGCCGACCCTGCGAAAATTGCAGGACAAGGCACAAATAAACTAAGAAAAGAAGAAGAATGTCGTGATTTGGTACTCGCTTTCGACTGAATCAGAACACGTCGTGGTCAGTATCCATATCTGAGTTAACTATCTGTAAATTCAGGTGACTTACAGATTCTGTCACTTGCAAGGCTATTTAATGACATTTTGCAAATTTATATTCACGTACTATAATGCCATTATGTTCAGAGGGGATGTTAAGTGTCCTAATTCGAGGTTTGTGCTTACCCATAGTGATTGCCTTTCGTATCAGATTTGTTTACCCTTCATGCTAGAATTTTCATGTATTTGGGCTTCGCAAATTCATTATATTAAACTTTTCCTTTGTTCAAAAATTCAACCTCGGGTACCCTTCCTCCATATCTGAATACTTAATAATTGTTTCACAAAGAACGTGTTCCATTCGCTTGTATTGCAATTTGCTAAGGTCTATGCTACATAGTCTTACCGATCGTATATTTACCTTTCGTAACAACTTTTCAGCAATACAGATAAGGCGATGCTAATGCAGTTCTACGAGCTACACGGCGGCAGAGAGGGAGACGTCGTGAATTAATGCATCCATTGTACAAGTTCCCTATTTTCAGGTTATTAGTTAGTGTACGCAACAGATGACAAACACATCACTCCTGCACAAACTGAACCTATCAAGGCTCGAGTTTACTACACTTTGAGGAAGTTCAAAACTCAATTCTGTTACTTCCGTGTATGGTTCAAATGGCTCTGAGCACTATGGGACTTAACATCTGTGGTCATCAGTCCCCTAGAACTTAGAACTACTTATACCTAACTAACCTAAGGCCATCACACACATCCATGCCCGAGGCAGCATTCGAACCTGCGACCGTAGCGATCGCGCGGTTTCAGACTGTAGCGGCTAGAACCGCTCGGCCACCACGGGCGGCTTACTTCCGTGTAATTCAGCGTTATTCAACATCTTGCAATATATTTCGGGGCAGAATTCGGGTTCATAATCTTGCATGAACACTCACGTACAATTTGAAAAGTAATAGCAGACATGCAACTAAACGAACTACATAATGAATTACTTAGTGGCTCGTCCCATAAACACGTAGCTTTAGCTTAATTTCTCAAACGTAATGTGTGGGTGAAGAAATTGAAGCCGTTTCGACTTTTTCGAGCGTGACTGTCTCAAGAAATATGTAAAGCCTTTTTTATTTTATTTTTTTAAGATTACCGCTACCAGTCACAAACTTTGTCAACTATTGTGTTACTTATTTATTTAGCAACATGTTTCGAGGTAAAACTCATCTTCAGGCTAAATGTCATTAAAAAAACAACTTTAAAATAAGGCCATACTGATGTTACATAGTCTTTTCGAAAATGCTGTGGTCATCTTTAGAATAAGGCCACGGCAGAAGAAAAGAGATGACCACAGTATTTACGAAAACACTGTGTAACATCAGTATGGCCTTATTTTAAAGTTGTTTTTGTAATGTGTAGGTTTTTTTTATCTCTCTCTCTCTCTCTCTCTCTCTCTCTCTCTCTCTCTCTCTCTCTCTCTCTCTCTCTCTCCGTTCCTTTCCCTCTTTTCATCAGATCCATAGAAGAATCTGAGCTAAAGCTATTGGTCCATGGGACGAGCCACTAAGTAACTGATTATGCAGTTCCCTTACTGGGGATTCACGCAAGCTAATATTTACGGTGGCATCACAATGTTTCTGTAGCTCACAAAAACAGACTGGGCGAACATAAAACTAATTAATATCGATGGCAGGCAATTTTGTTAAATTTTGCAGGTGAAGCGAAAACAGTTTCTTAGAAAATAATATAAAGAGATACAAAAAGTTTCCACACGTGTAACTGTATGGTATAAGACTAGTTATCGGCAGTTTACAGAAATCCACGCACTTTCAAACATCTCTTTGATTATGAAGTTACTGGTTACTGGAATTTCAAGTTCTGACAGATTAAGTTAAGAGGTTTTCATTGCCTACTATTGATATGTAAAATGATCAGATTATAAAGATTTAATGAAGTTGTATCATCTAAGAGAAGTTTTTTTGTCGCAAAATGCACGAAAAGTTTCACTGGTGAAGCAAGGAAAGATGGGTAGTAACTTCGGAAGCACCGCACTTAATCTGGGTTTGTCCTGTAGTGCTTATCTTTTCCTTGTGCACGACATTCCCTAACACCTCTGCCGACATGGCGTAAGGCTGCCTGTTCAGGTCACAGGCGGTTTCCAAATGTCTTTCCTACAAACAAAGAAAAATCTGAAACTTCCTGGCAGATTAAAACTCTGTGCCGGACCGAGACTCGAACTCGGGACCTTTGCCTTTCGCGGGCAAGTGCTCTACTGAGGTCCCGAGTTCGAGTCTCGGTCCGGCACACAGTTTTAATCTGCCGGGAAGTTTCATATCAGCGCACACTCCACTGCAGAGTGAAAATCTCATTCTGGAAAGAAAAATCTTCTAAAAAAATTGTTGACTAACCTGTCCGCCAAGCAAAAATGCAAAGGGTATTTTCATCTGCAAATTATCTGCACTTTCTGCAGTCGTTTCCGTAGGTCAGCATTGTTCCGGATAGGCAAAACAAAACTGGCCCAGAACATATTTCACATACATTAAGACAGACAACCCAAATAACATCATACGCACCTGAGGAAGATGATGTAAGTTCGTTGCTATCTTAAGGAGCGCGGAATTTCACCGGGCAAATTTTATTTTGCCCATCCTGTAAATATAGGGTATCCCAAGAAAGAATGATCAATATTCTGGGACACGATTGGAAGATCATACTATGGGAAAAAAACCTAGGAAATTTGGGCTCTAAAATGCACACCTTATGAGCTATAAGCACTACTTCATCTTCGCTATTGTGAAAAATCTCTCTCCTACTGAACAAGTGCTCATAGATCTTAAGGTATAAATTTTAAGGCCCTTGTATAGCGGACTTTTTTCCTTCGAATGATCGTTCTGTCATATTCCTGAATGCTGACTCTTCATCGTGGGACAGCCTGTATAGGTACTAACAGAATGATAACATACGTAGCGGTTCTAGGCACTACAGTGTGGAACCGCGCGACCGCTACGGTCGCAGGTTCGAATCCTGCCTCGGGCATGGATGTGTGTGATGTCCTTAGGTTAGTTAGGTTTAAGTAGTTCTAAGTTCTAGGGGACTGATGACCACAGATGTTAAGTCCCATAGTGCTCAGAGCCATTTGAACCATTTTAGAACATACGTAAACTATGAATTACCTGCGAGCTTCACTAAGCACGACTTTCTAATTACGCAGAAACTAGGGATCGTTGCAAATTTAATTTCACTTCCGTCATCTTTTATCTCACGAGAGAGCGGTTAGAGGAGGACAGTACTCGAGTACCACTTTCCAAACACGCACAGCTGTATTGGAACGTACGTTACTCTAACAACAAACGGACGAGAGCAACAAGTGAAACGTGGAGCTCAGTCCCACACGTGCGACATTAGGACGAGTAACGAGCAACAAACAGACACGGTAACACACAGACGGCGGCCGCGAACAGACGCTGAGGCGCCAGCCGGCTAAGCACGTACCATCTGGCGATGTCTCGCTGGTGTCGGCCGCTGCTGTGTACTGACGTCCCGGCGGTCTCCGCACGCAGATAGCGGAATTAGGTATGTGTAGCGGCCGCACACTTTATCGGCTTCGCAAGGACGCCAGAGCCACGACAAACTGTATCTCTCCACTTGTCGCGGTGCACTAAACTGTCAAATCCCTCTCTTGTCTGTGGACTCTTCGGAGTGATCAGCAGTTAGAACTGACGTAAACATTTCTTGCTTACTGCGTTGTTATAATCTTTAAATCCTTTGCGTCACTAGCACAATCGGTTATCGACGTGTGAAGTTCTGGAGCTGATGTGTGTTGTGACAGATGCCACGTGCATATCGAGCTCGGTATGTTCGAGTATTGGATAATAAGCGACTCGTAGCCCAGCACTGTCAGAGCCAAAGGTGACCGAACATTCAGTGTGTTTGCGGCGCTCTCTCTTACGTCTTTCCCTGACAAATGGACTAGCGACATTCGTAACTTCTGTTAGTCGTCTCAGCACCTCATGTTATAAAGAGAGATTACAGTTCAACTTCCCGTCGATAACGAGGTCGTTACAAAGGGCAAGCCCGTATATGGAAAGGAAATCGGCCGGGTCCTTTTCAAAGGAATCATCCCCGTATTTTCATTAAGCGTTTTCGGGAAACAATGTTAAACGTGAATGTGGATGCCCGACATGAATTTGAATCGCCGTCTTCGCGAAGGTTTGTTTAGGGGGGACCGAATATTACGTTTGAATTCCACTTCCAAGTGTGATAAAAATAATAATTAACAAAAGCTTGCACGGGCCCACGCCCCATTGTTGTTCTGTTTTTCCTCATGTTATTTATTTCTGCGGTGTCTTCTTCCAGTTTTATGCAGTCACAGTGTGGAGAATATTTCGATGTTTATCTAATCTATTACTTCTACAAAAGTATATGCAAGGAAAAACTCAAAATCCTAACTAACATTTACATCTTTCTGATAGGGAAACCATGCCCCAAGACAACATTTGTTTCCACAACTACTGACGAAGCTGCAGAGTATTATGCTTGTTTAGTTTTCAATTGTGCTAATCTTGACTGTCTACCAATTCTAAGGAGCCTAGGATTTGATCCAAGAGCATACACACTGTCGATATTCAAGGTAATCGATAACATACTGATGCAGCTGATATTATTGTCTCTAATTTGAAAATCAGGTTAACCTAAGAGGACAAGCAAAAACAAGACTGCTTGAGTATGAAGAGGAGAGCGCATATGGTTTGCACTAATTCACCCAGATAAGGAAAGGCCAAATACATACACCGTCAAATCTTTGATTCAGGTTTCCCGCAACTTACATATTGGCAAATATATGTCAGTTTTCCTGAAAAACCATTGACATTATAAGTGTAGATTTGGCATGCATTTAGTCAATACTATAATGAAATATTCAGCGGAAGGTATTTTCATTTACTACAATAGTAAGGTAATTATGTAAGAAAAGAGCCCTAAGATTTGCTACATTTTTAATTGATTTTTGGAGAATTGTTCCACAGACATTTGTAATAATGCTGTATCAAATTTTGTACAAAAATACATTTCTTTCGTTCGGACAGATTTCTCAAAAAAGGAACATCTGTGCTCTTCTTGTTGAAAAAAATTAAAATGTTTATAATTAAAAAGTGTAAGTTCGATAAGCATGAAAACGTATGTGTGTAAGCATACAACATTCCTTAACGACTGTGCCAAATTTAGCTACATTACCTTGAAAACTTTGTACTTTATACGGCTTTTGTTTTACGGAGTATTACAACTTCGCATACGTCTTCCCTTAAAGGCAAGGACATTTTTAGAAACCTGAATGTAAGGCTCTTTAAGCTAGACGAAAATTGTTTAGCGAAACCCTACTTACGAAATTTTGAGAATCAGTAGTAAACGAAAAATTTAGATATATTCTTCAATTCTTGGAGTATGGCGTTTGCAGGGATTGTGGAGACAGTATTAGAATAATTACAGAATTCCGGGAGGCATTTAAGCAGACATTCTTAGGATTTATCGACCTATCGACATGAAAATCATTAGAGAGGGAGCACAAGTTCGATTGTGACAAGGATGGGGAATGAAATCGGCCGTGCCCTTCCAAAGGAACCATTCCGGCGTTTGCCCGGTGCAACTGAAGGCAATCTCGGAAGACCTAAATCAGGATGGCCGGACACTAATTTGAACCGTCATCCCACCGAATATAAGTCCAGTGTGCTAACAATTGCGCCACCTTACCCGCTGATCGGAAAGTCGAGAAACCCTCACATATAGTATTACGCTAAATATCCTATGCATTTTTCACAGTGGTCTGCAGAGTATGTATGTGTATGTAGATGGATGAGACTCCCTTGTGTCAAGCATTGTTCCGTCTTGCTTAGCATCTCATGTTGGTTGGACGAAACTCGCACCCAGTTCGTACCCAGATAACATGATAATGGGTTGCGCATGTGGGGTGCATGCTGGGACTTCACAGCCACACACATTATAGTATTTACTTCTATTCGAGATATCTTTTCGTCCACAACGAAGATCTTGGGTAGGTCGCACGGTGTTTACCTCCAAAGCACTGGACTACGCAGTATCTCGTAAAAGGGGAATAGTCGTAACTTGCAGGGTGAATGTGAGGAAGAGGTGATCAATCTCAGTGACGAATCGCCAAACGCGGTGACAGAAGTTTCGCCAGTGCGACTACCGTGAGTCCCTTGGGTACTGCCTGAGGACCTAGGAACAAACTGGGCTCGATACGGGGTAGATCTGGCCTCTTCGAACATAGGGTCAACACTGACTGTATAGATATTTTGTCAGAAGAGTGTCCGTGTAGTTCTCTGCGGGCAATGGTCGGTAATATCGCTGCTGGCTAGCGCCTTAAGGAGATTCTTCTCGGAGGATTTTTATGAGCCAGTTTACTACTGGATGCTAGAGCTAGCGGTAGTATCACCACACGTTATACCAACATACTGACTGACCACTGACTAGGAGAAACACTTTCTGACAAGAGGAATTTTCCAAAATATACGTTACATTCTGCTGCTTAGTGTGGGCTGTTTTGAATCTTACTCACAGACTGAAACTGTGTTCCACCCCAGGACTCGAACCTAGAAGTTCGCATTTCGCAAGCAGTTCTTTTATCCACTGAGCCACCCGGGCACGGGTCACGATTCGCCCTCACTGCTTCGATTGTGCCAGGGTATTTCTCATACTTCCCAAACGTCTCAGAAGTTCTGCTTATCTTGTTGGACCAGCAAATCTGGAAGAGAGGATACTACGGGGAGAGTTAACTGGCTAAGTGATAGTGCGACAGCAGGTAGTGGATCTTGCGTGTACATATCAGCCGATAACAGATTAAAAATACTGTGTTCGAGTCTCCGTTCACCACACAGTTTCGGTTTCCCAGGAAAATTTCCTAGGGAAGATTATCGCCAGTGCCTCGATTGATTTGAAAAGAAGTCTTCACAGACAGTTACTTCTAAACAATATTTTTTGAGCTTAAAACGTAAGTAAGATATTTGTGTAATTTTCTAATTTTTTACAGGCAGGCGTCTAGGGGCCGCCTCCCTCGTTTTCTGATGAGCTCAAATTAGACACAATTCATTTTGAAGTGCAATGGAACCAAACTGGCGGGTAGTATGGAACTTGAGAAATAAGAACAACCATATTCGCTAGTGTAGGCGACCTTTTACCATGCTTCGAGCAGTCAACGGTAGCACTCCTGCGGCCATGCTTATCTCCCTTGGCCTGTGACTTTATACATGCATATGCCCAAGTGACGGGCGCTCTCAGCGTAGCTATGATCATATACTGGAATGTCGCGCCTCTCGGCAATTCTGCACTCGAATATCACGTCAGCGATCGGTGCAAGGTCAGATAAGACACCAGTTGCGGGACACGAGGAACTGTTCTGTTTAAATGATCGTGTAACATTACCGGCCGCGAGACCTCGTCTGGGGTAGATGACAGCCTAGTATCTACATCTACATCTACATCCATACTCCGCAAGCCACCTGGCGGTGTGTGGCGGAGGGTACTTTGAGTACCTCTATCGGTTCTCCCTTCTATTCCAGTCTCGTATTGTTCGTGGAAAGAAAGATTGTCGGTATGCCTCTGTCTTAGCTCTAATCCCTCTGATTTTATCCTCATGGTCTCTTCGTGAGATATACGTAGGAGGGAGCAAAATACTGCTTGACTCCTCGTTGATGTTATGTTCTCGAAACTTCAACAAAAAAGCCCGTACCGAGCTACTGAGCGTCTCTCTTGCAGAGTCTTCCACTGGAGTTTATCTATCATCTCCGTAACGCTTTCGCGATTACTAAATGATCCTGTAACGAAGCGCGCTGCTCTCCTTTGGATCTTCTCTATCTCTTCTATCAACCCTATCTGGCACGGATGCCACACTGGTGAGCAATATTCAAGCAGTGGGCGAACAAGTGTACTGTAACCTACTTCCTTTGTTTTCGGATTGCATTTCCTTAGGAGTCTTCCAATGAATCTGGCATCTGCTTTACCGACGATTAATTTTATATGGTCATTCCATTTTAAATCACTCCTAATGCTTACTCCCAGATAATTTATGGGATTAACTGCTTCCAGTTGCTGACCTGCTATATTGTAGCTAAATGATAAAGGATCTTTCTTTCTATGTATTCGCAGCACATTACACTTGTCTACATTGGGATTCAATTGCCATTGCCTGCACCATGCGTCAATTCGTTGCAGATCCTCCTGCATTTCAGTACAATTTTCCATTGTTACAACCTCTCGATATACTACAGCATTATCCGCAAAAAGCCTCAGTGAACTTCCGATGTTATCCACAAGGTCATTTATATATATTGTGAATAGCAACGGTCCTACGACACTCCCCTGCGGCACACCTGAAATCACTCTTACTTCGGAAGACTTCTCTCCATTGAGAATGACATGCTCCGTTCTGTTATCTACAAACTCTTCAATCCAATCACACAATTTGTCTGATAGGCCATATGCTCTTACTTTGTTCATTAAACGACTGTGGGGAACTGTATCAAACGCCTTGCGGAAGTGAAGAAACACGGCATCTACCTGGGAACCCGTGTCTATGGCCCTCTAAGTCTCGTGGACGAATAGCGCGAGCTGGGTTTCACACGATCGTCTTTTTCGAAACCCATGCTGATTTCTACAGAGTAGATATCTGGTCTCCAGAAAAGTCATTATACTCTAACATAATACGTGTTCCAAAATTCTACAACTGATCGACGTTAGACATATAGGTCTATAGTTCTGCACATATGTACGACGTCCCTTCTTGAAAACGGGGATGACCTGTGCTCTTTTGTAATCTTCTACTTGAAGCACTTCGGAGACTTGCACGTTGATGAAGTTAAGATGAAATGAGTAACATAACCCAAACAGCCGTTTCCAGAGCGAAGAAAATAGCCGATCCGGTCAGGAAAGGAATCCGAGAGCTCGTGATGTAGAGACGCTAACGACTATAAGCACGAGCTGCCGACATTATTCCATTCGAAGTGGCCGTTACTTTCTCTCTCAACAGCGCATGTGCTATTTCAATTTCAAGACAATTCAATGTCCTTATCAATAGGTTGTCCATAATATCATTTGTATTTACGATTGTTTAGATGATGCTGGCTATACAGGGTAGCTTATAGGCGTGGAACCACCCTACTAAAACAAAAAGAGGTGGATGAACAGAAATTTTTAGTGAAGTAGTGTAAGATGGGAGAGGAGGGAAACCTATGTAGCCATTTGAAAAATGTCATATTACCACCTTGAGCTGCTGAAAATATACTTTATTTATGCAACCAGTTTCAGTAGCCTGATCATCAAAAATATACCAAAATATACCAAATAAAATAATACACAAGTAACATTGCACGTTTATACTATCACGAATCTGTTAACCGATGTAAATATGAACAACAACCTGCATGTAATGGAAAGTCACATACTCACATAACACTATTCACAGGACAATGTTAGGTGAAATATGAAATCGTTATCGTCAGATGATGAATCCATGAATAACACACTGCGTAACATTAACAATAGTAATAAAATAATAATAATAATAGTACGCTGAAGAACATGTGATAAGCTGGACCATTCCTTGCAAAGTGCAGATTTTACATCTGATCGAGGGCACTCGATATTGTTGAGTTCCGTGTGCAGAATGGGTGGGAGATATGCAAGCTGGACGAAAACCATAATTTTCTCTTTCACGTATTGTTTATGGATGAAGCTACAAGGGTTGGACGAAAATACGGAAACACCACAAGAGATGCATGTTTGAACGTAAATACAGATGCTGACCTGCGCAATGTCACAGTGACAGTCGTGGGCAGAATAGTGTTCTGTGCAGTTGTGAGTGCATTATGTTGGAGCTAAGTGAATTCTAACGTGGGCAAATTGTTTCTGCTCGTACTGTGAATGCTTCCATAAACAAGGTAGACGAAGTGTTTGGTGTTTCAAGAAGCCCCGTATCGAAGACTTACACCGCATACAGGGAAAGAGGAAAAACGTTATCCGTTGAGTTACAACGCGGACGAAAGAGTTTATTGACTGATAGTAATAGAGGCTCATTTAAGGGGATTGTGACGAAAAAGAAAGAGACTATAGCTGCAGAACTGAATGTCGCACTCGCGAATCCTGGCAACACCAAAGCTACAAGAAAGAAAATTCCATAAACAGCGAACAGCAGGGCGTGCTCGAATTCCATTGCCACTCATCAGTGATGCAAATACCCGTGACAGGAAAACGTGGTGTCAAAGCCATAAAACCTTGAATTTGGAGCAATTCAAGGAAGTCACTTGGTCGGATGAGTGAGAAAGTCGTTTAGTTGTATGAGTGCTTCCACGTTCTGGCCGAGTTTACGTCCCGAGAATGAAACATGGCGGAGGTTCGTGTATTCTCTGGGCAGCCATATCGTGAGCCCCATGGTTACTCTGAACTTCATTAGACTTCTATTTGTTGGGGCATGTGAAAGCAATCTCACATGCGCTGAAGATTAGGAACCTCACGGAGGGGACTGTTGATGACTGAGCTTGCACGTCGGTACATTTATTGGTTAAAAATGGTAATGAATGGGTTCATCAGCTAACAATCACATTACAATGTGCTGGACAACACGATGAGCACGTCCTGTAGCCTTTGTGTACTATCTTCAGCGTTTTCCTTGTTCTGTACGAAATGTGACACACTAAAGACTGAGTAAAAGCTATATACAAATGAAAGAAGCTACTGTTTCTCTCGTGTAACTGGCATGTCACACGACCTCTTTCCATTTCAATATTACGGCTGGTGATATAACGGCTAGTAAAATAGCTTACTCTTCAACCTCAAACTACTTGACTTTAAATGTTTGTTTACCTTCCCGTGTTTCTTTTACAAGAGCTGTGCCATACCTACGGACCGCCCTGTATTTTGTAGTATGAGATCCTATAAGCCGCTCTTTCATTATGTTTAAAAAAGATAGTTACAATGGCCGCCTTAAATTTTAGTTATGAATATTTTCCATTCTGTAAATGATGGGCCTTTTACTAGCAATTATCACGCGCAGGCGGCTGACGTTTATATAACCTTACAAGGTCTCACGTTATCGAGACGTCATATTCAATGTCTTTGGCTACATAACTTTCGTTCTGATTAGATAAAGGTATCATGAGTAGTTGGCGGCTTCTTCACTAAGCCGACATGACAACTAAATGCAATGAACTGAATCAACAACGAAAAAAGAAATCTTGTATGCTTTACTCGGTGACGAAATAATTATAGCAGATGTCAAAACACCCATACACGTTCAATTCATGAATTTTCAACGTGACAATCGTCGAAGAATATCTTAATGGCACTAATATCCTACATTTTGAGCGCATCAAATTCAAACAACAAAAAACATCTCAGCGAGTTCAGGTTCTCTGTTGAGCAATCGTAAAAATCTTTTTTTCAGTAGAGCTATTTAGGCAGAGACTTCGGTAAATATGAAAAAAAACTGTAATCGTAATTTTTTTCCATTTCGCCGAATAATTATTAATTTTGTAATTAGATCAAAGCAAATCTAATCAGGGTTACACGTAGTACAACGAGTAAAAGTAGTCAAAACTGAAAGGGACGCCATCAACTAGGAAGTGTACCAATTTTGCTTTTTGTCATCAGTCTTTACGGCTACAGAGATTTAGCAAATCACAATTATACGTACAACATCTGAAAAAGTACAAAACCTCTAATTTACCTGATGGATTGCTTTAACACCGTAGAGCTTTACTATGAATGACCGCTATTTGTTGTGGTATATTCATGCTTTCCTCCTACCTGAGAATTAATTTTTAATTTATAGTTTCGTGTACAATCCCAAGCAAAGTGGCAACTTGACATTTACCGCATATAAAAAGCACTGTTGAACGTGAAAGTCACGTTTAGCACCAGAAAAAAAAAACCTGGGAGACAACTTGGGAAAGGGAAACAGGGAAACGGACAACACGTTGGTCCAGTCCAAACGGAGTACAAGACCTACAACTTCTGCAGATCTGTTTCTACAGTATTTTGATGATATTCCTTTGACAGCAAGCGTATGCGACGTATCGTCGCCTCTCGCAGTGCTGCCTGCTGTTCTCCTCTCATCAATAATGTTTCATAATGATGACGGTCGGGATGAGGAACCTAATAAGGCGTCTTCTCTACTGCTGAAGAACATCCGTTACCAGAAACAACGCACATATATTCAATTACGGTTGACTATTCTACATACAGATCGATTAGCAAAACAAAGTCAAACTGTCAAACATCGACAGCATTTTGCATACCAAAGACAAGCGTTAAAACATGTCTGTGTTAGGTGGTCGATTAGTAGCTTCCGAACAACAGCATTACGGTGTTTCAGATTTTATTTTTATAACCTCCTTGCGTAGAAAATACTGACTTAGCAACTATTTAAATACAAATGTTCTGTTAATGTGAAACTCTCACATCTTCCTCGCTATCTGCGGCTGGTTGGTTTGTTGATTTGGGGGAGGGGCCCAAACATCGAGGTCATCGGTCCCAGCGGATTAGGGAAGGATGGGGAAGGAAGTCGGCCGTGCCCTTTCAAAGGAACCATCCCGGCATTTGCCTGAAGAGATTTAGGAAAATCCCGGAAAACCGAAATCAGGATGGCCAGACAGTGGTTTAAACCGTCGTCCTCCCGAATGCGAGTCCGGTGAGTTAACCACTGCGCCACCTCGCTCGTTTCGATCTGTGGCATGGATCGTAAGTGAAACGTAGAAAAGTGCTGCTCAGATGGCAGCAGTGTTTTCGTATGGTTACCCAAGACCATTCGATCTTTCTCCGCTACATTAGTTGGTCACATTATACATTTTCGTCTGCAGACAGAACGGAGGAACTATTTGCTCGCGTTTTAAGTGCGTTACAAAAAGAATTTATTGAACTATCACTCTACTCCGCGTGATGGATTGAGGAGGGTTCATTCCATCCGTCCACACTTCACCTTTATGACGGAGTTAATTCTTCTGGGACATTTTCCGTGAGGAAGCCCATTCCTTCCCAAGAGCCGAGTTGTGGACAGCTGACATCGATGTTTCGATTCCATAGAGTGCTGTCATTAAACTCCACGTTAGGGAGGAAATATCTGATCCTCGAATTCATCTGAGATTTGAGCGCAATATGGAAATATGTGTTGAGTGGACGCCAGCAGTATAAAATGGGTGAAACAGTTCAGAGATGGGAACGTGGAATCCGAGATGAACCTCGCAACTGTAGATACCAAACTGTATCACGACATGGAACAAGGCTCTGAGCACTATGCGACTTAACTTCGCTCGGTTCCAGACTGTAGCGCCTAGAACCGTACGGCCACTCCGGCCGGCGGAACAAGGAAGTATTTGACGACTTCATCAAAGAGGACAGACATGTCACTGTGAATGAAATCGCAACAACAATTTAACAATGATGATTACGTTTTAACGCCCCGTCGGAAACGATGTCCTCAGAGACAGAACACAAGCTCGATTGTTTCAAGACTGGGGAAGGAAATAGCCCGTGCCCTTTCCAAGGAGCCATCCCAGCATTTGCCTGCAATGATTTAGGGAAACCACGGGAAATCCTCACTCAGGTGACAAAAGTAATTGGATAGCGATATGCACACATACAGATGGCGGTAGTATCGCATCACAAGGTATAAAACGGTAGTGGATTGGCGGAGTTGTCACTCGTACTCAGGTGATTCATATGGAAAGGTTTTCGGCGTGATTATGGCCGCATGACGAGAATTAACAGACTTTCAGCGCGGAAAGGTAGTTGGAGCAGGACACATGGAATATTCTGTTTCGGAAGTTGTTAGCGTATTCAATATTCCGAGATCCACAGAGTCAAGAATGTGCCGAGAACACCACATTTCAGGCATTACCTCTCACCACGGACAATGCCGTGGCCGACGGCCTTCACTTAACGTTTCCGAAGCGTTGTCGGTGCTAACAGATAAGCAACACTGTGCGAAATAACGGCATGAATCACTGTTGGACATATCCATTGGGAGAGTGGGCGAAATTTGCGTTAATGGGCTATGGCAGCAGGCTAACGATGCGAGAGTCTTTGCAAACAGCACGACATCGCCTCAGCGCCTCTCCTGGGCTCGTGACTGTATCGGTTGGACCCTAGATGACTGGAAAACCGTGGCCTGGTCGGATGCATCCCAGTTTCAGTGGTAAGAGCTAATGGTAGGTTTCGAGTGCGGCGCAGAACCCACGAAGTTACGGACCCGGATTGTCAACAAGGCACTATGCAGCCTGGACGTGGCTCCATAACGGTGTGGGCTACGGTTACATTGTTCGCGATTGGTTTGAAGAACATTCTGGACAATTCGAGCTACTCAGATGGCCCGACATGAATTCCATCGAACATTTACGAGATACAGAGATCATTTCGTGTACACACTCCTGCACCGACGACACTTCAGCAATTAAGGTCGGCTACACAGACAGCATAGCTCAATACTTCTGCAGGAGACTTAGAGTTGATGCACTACGCCGGGCAAAAGGAGGTTAGACACGATATTAGGAGGTATCCGAAGACTTTTGTCACCTCAGTGTAAATCAGGATGGTCGGACGCGAATCTGCACCGTCGTCCTCCCGAATGCGAGTCAAGTTGCTAACTACTGTGTCAAGTCGCTCGGCAAGACACAACAAAAATTGCAGTAGGACATAGTGCAGTGCAAGAAGCGACTTAAAGCCTGCGTCATTGAAAAGGAAAGCAAGAACAGTTCGATCTTCTGGGAAGCGTCTTCTTGCATGTAATGTGTTGCATTTTTATTTTTTTTACTTTAACCTGAGCACGTCACAAATGCTGTCCCCTACATCCAGATGCACATTTCGGTCGAAAAGTCTTCCCCAACATTCCCTATTGTCTGGACTTAGCACCTTCCCAGTGCCAGCTTTTTGGTTATGTGAAAATGCAGTTGCGATGCCAAGACTACGAAACGCTGGATACAACCAGAAAGTGGTGTCAGCGTCTTCGGGCAGCCGGAACGAAGATATGCCCCAAGGGAACTTTCAGAATTGCAATACGGTAGAAAAATGTGTAAAAAGAAATAGAGACTATGTTGAAAAGTAAGAGAGAAGTCTGTAGATTAAGAAGATATACATGGAGCTTTTGCCAATCAGTCTATCTCATTTTAGACTAGTGCTTTGATTGAAGAGAAGCGCCCAAAGATGTAAATAACCATGCGTGACCAGCGACTATTAGACGGAGGGGGTCCGACAGCCGATCAGTTCCAGTCAGTCCACCAGGAAGGAGGTACACGGCTTGTGTTGTCTGTAGTTAACCATGCCTAGACGGTCAATACCGCGGTTCGATCGCGTCCGCATTGTTACTTTGTGCCAGGAAGGGCTCTCAATAAGGGAAGTGTCCAGGCGTCTCGGAGTGAACCAAAGTGATGATGATCGGGCATGGAGGAGATACAGAACGACAACAACTGTCGATGACATGCCTGGCTCAGGCCGTCCAAGGGCTACTACTGCAGTGGAAGACCGCTACCTACGGATTATTGCTCGGAGGAACTATGACAGCAACGCCACCATGTTGAATAATGCTTTTCGTGCAGCCACAGGACGTCGTCTTACGATTCAACTGTGCGCAATAGGCTGCATGATACGCAGCTTCACTCCCGACGTCCATGGCGAGGTCCATCTTTGCAACCACGACACCATGCAGCGCGGTACAGAAGGGCCCAACAACATGCCGAATGAACTGCTCAGGATTGGTATCACGTTCTCTTCACCGATAAGTGTCGCATATGCCTTCAACCAGACAATCGTCGGAGACGTGATTGGAGGCAACCCGGTCAGACTGAACGCCTTAGACACACTGTCCAGCGAGTGTAGCAAGGTGGAGGTTCCCTGCTGTTTGGGGGTGGCATTATGTGGGGCCGACGTACGCCGCTGGTGGTCATGGAAGGCGCCGTAACGGCTGTGCGACATGTTAATGCCATCCTCCGACCGATAGTGCAACCATATCGGCAGTATACTGGCGAAGAATTCGTCTTCATGGACAACAATTCGCGCCCCCCATCGCGCACGTCTTGTGAATGACTTCCTTCAGGATAACGAAATCGCTCGACTAGAGTGGCCATCACGTTCTCCTCTCCTAAAGACCAATTCAAAAATGTACCACAGTGTACCATTCACTGAAACACAACGTTATTAATAACATAACACAACACTGACGTTTTTACTCTCCCAGCGCTTAGTGCAAGTAATGGAACACATCAACGTGCTGACGTTGACATAGGACAAATGTAAACGTAAGTAGAATGCACACCCGTCATTCCGTCAACCATTATCAGTTGAAGAGTTGTGTGAGTAGAATGTACACCAACGAAGACAAGGTAAAAATGCTTCTCATATATGGGGAATGTAAGTTAACAGAACAGTAATTGCAATACTGTTTTCTTATGTACGGGTACATTTAGTACAGTAGTTTAGTACCTTTAAATACTGTTGTGTAGAGTAGGCATACAGTAAAGGTTGTCCTTCCTACAAACAGCATCGACATAACGTTTCTTTTATTGTTGTTGTTGTTGTTGTTGAAGGTAGGCGAAATGCTACGCAGGCAGCGGAACTGTACAGAGAGCAATATTCTGACAAGAACCCACCTTCCCGATGTTTTCTCGTCTTGTTGCGACGCTTCAGGAAACGGGAAGTTTCAACACACGACAACGCAATCGTAGTAGCACTCGCACAGAGGAATCTGCCGAAGTAACTGTTCTCGCTTCCGTTGCTATGAATCCACATGTGAGCACATGACAGCTTCAACACGAGATTGGCAGTCCTAAAACCAGGGTACATCGTATTCCTAACACTTCACTGGTTCCATCCTTACCATGTACACCTACACCAAGAATTGCATGGGAATGATTTCCAGAATCGTGTACAGTTCTGCACAGCAGCAAATCCTCGCCAACCCGAACTTCTTCTCCAACGTTGTGTTTACCGATGAATGTTCCTTCTAAAACAAAGGACAGGTGAATACGAGTAACATGCATTATTGGTCCAGCGACAACCCACGATGGCTTAGACAGGTGGAACATCAGTGTCAATGTAGAGTTAACGTCTGGTATGGGATGCTTGGTCCTAGAATTATTGGCCCTTATTTCATAAATGATATTCTAAATGGCACAGTAAATGCCAACTTCCTCAGACGAATTCTTCCTCCTCTTCTGGGTGAAGTGCCGCTAAGAACCAGAATGCTTATGTGGTGTCAACACGATGGATGTCCAGCCTTGCGTGCACATCGTGTTCGGAACCGAAGGTATCCTACCAGATGGATTGGTCGAGGAGGAACAGTTACTTATCCTACTAGGTCTCCTAATTTGAATCCTCTGACTTTTTTTCTCTGCGGATGCATTAAAGACGTTGTCTACCGCGATATTCCAACAACTCTAGAGGACACGCACGAACGTATCGTGCTTGCTTGTAAATCTCTTCAGCAGGCAACACTGGTAGCAGTAAACAATTCTTTCATTCAACGAGTGCACCAGTGTATTGGTGTCCTGGGTCACAACTTTGAGCATCTTTGAATGTTCTACTCCTTGGAAATTGCACAGGAGAGTCAAAGTCAATTTTGTGTTATGTTTTTACTTGGTTTTCATTTGTTTTCTGACAACTCAAGCAAGTGGACGAGTTTGTGATCTCGGGTTCAAAGTCAATGTTGTGTTATGTAATTATTAACGTACACTGTGATACACTTTTGAATAGATATTTGGAGAGGAAATTAATTACCGAATAAAAAATACAGAGTGCCATTTAAAAGAGTCATACCGCTGTTCATATCTTTGTAAAAAACAAAGCTACAACGAAGGCAATCATACTGGTTGATGTCCCCCTGACGGTTAAAGAACATTTGCTTGAAACATTTTGTAATTTGCATCTGGACAAACAGCTATTTAGGGTTATCAAGATAAATGGGACACCCTGTATATACCCTCAGTGCACGATTCCTACTCGCATTTCGCCAATTTTTCCCGTCTGTCTCGTTTCCATTTGGCTGCCCATTACAGGTGTTGCCCGTGCCGAAAGGCGAAAGAGCCTGTAGCGTGTGGTATCGAGGAATGCGCCGTGACGACAGAACAGTAGCAGCGAAGAGACGATGGATGTTGCGTTGTGTAACATGAAACTGGCGGGCACGCCGCAGAGGCGCACGTGGCCGCATCTTTTTGTTCATTCGGGCGTCAGAGCAGACGTGAAGGATGCAGCCCGCAAGGGACGCGGCCGAGGAGTCTCGGACATCAAAAACCAATCTGTGTCTGATTAACATTCAACGGAGCGGCTGTTAGCCGGCCAGGAGGGAAAGCCGGACTGCCGGCTCTAGAGCCCTAATTAGACGCCGGCACGGCGGGTCGTCATCCGTCATCTCGCCACGGGCTGCCGCCTGCACATGCGCGCAGCGAGCACCAATCCCGGACGCCCGTCGACGGTGACAAACGACAAGCGTGCCTTTTTTTTGGGGGGGGGGGGGGGGGAGGGGCAGATACACCGGATAAACCAGTCAGACCTCCTGAACCCATTTGAGAGTTGGTGTCGTCCGGAGACGCCGATGTTATCGTCAACAGCTAGTTAGCAGCTCACCTCTACTTCCCAAATGCTATTATTTTTGGGTAACTACATTCCGGAAGGGATACGTCGACAGCAGAGCATCGTGTGACTGTGGGACGCGGCGCGTGTGAAATATGGAGGTATCTGATACGCCCCGTACTATCAACTGCAGAAAACAAAGGCATTTTTTACTAGCTGTGTGTACCCATGTACCGGAAGATTACATCAAGATGAATCTGATGACAGCCAAGGCGTGTACTCAGTACTGTTACGACCCACGGCGTGTTTCACAATTCTTTTCACAGGTTTCCAGTTTTTGTAAAGGGGACGTAATAGATAATGATTGATTTACCGTAGTCGCACAAACTGAGAACAGTGCTGTCAGTCCGTGGTTTTTTTAAGAAGAAAGGTACAGCGTTACCAATGGATCTCGGTCAGCCTGTCTTGGTGCAAAGGTCAAATTGTTCTAACCTACAATTACGTCATTCCAATGACATCATTGGAGTGCACGATGAAGATGTTGCGATGGCAGCCGATAGGTAACACAGCTACATGGATACTGATATTTGTGGTCGTATGATGATCGATAAATATCGAGAGGTCGTATCAAGACTGACATCTTATTAGTGGCCGTAACAGGGCTATCGTTAGCCATGGCCTGAATCAGATTCCTCAAGGATATCGTCACATACATTTTCGTCAGACTTCAAAAGTGCTGATAGAGGCTGGCAGGTTCGCAACGATAGAAAAAGGGCTGCAAGTAACTGGTAGGTTCGCAACTATTAGGCTTGACAGTTGGCTGGCTCTGAGCACTATGGGACTCAACTGCTGAGGTCATTAGTCCCCTAGAACTTAGAACTAGTTAAACCTAACTAACCTAAGGACATCACAAACATCCATGCCCGAGGCTGGATTCGAACCTGCGACCGTAGCGGTCTTGCGGTTCCAGACTGCAGCGCCTTTAACCGCACGGCCACTTCGGCCGGCAGGCTTGACAGTGGTGTTCCACTTACGCGCCACACTCTCGCTATCAAGTGGATTTTCTTCGTCACATAGAAAAGAAACCGACGACGAGTACTCGAAATATTATCGAGTCCATAGGCTTCTGTAGAGCAAATTGGCCAGAGATCATCTCCGCTCTGTGTGTACCATAAGTGTATCTTTTGAGTGTAGGTGACTGGTAGAGCAGTTTTAGGCGCGGGCAAGTGCTCTACCATCTGAGCTACCCAAGCACGACTCACGCCCTGTCCTCACAGCTTTACTTCTACCAGTACCTTGGTAGAGCACGTGCCCGCGAAAGGCAAAGGTCCCGAGTTCGAGTCTCGGTCCGGCACACAGTTTTAATCTGCCAGGAAGTTTCAGATCAATCCACTCTTCAGCCATATTCCCTAACTTAGATACTAAACACAAATCAAGAAGACATATTTACAAGGAATTTAAAATTTTATTAAAAGGTGATGTTAATGGGAGAATGTAGGAAATAATGCTGTAAACATGAATAGTTTAAAAATAGTGATAAAAATGTGGATAGACAGCACAGTTAAAAACACTTGAAAAACGCTAAACACCTGTAACAAATACTTGAAAAGCAATAAATGCGACGGAAGGGCCGCTGATCACTAACATCCGAGCGCTGTACACTTTCACTAAAATTGCAAAAGTATCTGCCCTCGGATGGTAGGAGATTTTTGATGGAAAGATGGTACCCGTAGGGAGATAGAGTGGTGGTGACGAGGAGTGAGGACTGGTAAGAGAGGTCGTGATGAGACAGGGGTTGCCATAGGAACGAGGAGAGAGAGGTAGCTGGTATTGGGATCTATAAATTTGATAGGAAAAGGGGGTGGGGTGCGACATGGAAAGGGAAAGGAGGGAGGTGTGGTAAGGGGAGAGGAGGGAGCCCTTTAGGCAGGGATTGGGGAATGGATAGGATGTGGTGGATTCAGAGTTGGTAGGATGGGTATATGTCGGGTCAGAATTCGTGGTCTGGGAGAAGGATGTGGTCGAAATTTCATTGCGAGAGGATGTGGAGGGTATGCAAGTGAAGGGTTGGTGGGATGTGTAGGTAGAGAAGCAGCAGTCTTCTCAAGTGCGGCCGAGGGCGGCCGAGTGCGGCCGAGGGCGGCCGAGTGCCGCCGAGGGCGGCCGAGTGCCGCCGAGGGCGGCCGAGTGCCGCCGAGGGCGGCCGAGTGCCGCCGAGGGCGGCCGAGTGCCGCCGAGGGCGGCCGAGTGCCGCCGAGATTGGCCGAGTACT
The DNA here is from genome assembly GCF_021461395.2 of Schistocerca americana. Lineage (NCBI taxonomy): Eukaryota > Metazoa > Arthropoda > Insecta > Orthoptera > Acrididae > Schistocerca > Schistocerca americana. Next base: position 305,123,210 of record NC_060121.1, read on the forward strand.
GCTGAGGATGGTTAAGTCCTGCTGAGTGTGGTGTCAATGCCAGACACCACACTTGCTAGGTGGTAGCCTTTAAATCGGCCGCGGTCCGTTAGTATACGTCGAATCCGCGTGTCGCCACTATCAGTGATTGCAGACCGAGCGCCGCCACACGGCAGGTCTAGAGACTTCTTAGCACTCGCCCCAGTTGTACAGCCGACTTTGCTAGCGATGGTTCACTGACGAAATACGCTCTCATTTGCCGAGACGATAGTTAGCATAGCCTTCAGCTACGTCATTTGCTACAACCTAGCAAGGCGCCATTACCAGTTACTATTGATGCTGTAAAACATGTACCGTCAAGAGCGATGTTCACCAATTATGGATTAAAGTTAAGTATTCCAGCAGCTACGTACGTTTTTTGTTAGTCTCATTTCCTTGACCTGTTCCAGACCTTACGCCAGCCTGCGTGAGCTGAAACGCGTGCCTTTCGGCTTCCTCTCGTAGTTGGTTGGCTGTCTTGCCAATCCACAACACTGAGGATGGTTAAGTACTGCTGAGGATGGGTAAGTGCTGCTGAGGATGGTTAAGTGCTGCCGAGGATGGTTAAGTGCTGCCGAGGATGGTTGGCTCTTCTTTCAATTGTGAAGCTCTCATTCTCTTGGTGAAGTCTAATGTACGCAGTAACACTGATGCACAGGCTGACCTGAAAGTTCGTTAACATTTGAAAATGCATTAATTCACGGAATAATGTTGGTAGACGGGTAAAACCAGACACCCATGTCTGAAATAACGTGGTATTTATTGATACGTAAAGAGAGTGCAAAAAGCAGCCACAGCTGGTGCTGGACAGCAACATGTCAGTGACACAGAGTGAGAATCGCGTATAAAACCATCTGTAGGGAGAGAGGAATTCATACGAACCAGTAATTGCGGCTTGTAAACTTTATCAGAAAAGGCATTGTTAGTGAAGCTTTTCTACCAGAACGAAGGATTCGTTACCACAGCATTACGATCCTATCGGCAAAAGAAGGTATTCGAATGGGCAAAAGTCGTATGTCAACTGCCACTGAGAAGAAAATGATCACGAAGTTTGAAGCCACGGGTTGTTTAAACGATCGGTCTCGGAGTGGGTGACCAAACGCAAGGGCTACTGCTGCTCGGACATTCAGGAAGAAATGAAGACTTCAGGGGGTTCATATCCGCATGTCGGAGTCAGCACTCTAGAGGTCGCACGTCGTACCGGCGTTCCACGTACTAGTCTTTGGAGATCAATACGACGTATCCCCCAATGCTATCCACAGAAAATCGAGCGTCACCATGAACTGTTAGCCAATGATTTTGTGACGCAGAGAGCATCTGCGGTGTGGGCACTTCAGAATATGCGATAAAGTGACGACTAGTTGTCTAGCGTGCTGTGGACCGAGGATCCGTCAATACACACAACTGTCGCATTTGGGATACCGAATATGCTAGAACTGTCGTGGAAACCATATTGAATGACTAGAAAGTCACGGTGTGATCTGGATTTACCACATCAGTCGTGATCGTACCCATTTTCTTCGAGGAAATGCGGGGAACTGGGTTTTCAGACTCTCATCGTGACGGGCGCGATGTACGCCGATATGTTACAGTATAGTATGATCTGCAGCCTGGCTGATAAAGACCTTCTGGAATGTACGACTTTCATGCAAGGTGGTGGTCCACTACATATTGTGACACGCGTGAAAGATTTCTTGCGCACATCGTTTGTTGAGGATAGCGTACTGAGCCGCATTTCTCTCATGCTTGGTCTGCGAGGTCCCAAGACCACAATCCGAGTGATTATTGGTTGTGAAGTTACCTAAAGTCGCCTGTCTACCACGATCGTCCGACTTCATTAAGGAAGTGGAAGACAACATACGACGCTATTTCTCACCATACCTTCTGATACGTGGTACAGTGCTGTTCACATCATTGCCCTTCGACTGCAGGTATTGCTGATGAATGACGGTCGATATGTTGACCATTTCTTACAAAGAACATCGTCTTTGCTACAAATCAACTGTTATACTAATTATTGCTTTTGTACAATATGAATCACCATCTGTTGGTCATTTTGTGAACTTTTTTCGGTTTCAATAAAACCCTATCTCATTTTAAGCATGTGTGTCAATTTTTACCTCTCTATCTATATTGTTCCGTGAATTAGTGTATTTTCATGTGTTAATGTATACTAACACAGGATGAACGAATGCTGTGCTTTTTTTAATAGCTGATAGTGTCGCTTTTGTAGATACGGAGTCAAAGGAGTTTTCAAAACCTATGAATCACAAACAAAACGGTCAATACTACTCGTTCTTCGGGCCAAAATTTCGTTTAAGATTTGCAAGGGTTCCACTGTGCTCTATCCACTTCTGGAACCACCTGTTTCCTTTGATTAAACTCCAGGTTTCCTTCTGTGCGGTTGGTAATGATTATAGTGAATATCTTTACAGTATGTAAATGAGATTTGTGTGTTTCGGCAGACACAGATTTTGTAGAAAATTAATCTACGATTTCCAAACAAAGTTGTAGTTCTTACTTATAACTTCTTTTCTGAATATCGTTCAGGACTTGCAAGTGCTCCACTTATAAATTCAGATTTTTTTTTTTCAAATCACCAGTAAACTTTTAAATATACCGCAAAAGGTCAAATGATTTAGTAACTTGGGTGTTTAATATGAAGTAAGCTACAAAAGATGAAATGCCGAATCCGTTAAGCCGCCTTTCTTTTCGAAAACGCTGTAAAACTGCGGCGTGGAAACTACTGTTTTCTTTTAGTTTGTTACTAAACAATTGAAGATACAGTAAAAGTCCATATGTGCTTTATTGCAGCATGTTCTCTTACAAAGAAGCAATATATTGTCAAATCTGATTTGGTATGACTTATAGCTGCAAAATCTCAAAAACGTTAAAACGTTGGAAATTTCCTCTAGTGACTTAAACGGATTTCGAAATGATACAAATTTCAGAACAGAAATAAGCATAAACTTTCCCAAAAAATATTGTGCAAAATACTAGCTCATTTGGTTCACTAATTTGTGTATGATAGAATGACGTGTTTGAGCAAGGAATAAAGGAAACAAAAGAAAAATTTGCAGTAGGAGTTAAAATCCATGGAGCACAAATAAAAACTTTGAGGTTTGCCGATGACATTGTTATTCTGTCAGACAGCAAAGGAGCTGGAAGAGCAGTTGAACGGAATGGACAGAGTCTTGAAAGGAGGATATAAGGTGGACATCAACAAAAGGAAAACGACGATAATGGAATGTAGTCGAATTAAATCAGGTGATGCTGAGGGAATTACCGAGCGAGGTGGCGCAGTGGTTAGCACACAGGACTCGCATTCGGAAGGACGACGGTTCAATCCCGCGTCCGGCCATCCTGATTTAGGTTTTCCGTGATTTCCCTAAATCTCTTCAGGCAAATGCCGGGATGGTTCCTTTGAAAAGGGCACGGCCGACTTCCTTCCCTAATCCGATGAGACCGATGACCTCGCAGTTTGGTCTCCTCCCCCAACACAACCCAACCCTGAGGGAATTAGGTTAGGAAAGGAGAAACTTAAAGTAGTAGATGAGTTTTGCTGTTTGGTAAGTAAAATAGCCAATGATGGTCGAAGTAGAGAGGATATCAAATATAGACTGGTAATGGCAAGGAAAGCGTTTCTGAAGAAGAGAAGTTTGTTAACATCGAGTATAGATTTAAGTGTGAGGAAGTCGTTTCTGAAAGTATTTGTATGGAGTGTAGCCATGTATGGAAGGGAAACATGGACGATAAATAGTTAAGACAAGAAGAGAATAGAAGCTTTCGAAATGTGGTGCCACAGAAGAATGCTGAAGATTAGATGGGTAGGACGCATAACTAATGAGGAGGTACTGAAAAGAATTGGGGAGAAGAGGAATTTGTGGCACAATTTGACTAGAAGAAGGGATCGGTTGGTAGGATTTGTTCTGAGGCATCAAGGGATCACCAATTTAGTATTGGAGGGCAGCGTGGGGGATAAAAATCGTAGAGGGTGACCAAGAAATGAATACACTAAGCAGGTTCAGAAGGATGTCGGTTGCAATAAGAACTGAGAGATGAAGCTTGCACAGGATAGAGTAGCATGGAAAGCTCCATCATACCAGTCTCTGGACTGTAGACCACAACCACAACAACAACAACAGAACGACGTGCGGACGGATACAATTTCAGTTCTATGGATAGGTAACGTCATATTAGGGAGAAAGCTGACGCAGAATGGTGTTCTTCCGGTGGCAGAAGACTGCATTCTGAAGTCAGATGTTGACCTCTCGAGCACTATATACTAGCTGGAAGCTGAATAACCGGAGCGGTTCCCCGTTTCTCCATCAGGGGTGGTACGCGTGGCAGAGTGTATGCCGAGAGGCTGCGTATTCCATCGTTTTGTGGGCACGTGCGTTCATTAGGCCGACTCCATATACAATCAAGTCATTAGGGGGCATGGCGCTCAAGGTTATTTCCATAATTACGGAGAGGGCCAGTTACTACGGAATTACACGTTTAGAGGCAGCACGCGTGACTTGAATGGGGAATGTTCCCTCCATTGTCGGCACCAGCGGGTCAGGACACATCTCTCATAGCTCGGAGCGACAATCGATAGCCGCCGAGGTCATGCAGCATTCACATACGTGACTGGGATGTTGGATCGGAAGTAATTCATGAGGTACTGCTTTGTCGTATAACTTCATCGGCTAGCTCCGTCGCATTCTTACAAGCGGTAATGAATCTCGAACGTCTACAATTGAATAAAAACGCATTTAAAATTACGATGAAGTGCCTTTTTCTCTGTGATCAATAGCCATCGGTTACTATTTCTTTAACATATTGTTAAGGGATACTTTGTTCATCTCTTTTTATTGATGGTGCTCAGTTCACATGATCGTTTTCGGAAATATACAGTTTCATTTTCAGATGTCTTACAAGCAAAACACATGACAAAAGTGCATACAATCTTACTGCAATGCACCAGCATACAAAAAGACACATGAAATATATAGCCAAAATGTAAAAATAATAATTATTTATTACAGTTTTAAGAAAGCAGATCAAAGTATTGTTCTGTTGGTCTCTCAGCGATGACATAGCCACAACTTAAGTCTCTCATCGAAACACATACAAAAAGTTATCATCATCTGATTAAAGTCTGCATAATAAAGGCCATTGGTAACCGCCATGAAAGTAAAACGAGATTATCATCATCTGATTAAAGTCTGCATAATAACGGTCATTGGTACCAGTCATGAAAGTAAAACGAGATTGTGTGGCTAAAACAGTGGTGTGAAATGTACAATCAAATCTCGGAAGTATCCTGATTTATCTGTCGTCTATCTGTATACAACAACGCCATGTTGTGATGTGAAGGCATGTACCGCCTGCAATGAACAGACCACAGTTATTATGTTGTATCATTCGGTACCTGTATCTAGTAATATCTGTAGTTCAATGGTTCAAATGGCTCTGAGCACTATGGGACTTAACATCTATGGTCATCAGTCCCCTAGAACATAGAACTACTTAAACCTAACTAACGTAAGGACATCACACAACACCCAGTCATCACGAGGCAGAGAAAATCCCTGACCCCGCCGGGAATCGAACCCGGGAACCCGGGCGTGGGAAGCGAGAACGCTACCGCACGACCACGAGCTGCGGACTAATATCTGTAGTCACTCTGCTTATTTTCTTCTTTATTTATATCGAAATCGACCATGCGAATTAGGTAGCATCAGCAAAACAGCAGAATTGATTATCCAATGAAGTCGTATGACGCTGTTGGCTGGGAGACCCCAAAGGGCAGATTAAGCTGCCTAGTGGGAAGGATTTGGTTGGTTGGTTGGTTAGTTGGTTGGTTGGTTGTTGGAATTAAAGGAACCAAACTGCCACGTCATCAGTCCCTTCAGCCTATATATATTGAACAGGAATACCCTTCAGAAGCAGAATACGAAAGGCAAACCCTGGGAAGCCCGATTGTGAGCAAGATATAATAAGAGGGAGAGAAAATAAAGGAGACGTAGGAAGGGAGTGAGAGGGGTAAGGTGGGCGAGCTGCACTGCCGGAATGCAGCTGTAGGTCCCTGGAACATGGTATGCGCTGGGAGATGCACCCTCTGCATCCCACCAGCACCACCTCAGCGTCCGTTATCCCAAGAAAACAAACAACACAGACAAGGCAATAAAAATTTAGCAAAGATAAAATATTAAAAACGGCAAACATGAAATAACAAGGAGAACAAAAAGGTGGGAAAGTAGGGGCCAAACCAGACCTCTGAGTAATGGCATTCATGGGACTCATCAGGCAGTCAAAGAAGCCAAGGTATCCCAACTCACAGACACGAGAAGAAACCATCTTCATAGATGAAATTAAAACCAGGTCAGGTGCTTTGGAATCGTCCACTAGCAACAGAGGTAGCGTGTTAGCAAGTTTAACATATTGCCACAAAGCATGCGAATTTGGGCAGTTTAGTAGAATGTGAGCCACCATCAGGGGGCACTACAATGGCAGTAAGGCAGGTCCTCAGGTCGGAGAATGTGACTGTCGGTCCATGAAGTGCGACCAATGCATAGCCGATAAAGGACAGTTGATTTCTTCTGAGAAATATGAAGGGAAGACTTCCACGTGGTTGTCACCTTAATTGCACTTTGTTTGGGAATTCCGGGGCGAACCATTTCGAGTACAGACATCCAACAACTGATAACAGAGGTCCTGTTCTGGGACCCCATTTCCAAATGGCATCCTGGCAGCCAACGTTGCCAAGCAGACGGCATTTTCATCCCAAGAGATCCCAACATTTCCAGGTGTCCAAACAAAGACGACTGGCTGTCCCATCTAATGGAGGTCAGAAAGAAGGTGGTAGTGACCAATGAGCGACGAGGGTAGCACTGGTTTGTAGCCTGCAGGCTCCTCAGAGAGTCGCTGCAGATTAGAAGCATCCTGCCAGCAAGAGCGAGCATGGCTAAAGGCTCGTTTTGCCCGCCCAGTTAGCCGCGTGGTCTAACGCGCTGCTTCCCAAGTTGGTAGGCGTGCCGGTCCCCAGCACTAATCCGCCAGGTAGATTAGTGAGGCCTGGTTTGCAAGCCAGCCTGCGGATGGTTTTTAAGGCGGTTTTTCATATACCTTGGTGAATGCGGGCTGGTTCCCCTTATTCTGTCTCAGTTACACTGTGTTAGCGATTGCTGCGCAAAGACCGTTTCCACGTATGCATACACCATAATTATTCTACCAGGCAATCATTTGGGTCTATACTCGTCTGGTACGAGACGTTTCCAGGCTGATCCACTGGGGGCCGAACCGCACAATAACCCTGGGTTTGGTGTGGGGTGGCGGTGGGGTGGGTGGGCTGCTGTGGCCTGTTGTTGGGTTGTGAACCACTGAGGGCTACGGCGGGACAAAGCCTTTCCTTCGTTTCTAGGTCCCCGGTTTAATACATACATACATACATACATACATACACACAAAGGCTCATTTGTTGGCCACCAGTTTTCCAGTGAAGACACTGAATACCTTCAACAAGGAGAGTAATTCACTGCACCTTATACACTCCTGGAAATTGAAATAAGAACATCGTGAATTCATTGTCCCATGAAGGGGAAACTTTATTGGCACATTCCTGGGGTCAGATACATCACATGATCACACTGACAGAACCACAGGCACATAGACACAGGCAACAGAGCATGCACAATGTTGGCACTAGTACAGTGTATATCTACCTTTCGCAGCAATGCAGGCTCCTATTCTCCCATGGAGACAATCGTAGAGATGCTGGATGTAGTCCTGTGGAACGGCTTGCCATGCCATTTCCACCTGGCGCCTCAGTTGGACCAGCGTTCGTGCTGGACGTGCAGACCGCGTGAGACGACGCTTCATCCAGTCCCAAACATGCTCAATGGGGGACAGATCCGGAGATCTTGCTGGCCAGGGTAGTTGACTTACACCTTCTAGAGCACGTTGGGTGGCACGGGATACATGCGGACGTGCATTGTCCTGTTGGAACAGCAAGTTCCCTTGCCGGTCTAGGAATGGTAGAACGATGGGTTCGATGACGGTTTGGATGTACCGTGCACTATTCAGTGTCCCCTCGACGATCACCAGTGGTGTACGGCCAGTGTAGGAGATCGCTCCCCACACCATGATGCCGGGTGTTGGCCCTGTGTGCCTCGGTCGTATGCAGTCCTGATTGTGGCGCTCACCTGCACGGCGCCAAACACGCATACGACCATCATTGGCACCAAGGCAGAAGCGACTCTCATCGCTGAAGACGACACGTCTCCATTCGTCCCTCCATTCACGCCTGTCGCGACACCACTGGAGGCGGGCTGCACGATGTTGGGGCGTGAGCGGAAGACGGCCTAACGGTGTGCGGGACCGTAGCCCAGCTTCATGGAGACGGTTGCGAATGGTCCTCGCCGATACCCCAGGAGCAACAGTGTCCCTAATTTGCTGGGAAGTGGCGGTGCGGTCCCCTACGGCACTGCGTAGGATCCTACGGTCTTGGCGTGCATCCGTGCGTCGCTGCGGTCCGGTCCCAGGTCGACGGGCACGTGCACCTTCCGCCGACCACTGGCGACAACATCGATGTACTGTGGAGACCTCACGCCCCACGTGTTGAGCAATGCGGCGGTACGTCCACCCGGCCTCCCGCATGCCCACTATACGCCCTCGCTCAAAGTCCGTCAACTGCACATACGGTTCACGTCCACGCTGTCGCGGCATGCTACCAGTGTTAAAGACTGCGATGGAGCTCCGTATGCCACGGCAAACTGGCTGACACTGACGGCGGCGGTGCACAAATGCTGCGCAGCTAGCGCCATTCGACGGCCAACACCGCGGTTCCTGGTGTGTCCGCTGTGCCGTGCGTGTGATCATTGCTTGTACAGCCCTCTCGCAGTGTCCGGAGCAAGTATGGTGGGTCTGACACACCGGTGTCAATGTGTTCTTTTTTCCATTTCCGGGAGTGTATGTGTGTATGCAAAACCAGTTCATCCATCGACCATTGAACTGTCAGTGTATACCACTTCTGATATGGGAAAGGCATCGAGGACAGCCAGGAACTGGTGGCGAAACACCATAGGGGCAACTGAATCTTTCTGTCCACAGAATAAATCGAGCCAGAGCCGAGAGTACATGCCCTGGGGACATAACTGATTGCTGCTTGACAAGAGGCGACAGTGGGGGAAGTAGGTAATTTAGAGCAGAGACACTGTAGTTGAAAAGTCGATCTGTAATTGTGACCTCAGTTCCAGGTCTCTGCTGTGGGAGACCTCCCTACCAGAAAAAAGGTCACAGTAGTTTGGATGCTTAGGGGGACTGTGAACATGTATTATATAATTGGGTAGCTCTTGTTGTACCTGACCTGTAGAGGAGTGACCCCAGCCTCCATGAATAGGCTGATCACAGGGCTAGTTCTAAAGGCTCAAGTTGTAAGTCAGACCCCACAGTGGTGTGTCGGGTCCAGTGACGCAATGTTGAAGGTGACGCTGAACCATATGCTAGGACTCCAATAATTAAGACGTGACAGGATCAGGGCTTTGGAAAGCTGCAGAAGGGGAGTTTGGCCTTCACCCCAGTTGGTGTTACTAAGGCAGCGAAGTGTATTTAGGGTTTAGCCAGCACTTATGCTTTAGTTAGCTAAGATTGGGAAGCCACATCAGCCAGGCATGAAAGACCAGTCCCTAAAAGCGATAATTCTCCACTACATTGAGTAATTGGTCATAGAGGTAAAGTTCTGGTTGTGGATGAACAGTCCAAAGGCGACAGAAATACTTGATGCGAGTCTTGGCAGTGGAAAATTGAAAGCCATCGGTGAGGGCTCATGACTACACCTTTCAAATGGCGCCCTGCAGTCGGCGTTCAGCAACACTCAAACTAGAGGAGCAATAGTAAAAGCAAAAATCGTCAGCATACAACGAAGGTGATCCCAAAGATCCCACAGTTGCTGTAAGACCATTGACAGCCACTAAAAGGAGATGGAGACATAATACAGAGCCCTGCAGGACATCATTCTCTTCGATATTGCGGGGGGGGAGTACTGTGGAAAGCACCAACTCTAATGTGGGAAGTACAGTGCGACAAGAAATTCTGGCAAAAATTGGAAGTGGCCCCCAGCGACCTAACTCATGTAATGTAGCGAAGATGTGTTGTTGCCATGTGATGTCATAAGCCTTTTGTAGGCCGAAGAAGACAGCAATATGATGTTGATATCAGTCAAATGCTGTCCAGATGGCACAGTTCAGGCAAACCAAATTATCAGCAGTGGAACAGCCTTGCGAAAACAGCTCTGGGACAGAGGAAGTAGGCCCTGGGACTCATGGTGAGAACATAGCCATTGTTTCACCATGTGTTCAAGCAACTTACGGAAAACACTGGTGAGACTAATTGGGCAATGCTATCCATCTCTAGGGGAGACCCAGGTACAGAGCCATTTAAAGGCAATGAGGTGCTCGATTGATTAATGCCACTTATGGCATTGGAGAGCCTGCCTATGATCTCCACTGGCCTTGACGATTTCTGAAGTCCACCAAAGTACAACCTTACAACAAGGGGATCACAAAGAATAGGGGATCGCTAAGTTGGCTGCCAATAGAATGCCTGCTTCTGCATTCTGGACAGTGTCATCAGTGCCTCCATTTAGCATAGAGTTCAGAACGACAGTGGAGGTGAAAGCATCCCAGTCAACATTGTGTAGAGCCCATCTAGGTGGATGGCCAGGTGAGTGATGCTGATGGAGGTGCAAGACTATTTGGAATTGGTCACTACCACACAGGTCATCGTGGACTTTCCAGTGGATCCATGGAAGAAGACCAGGGCTGCAAATTGAAAGATCAATGGCTGAGTAAGTTCCATGTGCCACACTGAAGTGTGTGGAGGCATCAGTGTTGAGGCGACACAGATTGAGACCTAACTGTGAGTTTTTGATGCCTTTACCATGGAGAGTAATCGTGGTTCCATTCATCAAAGGGTTATGGGCTTTGAAGTTGACCATGATTAGGAAAGGTGGGAGGAGGTGAGAAACCAATGCAGACAATACATTCTGAGGCACTCCACCACTGGCAAGGAGATAAACATTACAGATGATAAAATCCTGAAATGTCCTTACCTGAATAGTCACAGCCTCCAAAGTTGTATCAAAAGGCGCAAATTTGCTATATACAGAGTCCAGAACATACGTGTAATCTCCACCTGACACCATATCAAAATCAGCACGGTCCTTAAAATATCTCCAGTAGTCACGAAGGGTAGGGTCCACATTTCAGGAAATCAAATTTTCTGGCGGGCATTGCAGAAAGCAGGGTAGGAGGTTAACAGATGTAGTTCAGCAAGGCAGTTGAAAAAACTACCACAATTCCAATGGAGAAACGTGATGTTGGTATACTCTGAGGGTGTGAAGGGACCAAGCAGACAGCTTATGTCCCAGGGTCCCCTGCTGCCACTGGTTGGAGAGTATGGTATCAAGACACATAGGTTATGAGACACATCTGAAGCTTGAGGGGCCACTGGGATTGCTGGTGCAGCTACAGAAGCAGAACATGTGGGATGCGGTCGGTGATGTGTGGACCACTGGAATTCCCTTCATATTGGAAGACTTCTTTTCTTCTTTTCTTTAGGGGATTTGGATTACTTGCGGGGCTTTCCTGAATGGTTTCAAGGACTGAAGACGATCATGAAGCCCTGCAACCATCAGCCTGTGACTCCTTCAGCCACTGGCTGGTGTCCAGTTATGGATGGACTGGCAGAAATCTTGGAGGGGACTGTCGCAGGGACCCCTTCCCGGTGTGAAAAGCTGGACAAGGATGATGTGTCTCCATTTGGGGGATGGGGATCGGCGTCCCCAGTGGGAGGGGGTCATTGCTCCTAAAGTGGGTGTTGGGGAAGCAGCACGACGAGAGCCACCAACTATTGTGGGGGGAGGGGGGAGGCGGCAAAGTCGACTGGCTCTGAGGGCCTGCTGTACGATGCATAATGGAGGAAAGTACCATATGCAGAGAGAGTGACATCATCATAGCTGTAGCGTATGATATTATCATGCATGCAGAACATGGACACTCATGCTTTTCCTTGGCATCTTGGTGTGTCAGTCTGTCCGGAGTCTTATATTCTTGTAATTTTTTCTCTCTCTGAAAGACAGTGCAGTTTAGTGAAAAAGGAGAATGGTGTTCTCCACAGCTGATATAGATGGGGTGAGGAGCAGAAGGAATGTTCATGTGCAACGCTGGTCCACAACGCCTGCAGAATGAGCTGGCATTGCAGTGAAGGGCGACACGCGAAATAAACAAGCATCTTCAGTATATATAATTCCTAATACAAGTGAAGCAATACAGTTGACGCTTCTATTCAGGTCGCTAGTCCTGAAGCATCTCTTCGAACTGGTTCAAATGGCTCTGAGCACTATGAGACTCAACTGCTGAGGTCATTAGTCCCCTAGAACTTAGAACTAGTTAAACCTAACTAACCTAAGGACATCACAAACATCCATGCCCGAGGCAGGATTCGAACCTGCAACCGTAGCGGTCTTGCGGTTACAGACTGCAGCACCTTTAACCTCACGGCCACTTCGGCCGGCCTTTTCTTCGAACTGGGCCGCTGCCAGTCTGACGGGGTGCTTATGTTCTCTTCGCATAGAGGACGCTGCTGTCGTGTTGTCATCCTGGAGAGGGGTCGGTCAGCGTGCAATTGGCTGATGTCTTGTCACAGTCCTCTCTGCCCTGTCGTTTCCGATGGGCGTGTCGGCGCTTTACTTTACACCATAACAGTTATGAGCAACAGATTCTCAAATCACGAATCAAGTATTACTTGGCAAAAAGTGTAATAGTATAGTACACGCACTTGACAAAGGCAACATGTGGACATAGTACTTTGTTTTCAGTGTGTCTGCATTGCAGCAGTACAATGTTAAAAGCCAGTGATCACATTAGTCAGTTCTCTGTCAGGAGCTGTTTTTTCACTCTACTTTGTTTTAACCCCGTCACTGAAATTCCACATTTGCACTTCGATGACGAATAAGTGAAGAACGTGCAACACCAAAGGAACTTCTATTTTGGGAAACATAGTGTTGTAAGTATTGTAAACAGTGTGTCCCACCTAATTCTGTGACATCATATATTTCTGAAATGAAACAAAATGTGAAAAATGCAAAAATTCAATTGGCCAGGGATGAACTTATGACAGGGGCCCACGCTGTAGACAGTAACGCATAATCCGTAATGGTCAACGAACACCACTTGCAACACAAAGTTTTCTTTAAATGGCACATTTATGTTTCTTCTACAGAATGTTTGACGTTTAGATCAGTAAAACCAAGTCTGGCATCACTAATTGTGCCTTTAGTTTTCATTTTTGTAGAAAAACATATGTGTTCCAGACCCAACTTCGTGCTGAAAGTGGTGTTCGTTGACCATTATGGATGGCGCATTCCTGCCCATTGTGTAAGCCTTTAATATTGATGCATCCCTCGCCAACTGCATTTTTCACATTTTTTTCGGAAATATATGAGGTATTACCCTGTATTATCGTATATTGGGTGTATCATAATTGATGGCGCAAACGCATGTCTTTGGAAGCATGCATCACTAGAAGCAAAAATGTCTAGTAAACGTGGGCTCTATAGAGCATACCTTAGGAGCTATGAGCGCTTCTTCGCTACTGTGAAATACATCTCTTCTACTGAACAGTGATCGTTGCTGTTAATGTATGCATTTCAGAGCCTATATTTACTAGACTTCTTAGCGCCTGGTATCATGTAGTTTCAGCTGTATGCATTGATGCCGTTAATAATGGTACACCATCTATTGTTTCTGTCCAGTAACGCCCAATTTATGACTCTCGTGAATCTGCTAGTCATAACTGTTAGACGGTATTGTTTCTTCAGGGTTTTGGGCTTGTATATTTTTTAGATTCGATAATATTCAAACATCGATTTCACACAAAGGCAGTGTTGTACACATAACTGACCATGACACATCTCGGTATTTTAAAATCAGTTTTATTCACTTTTAGGTGATTTAGCAGGGGTATTTCCCTTGTTAGAGGGACAGAAACGAGAAAGGGCCTTCTAAATGTAGATACCAGCGACGGCACTTCTCGTGCACTTCAGTGAATGGTCGGGCGAGTTATCACACCCTGATAATATGGCTCTGAGCACTATGGGACTTAACTGCTGAGGTCATCAGTCCCCTAGAACTTAGAACAAATTAAACCTAACTAACCTAAGGACATCACACACATCCATGCCCGAGGCAGGATTGGAACCTGCGACCGTAGCGGTCGCGCGGTTCCAGACTGTAGCGCCTAGAACCGCTCGGCCACTCCGTCCGGCCCTGATAATACGCCATGATTTTAATGTACAGTACCTTATATCAAGTCACTAGTGCTTATAGTTTATCTCAGATCGAGCCAAACTGGATTATAGAATCTAATATACTGAAAAGAAATTTATCTGCAGAGGAAGAAGATCAACTGCCGCAACGAGCGGAAAGAATAAGACTGCGTTATCTCTCATTTAAGCTACAGGAGTTCTTGGGCGAACTATTTGCTGCAACAACATAACCCACTGTGATTCTTCACTTTTTCATGTACGAAGAAATCTCGGAAGAGCAGTAGACATATTCAATACTTCCACAACATTAGAGTTGCTGATACGCTGACAGAGCCAGGAAGACGTTCGCAGCGGTTATTATGACACTCTGTGGATCGGCCTGGGACAAGCATAAGATACCAATAATCGGTGTATGAAACAGAATTGATATTTGAAGAAGGTCGATAGAAAGGTTAAGGGCAAGTGGGAGATTTTTCATTACTACGTTACCAGGCCTAGTATAGGCTGATAATCTATCACAGCTAGACTTTGCGGTATGAAAATTAGAATGTTATAGGTATATTGACAAAACATGTTAAAGAAATGGTCAGTGTCTATTTATAACGTGATGACTGACTACACAAATAATACTACAGTAGCTAGTAAACAGAGTAGGGGTGTGGTGTACTACTACCTGGAAGAAATTTAGTATTTGCTATTGTACAAGACTCAATCTGAGATCACTGGGCGTATAAACATAAAACAGAGATGAACTTGGTACGTGCCCACCAATTTAGGCTCTTGGTCGCATGAAATTCCTGACCCCAATTTACGAGAATCCCAGATGTTGCCCCCCCCCCCCCCTCCTCCTCCCACACGGGGTCGTGCGCGTGTTCTGTAAGCGAAGCACACGGTTGAGAAAACATTATGGGGCAGTGCAGAACTAAAACTTTATGAAAAGTCAACAAACTGGTTGTTGACACCATTTGCAACTAACGTCACTTCAAAGTCTGTATTCAACTACGACGCAGATATTCTGATAAACGTAAACCGAGCTAAGTTTTATGACTTTCGTTTTGCCTTGTTATTGCTTGTCATAGATACTAGTACTGAACAACCTGAAACAAAGAAGTACATTTTGTGGGGAAAATGGTTGTTGACGCCAAATATGGTTCATGTAACATTTGGTTAAGTGCTGACCAATCTGACTGATAAGGAGAGTACTTACAGCAGTTCTAAAAATAGAATAATTTATCTTAAAGATAATCTTTGCTGCGATATTAGGGCGAGTTATACTTTTAAGTACTGGGTAATATAGCAAGATAAACCTGTCAACAACATCCAACTGACCGTTACAAACACTTTATTCAGCTAACACGTCTTGTAACATGAAGCAATTTTTTATATTATACCTTCATTACTGATTTTAGAACAAACTGTCGTATGCGCAAATATGTGCAATTTATCATATTTCGGATATGTTTAATGCAACCTCTTTACATGCAGTTCATCGAATATGAAGACAAATATCTGACATTCTTTTCCTGTATCCAATTTAGAATGTACTATTGTTTCTTCGATAGGTGTGCGTTGTTACAACTAATGTTGAATAGCGATTCACAGATGTACTGAAGCGAATATTTTCTTTTCTAGGTTATTGTGTTACATAAATTTAAGAGACAGAGCGAAAAATCAGGTCATATAATGAATAAGTACAAACAAAAAGAAACCCAACTTTATTACTTAAGATTAAATTGTACCACGACAATCCATCATAGTTTACAGATTACATTACACAAAATTATTATTTACTCCAGTGAAGTCTTTAACATTAACACATGCGTTTTGGCTGCATAAATGATAGGCGTTAACAGCCTCGAAACTGAATGCTCTAAACTCAAACGGACCAATTCATAAAAGACCTATCCTTAGTTTCAGACGTTTGCCGTCCACCACACTCCTTTTGTGAGTGACCAGATACACTGAAACGCCAAAGAAACTGCTGCGGTCGGCAACTCCTATACAAGACAACACGTGTCTGGTACAGTTCTTAGATGGGTTGCTGCTGCAACAGTGGGAGGTTATCAAGATTTAAGTGAGTTTGAACGTGGTGTTATAGTCGGAACACGAGCGATGGGACCCAGCATCTCTGAGGCAACGATGAAGTGGGGATTTTCCCGTACAACCATTTCACGAGTGTATCGCGAATAATGGGAATCCGGTAAAACATCACATCTCCGACATCGCTGTAGCCGGAAAAAGATCGTGCAAGAACGGGAAATTTATTTGGAAATTTGTGGTAAGGTCTTATGGGACCAAACTGCTAAGGTCATCAGTCCCTAAGCTTACACACTACTTAACCTAAATTATCCTAAGGACAAACACACACACCCATGCCGAGGGGGACTCGAACCTCCGCCGGGACCAGCGGCACTGTCCATGACTGCAGCGCCTGAGACCGCTCGGCTAATCCGGCGAGGCAATTGTGTACCCTTGATGACGCATGACACAAAGCTTTACGTCTCGTCTGGGCCCGTCAATACCGACAATGGACTGTTTATGTCTGGAAACATGTTGTTTGGTTGGACGAGACTCTTTTCAAACTGTATCGAGCGGATGGACGTGTATAGCAATGGAGACAACCTCATGAATCCACGGACCCTGCATGTCAGCAGGGGACTGTTCAAGTCGGTGGAGGCTCTGTAATGGTATCTGGCGTGTGCAGTTGGAGTGATATGGGACCCCTGATAAGACTCTGACAGGTGACACGTACGTAGGCATCCTGTCAGATAACTTGTATCCATTTATGCCCATTGTGCATTCCGACGGGCTTGGGCGGTTCCAGCAAGACAATGTGACACCCCACACGTCCAGAATTGCTACAGAGTGGCTCCAGGAACACTTCCGCTGGCCATCAAATTCCCCAGACATTAACAATATTGAGCATATCTTGGATGCATTGCAACGTGCTGTTCAGAGGAGATCTTCACCCCCTCGTACTCTTACGGATTTATGGACAACCCTGCAGGATTCATCACGTCAGTTCCACCAGCACTACCTCAGACATTAGTCGAGTTAATGGTTCAAATGGCTCTGAGCACTATGGGACTTAACTTCTAAGGTCATCAGTCCCCTAGAACTTAGAACTACTTAAACCTAACTAACCTAAGGACATCACACACATCCATGGCCGAGGCAGGATTCGAACCTGCGACCGTAGCAGTCGCGCGGTTCCGGACTGAAGCGCCTAGAACCACTCGGCCACCGTGGCCGGCTATTCGAGATAATGCCACGTCAGGTGGCCGAGCGGTTCTAGGCGCTTCAGTCTGGAACCGCGCGACCGCTACAGTCGTAGGTTCGAATCCTGCCTCGGGCATGGATGTGTGTGATGTCCTTATGTTAGTTAGGTTGAAGTAGCTCTAAGTTCTAGGGGACTGACGATCTCAGCAGTTAAGTCCCATAGTGCTCAGAGCCATTTCAACCATTTTGAACCATGCCACGTCATGTTGCGGCACTTCTGCGTGCTCGCAGTACCCTACACGATATTAGGCAGGTGTAACATTTTCTTTGGCTCTTCAGTGTAGTATAATTATGATATGCTTTTAGAGTTCCTCGTCACGTCACATCTTCTGATGTTTTGACATATACTGCCCAGAAAAGTATTAGCGACGCTCTTATGACTCATAATGTATGTGTTTCTTTTTCGGTCGGCAACATCTTTTTCAATACTCTTTCGACGACGGAAAACCACTGCATACGGCCGCAAGTGCAAGGAGGTAAAAGTAAACTTGTATTCTCAGTGAAGTTCAGTGGTGCGCGGGTCTCACATAGTAAACGGGACAATGGTGGCTTGTGTGCACTGTTCATTTTGTCGACACGTCTCGAAAAGTCATTTCAAGCATAGACCGCGCGTGAGTTGTCACTTTACGACACGAAGGTTCGCACCACGCGAAGCAGCCTGCCAGGTTGTCGTACACCAGTGACGTCACTGGAACTCTCTACAAGGAAGACAGCAGGCCAAGGAGCACCCACGTTCATTACAACGCAACGCTGAATTGAATGTCACCAAGCAGAAGATTATGTTTTCACAGATGTACAAAGATATGCAGTTTCAAACAGACTGCCTTTATGTTTGTTATTGATTATTTTTCGTTCCACTGTAGTTATTTTTTTAGTTCATGATGCTTATCCTTTTCGGTACAGAGAATAATTCTCACCGTGTTGAAGTGAGTTTTGTCACTCGATATTGCCAATGGCATGGATAAATGTTACTAAATGTGGCTGAATACTTTTCTTACTTATCAGTAATTTAATTTACAGCAATATAGGAGTTTCTCATACTCTCGGTTGTGGTTAAAATTATAATATCACCGTTTTTCGTTTAAGATTATAGTACATGCGCGGAACAAATAGATTTCTTTAAGTGCAACTTATAGAGGTTTTATTTTCGTGCTTGTGAAGTTAGGGGCGAAATTGCATAGTTGTAAGTTTATCAACAAGTATTGTACGTCTCAGAAGAAACCCTCCCCCTTCCCCCAGCCGGCCGGAGTGGCCGAGCGGTTCTAGGCGCTACAGTCCGGAACCGCGCGACCGCTACGGTCACAGGTTCGAATCCTGCCTCGGGCATCGATGTGTGTGATTTCCTTAGATTTGCTAGGTTTAAGTAGTTCTAAGTTCTAGGAGACTGATGACCTAAGAAGTTAAGTCACATAGTGCTCAGAGCCATTTCAAGCCAACCCTTCCCCCGCACCCCCCACCCCCTCACTCACTCTCTCTCTCTCTCTCTCTCTCTCTCTCTCTCTCTCTCTCTCTCTCTCTCTCTCGTGTGTGTGTGTGTGTGTGTGTGTGTGTGTGTGTGTGTGTGTGTGTGTGTGTAATTTCCCAAGGAACTAGGAACAGCCGAGAAAGAAATTCCGTGCTCTGGCTAATACAATGCAAGATTTCCGATCGAGATGCAGGAAGTTCCTCACAGGCGGCATGTTCACAAGGCCGAAAGCGACTATCGGATGATGACATTTCTTCCGCCGATAACTCGCCACAGTGGAAGGAGGAAACTTTCGTCTCTCTCAAATAACTCCCGAAGATGAGATACAAAACTGAAACAGAGGTGACTGGCGACGTCCGCTTACACCACAAAATTAGTCATCATTCCGCCATTTCGCCAAACGAGTTAGCTACCATAAGGATAGCTGATAGTTTCTGCTATAGTCTCACAGTTTAGACTGCACAGATCCTTAATGTTATGATTTATAAAGCACTAGCGATCCACGCCCCTTCGCACGGGTAGCACTATCGCCAGACAACTTTTTTTTTAATAACATCTATAGATACACATAAACGCTCCTGCTAGAGAAAACCGTATCAAAACCGCTACAATAGTTCCTGAGATTAGTCCTAACATACAGACAGAAAAATACAACGGGGGCTTTATAATATGTATAGATGCCTGTCACTTATTTAATAGATCATAAAGTTGTTAATTGCTCTGATAGAGGAATATAAACAAATAGTTCAGATAACAGACTGGACTGAAAGGCGTAATCATGGTGGCAATAAAAATGGAGTGGAGGCAGGAGGGTTATGTAGCCAGGCGAATGGATTATAGAAAAAAAATTGTTTATTTTTTATACATATACGGTTGCTGACGCGCCGCATGATGTTAAAGATTTGTAAAAGAATGGATTATAGATGGGCCAAGGAAATTCTCTGTTGGATCCAAAATATACGAAACCAAAGATACGCCGACAAAAATTAGGATAGGCAGATGATATTAGAAAATGGATAGGAGCAGCATGGATACGCATTTCTGAAGACCATAACATATGGAAAAGTCTAGAGGAGTTCTTTTATCCAGTAGCCGATATGAAACTGCTGATGGTGATAATGATCGCATTTTCCCATTTAACGTACGTTACTGGTGACCCAGTCTTCACAAAGTACTATTTTCCACTTCTGTTCGTTTTTTAGGGTTCCGTACCTCAATCGCGTACCTCAATCGGTGAAAAAGGAACCATTACAGGATCACTTTATTGCCCGCCGGTCAGTCCGTCTGTTAAGATCCCTTTTTCCTCAGGAAAGAGTAGAGGTATCAAGTTGAAATCTGTGACAAATTCTAAGGTCTACGGTCCCTTGGCGGTGTAAAAAAATTAAGCTTCTAAGTCAACGCAGCCAGGTACGGCCATTTATGTCGCATATTTTGACACTCGCCAACTCACTCATCAAAACTACAGATGAACTGTTCACATGCATAAGTAAGTCTGAACGGAACCCTCAGGCCGCGAGTTCTACTTGCACTTATCTGTTTTTTTTTTTCCTTTTGTTAACTTACACTCAAAAACAGTCCTTGTTTTTCCGGAACTCTCACTTCCAATACACATATATACAGCCATCCTTGTCAATTAACGCCATAGAGGACACACGCCCTGATAATACATCTAAATATCAATATCCAGTCCCGTGTCAGTACTCGAAAAAATGGTTCAAATGGTTCTGAGCACTGTAGGACTGAACTGCTGAGGTCATCAGTCCCCTAGAACTTAAAACTACTTAAACCTAACTAACCTAAGGACATCACACACATCCATGCCCGAGACAGGATTCGAATCTGCGACCGTAGCAGTCACGCGGTTCCGGACTGAAGCGCCTAGAACCGCTTGGCCACCGCGGTTGTCCGGTACTCGAACCTACAAAAATTGCTGTAAAGGGCAGCCAAAGTGGACTGAAGATTAGTGTTTAACCTCTGGTCGATCATGAAGTCACTGGCGACCACAAGCTCAGAATGGACGAGGACGAGGAAATAGATTGGCCGTGATACGTCCAAAGTAACCACCCGTCATTTATCTTAATAGATTTAAGGAAAACATGTAAAATCTAAATCTGTATCTGGATAGCCTACATACTGAACCCCTCAGCATTCAAGTCAAATGTCTTAACCACCACGCCACCTTAAGTTTATAGAGAGGAAAGATGCGGCCGGTTTTCATCTGCAGCCTTCTCGATTCACCATCAACCGTTAAAATGCCATCTACAAACAAACAACAAAATAAAAATTAGAAATAGGACGGCTGTTTTCATGCTGGCTTTTCCCTGTTTTCGGTTTGTAGTAGAATGGAAATAAGAATAACGTACTTCGAAACAGCGTATTTTTACGTACATACTGACGCACCGGACAGCTGAAAACAGTGGGCCCGATCAGAGCTTCAACTAGGATCCTAAGCTTTTCCTGCAAAAGGCAATAACCATCGTTAGAATCCCTGTCAAAAAATGGTTCAAATGGCTCTGAGTACTATGAGACTTAGCATCTGAGGTCATCAGTCCCCTAGACTTAAAACTACTTAAACCTAACTAACCTAAGGACATCACACACATCCACGCCCGAGGCAGGATTCGAACCTGTGACCGTAGCTGTCGCGCGGTTCCAGACTGAAGCGCCTAGAACCGCTCGGCCACTCCGGCCGGCTGAATCCCTGTCGGGACTGAGCCGACTTCAGAGCTCTTTACTCGAACAGACGGGGATAATTCTACACGTAATTTATAAAAACATGCTGATGCACTGAAGCGTTAGGGTAGGAGGAAAGGAAGGAAGATTAGTGCTTACGAGGAGACACTTACGGAAGGAAAGATGGGAGGAGATTTGTGTTTACCGTCCAGTCAATATCTAGGTCACTAGAGATGGAGCACAAGCTCGGATTAGGGAAGGATGGAGAAGGAAAGCGTCCAGATACTTTCGAACACATAGTGTATGTACACGAATAATAGGGACATAAACCACACAAGCATATTTTGTAGAGGAAGTAGCCTACTCAGAATTTTGCCAGTGCATATTATTCATTAGATCGTTCTATCGCACATCTCTTTGAATGGTCGCTGTCATCTACCTGACGATTGTTAAAAATTCCCGTGCTTGCAAATACGCTGTCCTTAAGCTGTTTTCACATTTCCTGCGCCAAGGTGCATGGTGTTTATGTAATACTAATTACTTAAATATAGGCAGTGGCCAATCGGTTTTCGTGAAGACGTACCTCAAGTGTAGTATAATGAAATAAAACAAATTAAGCTAGTTGACTGACGGGATAAAAATGAACTAAACTGTAAAATCTCAATTGTAAATTTCAGGAATACCCTAGGGGGTGTCCGTTTGTATTTGCAATGGATAAATTCGGAAGCTCCGCGAGGCTGCTCACTCACAATGGTTTTCGTCTACAGGAAGGTCGCACCGCTAGAGAACGGTAGCGAAATGCAGGAAGACCTGTGGGAGAATACGACTGGTTCAAAGACATGCGGTTGAAACTTTATGCAAATAAATATAAAATGTTACCAATCAGTAAGCAAAAATATTTGATACTGTCAGGCACACATCGGCTATACATCACCGGAAATAGTAACCACCACAAAATACCTAGGAATATCCATCTGGAGCGACCTGAAGTGAAATGACCTCTTAGCTTTCGGAAAGGCAGACGTCAGACTTATAGTCACTGAAGAATTTTAAGGAAATTTAATTCATCCCCGCAACAAGGGTCACAAAATGCTAAGCTAAAGTCGTATGCCATGAATGGCAGGGAGACCCTAAAGGGCAGATTCGGCTGTGGGCGCCGAGCTTAACGTCCCTATCCGACAGACGATCACCCACAATATGACACTCTGCGAAGAGGTTTGGAATTTTATCCAGGACATTGGTACAAAGATTGGTGGCTCGTTCGGCCAATTCTTGAGTACTGATATCAAGCGTGTAATGCGAATTACTTGTGGTGTTAACTTAAAGTCTCGCAGAAGCCTACGCTAGGAACTGCTTGTACTAGCAAGGGGAGGCCGCCAATTGTGAAATTCAGATTCAATTCATACTGCGCATAATAAAAGCTCATGGCCAGACGTGTAATGTGGCAAAGCACCAAGATGCACTTCTCAGCCGTTGTCGAGAAAATCGACAGTTAAAAGAAACCGTTGCGGTGAAATACTCTCAACGATTAATAATTATCTACAGCGTCGTGGCGCAGCGGTAATCCGAAGGTCGCCGGATCGAGTCTCGCGCTATGCAAGTTTCTTTTTTAGTATTTGTTTTTTGTAATTCAAATGTGTGTGTATACACACACACACACACACACACACACACACACACACATATATATATATATATATATATATATATATATATATATATATATATATATATATATAATTCCCGGCAATCAGTTGCAACAATTATGCAAATAGTAAGTTGTTGAAAGTCGTTTGTCGTGGAAAAACTGGCGACTTCGAACATCATTATGTTTTCCGCAAACAAAGTTGTATTTCACAAATGTTATTAATTGTCTTCATAATGTTAACCACGTATAGTTAACGGAAGACGTAGAAACGATATTCCGAAACGAATACGTATAGCGTAAGTCAAACGTTCGAATTAGAATATTTGCTGTGGCGGGTATGAAATATAAACTCCGTTACTCGCTCGTTACACTTGAAGGACAGATGTTGAATGGGCCGAAACGAGCTGCCGCATAACAGCGTAGTTGCCTGCCAAGTTCGAAAGAAGGTAGATGCGGTCCCTAGCGCAACTTATAACATCGTCGAAAATCAGTGCGGACGTGAGAGCTTTGGTACACCATGTTAAACAAACGGAGAAATGGAGGCGGTACAGTTGGAGAGCGATCCGCCTTCACCAACATGCATAAGCAATTCATTAATAGTTTATATATTTGAATTACAAAAAAATAATAATAAAAAAATGTTGCATGGCGCGAGATTCGATCCGGCGACCTTCGGATTGCGAACCCGAGCGCTTACCGCTGCGCTACGACGCTGTATAAAATTATTAATCGTAGAGAGTATTTCACCGCAACGGTTTCTTTTAACTGTCGATTTTCTCGACAACGGCTGAAAAGTGCATCTTGGTGCTTTGCCACATTACACCTCTGGCCATGAGCTTTTATTATGCGCAGTATGAATCGGATCTGAATTTCACAATTGGCGGCCTCCCCTTGTAAGTACAGTTTCTCAGTTTATTTAATCCTTAATGAGATATGTTGTAAATAATATATCTCTTTTTCAAAAGAACAGCTGAATTCACAGATTCAGTGTTAGCAACAAAAGTAATTTACATGAAGATTCATTGTCATTTACTTTGATCCACAAATGTGTGCATTATTCAGGAATATAAGAAACATACCTTACAATAACATGCTTGCTAACAACCATAAAATGCAGTTACTAATAAAGCTCAGTTTAAAAGGAGTTTGAAATATTTATTGGAGGCCAACTCCTCCTGTTCCAATGGTGAATTTATTAGCATAATCTGTAGAACAATCGGTTGTACCAGTAAATTTGCCAATGGAGTAGAAGAAGATGAACACCAACAAATCGTTCAAAAATGGTTCAAATGGCTCTGAGCACTATGGGACTTAACATCTGTGGTCATCAGTCCCCTAGAACTTAGAACTACTTAAACTTAACTAACCTAAGGACAGCACACACATCTATGCCCGAGGCAGGATTCGAACCTGCGACCGTAGCAGTCGCGCGATTCCGGACTGCGCGCCTAGAACCGCGAGACCACCGCGGCCGGCAACAAATCGTTCATACTCCTCTTAAACTGAACTTTATTAATAACTAAACATTTTTTCGATGACAGCCAGTATGTTATTGGAAATGTGTATTTATTATATTCCTGAATAATGCACACATTTGTGGATCGCAGTAAGTGACGCTGAATCTTTATGTAGATTACTTTTGTTGCCAACACTGAATCTGTGAACTCAGCAGTTCGTTTGAAAAATAAATTTGTTATTTGCGACATATTCACTTATTCATTGTACACTCTGTTGTATAGTGTTTGATTTTAGTGCTTCAATTTGGGCATAAACTACGTAAATAAATAAATTTACGGCACATCTCATTAAGGATTAAATGTACTGAGAAGCAGTACTTACTATAGGAAGTTCCTAAAATAGGCCCCTGTAGGAGTTTCTTAAGGTAACACCGCAAATAATTCATATTACATGCTTTTGGACTCGGAAAACTTTAGTTTGACTTAGTGAGCTATTGCAAAAGCACTTTCCTGTATGACATACGGAATTAAAGTAAGCGAAGCATACAGGCTTACTTTTGTTTGTGTCGCCTGTGTTCGGAAACATCCGCATTGCAACTAAATACTTGTTTAAGTTCTTCACTAGTTCAGTGATATACTCCTTCCAGTTGAATTTATTATCTAGTTATAATCCCAACAGTTTAACATTGTCAGCCTCTGCTATCTGCCTGTCGTAATATTTTAGACATTATATTTATAGTGTTACGTAAACTGCAAATCTTCAGTTGATTAATGTGATGATTTAATGTTTGATTTTATGTGCCTATAACAGACTAAGAATTATGACACGCACCTCAGTGTATTGTACATTTATATGTTTTGTGAAAATTTTATTATTACTTTTCACATGAAAGTATGTTTAAGATTTTTTTAGTTATTCCACGTCCATGAGGACCTTTCACTTAGAGTGTAGGGAAGACATATTAGCATATCTCCATATTTTATGGCATGATCTACAATACTGACGCTTTCCTCACACTCTATCTATAAAACAAAAGTATAATTAATCTTATCTGGAAAGGAAGGCAATGGTTTAAACTCCCGTCGAGAACGAGAACGTATCACGCGGGGCAGAAGTTCAAAAGGACAAAGATCTCACCCGTTCAAAAGTTCGCCTTAATTTTTGTAGAAAAACACGAGAACCTGAATCAACGGAAGGAAATTCGCGATCCGAGTCCAGCGCTTTAAGCACTATCGTAGTCGCATTCTCTTTTAATGTTGATGTTTAACGTGTTTCTTCAATTTTAGTTCATAATCAGTTAAATGAGATTTTAAACGATACGATTCGTGATAAGGACAGTCGACCCGTAACAGTTAAGAATATGGCAGATAGTAGATGATGATTCATAATCGGCCACCAGCTAAATCTGTGTATGCGAATCATCAGTTTTGTTTTAGAATGAAATTATGATCTTTTCTTCCCTTCTTTGAAGCTAGAGAAAACGTTAGTATCCTCGAAATGACGCTTCTGCTGTTGAAACGACGGTGTCGTGGAACCTTCCAAGTTGTGACAAGCAGCGCAGTTTATCACAGTGCTTACTGCGCTGAGATGGAAAACGCAATGCGGCTGGTGTGTAGTAGAGTGCCGAGAAGCCAGCGTGTCCGCAGCCAGACGCAGCGGGCGGCCGGGTCCCCTCCGCTGGCTGCCATCTGGCCCTCTGCCCTGCGCGCTGTTCAGCGGTCCGTGTGTGACGCCCCGAGGCGGCGCGTAATGTCGCACCGCCCTACCCTGCCCATCCCTGCTCTGCTCTGCCGCAGTTCCTGCTGTCCTTGTCTCTCCGGCGCCGCTGTCTAGCTCATGCCTAACGACACATACACTGAAGCGTCAAAGAAACTGGTGTAGGTATGTGCATTCAAATACAGAGATATGTAAACAAACAGATACGGCGCTCCGGTCGGTAACGCCTATATAAGACAACTACTGTCTGGCGCAGTTGTTAAATCGGTTACTGCGGCTACAATGGCAAGTCATCAAGATTTAAGAGAGTTTGAAAGCTGTCTTATAATCGGCGCACGAGCGATGGGACACAGCACCTCCAGGTAACGATGAAGTGGGGATTTTCCCATACGACCATTTCACGAGTGTACCGTGAATACCAGATATCCGGTAAAACATCAGGTCTCCGATATCGCTGCGGTCGGAAAAAGATCCAGCAAGAACGGGACCAACAACGACTGAAGAGTATCGTTCCACATGACAGAAATACAACCCTTCCGCAAATTTCTGCAGGTTTCAAAACTGGGCCAACAACAAGTGTCAGCGTGCGAACCATTCAACGAAACATCATCGACATGGGCTTTCGGAGCCGAAGGCCCACTCGTGTACACTTGACGCACGACACAAAGCTATACGCCTCGTCTGGGCCCGTCAACACCGACATTAGACTGTTGATGACCGAAAACATGTTGCTGGTCGTTTCGTTTCAAATTGTATCCAGCAGATGGAAATATACGGGTATGGAGACAACCTCATGAATCCATGGACGCTTCATGTTAGCCGGGGACTGTTCAAGCTGGTGGAGGCTCTGTAATGGTGTGGGGCGTGTGCAGTTGGAGTGATATGGGACCCCTGTTACGTCTAGATACGACTCTGACAAATGACACGTACGTAAGTATCCTGTCTGATCACCTGCATCCATTCATGTCCATTGTACATTCCGACGAACTTGAGTAATTCCAGTAGGACAATGCGACACCCCACATGTCCAGAATTGCTACAGAGTGGCTCCAGGAACACACTTCCGAGTTCAACACTCCCGCTGGCCACCAAACTCCCGAGACATGTTCATTATTGAGCATATCTGGTATGCCTTGCAACGTGCTGTTCAGAAGAGATCTCCAACCCCTCGTACTCTTACGGATTTATGGACAGCCCTTTAGTATTTGTGGTGTCAAATCTCTCCAGCACTACTTCATGTTATTTGACTGTGTGGTATGGTTTCATAAGCTCTGTCATTCTCTGTCGGTTTTTCTTCAAGGAGAAGACATGTGAAACGACAGACGTACAGCGACATCTGCACATTATATGGACCTCCTTGTGCGACACGTGATTCCAGCTGTGCAAGAACGCAACTGTGTCCACATCACTATTTTCATGCAAGATGGAGCAACGAGACATGTAGTTTGTCAGGTGAGATATTTGTTTCGAGAAACTTTCCATAACGACTGCAGAGTCTCTAGACAAGTTCAAAATATATGGCCTTCCAGACCTCCTCATATAAATCCATGTGACTTCTGGTTGTGGGGATACCTGAAAGATCGTGTCGATCAGGGATGTATCCGGACTCTTCTTGATCTGAAGGATAGCATCCGACGACATATCGCTGTAATTATACCGAATGTGCTGCGAGGAACTGTCGACTGTGCAGCGTTATGAACGCAACGTGTTGCTAAGTCAGGAGACCAGACTGAACATATGTTGTGACTTGTGACCATATCCTACTAAAGGACCCAGAAACACCCTTATGTGGTTGATCGTTCCTTCCTTTTTCCAGCACCCTCACCACATTCTGACTGCTTACAGTGCTACATTTTCAATTGGTGACAAAAAGTGGAACTATTTTCTTCAGCATACTCCGCGAGCGCACTGATTAATGAACATACCTACTCTGTTAGAGCGTTTTGCAATTTATACAGCCTGCAATGCAGCACTCGAAACACAGTCTGTTTAATTATAACCACCTGGTATAACATTCTGGGTTCTATTGATCAAAAATAATTGAACCAATCAGTTATCTTCAAAGATTTCTACAGTAGCAAACGTATTTCGAATGTCTAGTAAGACAAAACGCACCTGCTCTTGTGCAGCTATCGTTTGTAAGATATAATATTCGAAGTAAGCATGTTGTATTTCATATGACTGCTGTTTTTCTAAATTCGCGCTCGTTTGCTTAAACCTTCGACAGTTATGAAATCGAATATTAAAAAACATATAGATCTAGTTCAAATGTTGCGAAGGTCACTTTTGGTCTAGGGGAGTTCCAAAAATGGGTGATACCTGCGCACACGTAACTGCAAACTTGACGAGCATGCGCGATAGAGTCCAAGCATGCACAAATACCCTTCGCCTTCAAACTGTCCAAACAAGGTTGTACAGGCGTCGGTTTGTGCTTAGAATACGCGTATCTACAGTGAAGACTATCTGCTATGTTCGGCCGGTTTTTCCTTTGTGATGCGGAGAAACAATAGAAAAAATAATGAAAGAAGAATTGTGATATGTGTGGTGGAGACTGGTTAATGGAATGGGAATGACATTCTCACACTAAGTCACTTAGTCGTAAAGATGTGTTCATATAATTAGTATTATTATTTGAAGGTAAATAGGGGAACATATTTTAACCTCGTATTATACACAAAATTTTCAATTAAAAAGCAGGACACAGTCACGGGAGAAACAGCACACAAAGACTAACAGCAATACTCCGATTTCTCGCATGCTGAAAGGGCTATGAAGACTTCAGATACGCATATATAACTTACGCATCAGTCATACGCAAGTGTTGACTTCCTGCCACGAATTAATAAACACGTTCGATTTTTTCCCTCTTGTCGTTGGTTTCGGAGAATGCATCTTTTTAATAGTGACATGCTAGTCTATGATTGTTTTGTACACTCCTGGAAATGGAAAAAAGAACACATTGACACCGGTGTGTCAGACCCACCATACTTGCTCCGGACACTGCGAGAGGGCTGTACAAGCAATGATCACACGCACGGCACAGCGGACACACCAGGAACCGCGGTGTTGGCCGTCGAATGGCGCTAGCTGCGCAGCATTTGTGCACCGCCGCCGTCAGTGTCAGCCAGTTTGCCGTGGCATACGGAGCTCCATCGCAGTCTTTAACACTGGTAGCATGCCGCGACAGCGTGGACGTGAACCGTATGTGCAGTTGACGGACTTTGAGCGAGGGCGTATAGTGGGCATGCGGGAGGCCGGGTGGACGTACCGCCGAATTGCTCAACACGTGGGGCGTGAGGTCTCCACAGTACATCGATGTTGTCGCCAGTGGTCGGCGGAAGGTGCACGTGCCCGTCGACCTGGGACCGGACCGCAGCGACGCACGGATGCACGCCAAGACCGTAGGATCCTACGCAGTGCCGTAGGGGACCGCACCGCCACTTCCCAGCAAATTAGGGACACTGTTGCTCCTGGGGTATCGGCGAGGACCATTCGCAACCGTCTCCATGAAGCTGGGCTACGGTCCCGCACACCGTTAGGCCGTCTTCCGCTCACGCCCCAACATCGTGCAGCCCGCCTCCAGCGGTGTCGCGACAGGCGTGAATGGAGGGACGAATGGAGACGTGTCGTCTTCAGCGATGAGAGTCGCTTCTGCCTTGGTGCCAATGATGGTCGTATGCGTGTTTGGTGCCGTGCAGGTGAGCGCCACAATCAGGACTGCATACGACCGAGGCACACAGGGCCAACACCCGGCATCATGGTGTGGGGAGCGATCTCCTACACTGGCCGTACACCACTGGTGATCGTCGAGGGGACACTGAATAGTGCACGGTACATCCAAACCGTCATCGAACCCATCGTTCTACCATTCCTAGACCGGCAAGGGAACTTGCTGTTCCAACAGGACAATGCACGTCCGCATGTATCCCGTGCCACCCAACGTGCTCTAGAAGGTGTAAGTCAACTACCCTGGCCAGCAAGATCTCCGGATCTGTCCCCCATTGAGCATGTTTGGGACTGGATGAAGCGTCGTCTCACGCGGTCTGCACGTCCAGCACGAACGCTGGTCCAACTGAGGCGCCAGGTGGAAATGGCATGGCAAGCCGTTCCACAGGACTACATCCAGCATCTCTACGATCGTCTCCATGGGAGAATAGCAGCCTGCATTGTTGCGAAAGGTGGATATACACTGTACTAGTGCCGACATTGTGCATGCTCTGTTGCCTGTGTCTATGTGCCTGTGGTTCTGTCAGTGTGATCATGTGATATATCTGACCCCAGGAATGTGTCAATAAAGTTTCCCCTTCCTGGGACAATGAATTCACGGTGTTCTTATTTCAATTTCCAGGAGTGTATTTTGTTAAACGTATAACACATGCAACATTCTCCTTTACTTTACCATGATAGGCTTTCAATTTAATTCTTTTCATACATCTGTCGTATACTCGAGTAAACTTTTCGTTTTGGGACTGATTTGCCTCATGGCGCGATACATAATAAATTAGCAGAATTTCCTTAGCGGTTACCAAGATTGTCTCATGAGTGACGATTGCTTGTACAAGCATTCACGCTCAAGCATATTTAGTGTGGTACACTTGCACAAGTTTGCACGACTGAAAATCGATCAAGTTGCAAGCAGCTCAAACTGTTCTAATGCTTGCGTTACATAACCCTACAGTCGGTCAAGCTTGTTTGCCCAAAGTAATTGAACGTACGTACTTGTTATGCTTATAGTTACCTCTGTAGAATAGTGGCCCAATGTACTGAGGCAATAAAAGTCACGGGATTCCACCTAATATCGTGTCGGACCTCAATTTGCGTGGCGTAGTGCAGCAGCTCGGCGTGGCATGGAATCAAAAACTCATTGGAAGTTCTCTGCAGAAATGTTGAGCCATGCTGCCTCTATAACCATCCATAATTGCAAAAGTGTTACTGGTGCAGGATTTTGTGCTCGAACTGACGCCTCCATCAGATCTCATAAATATTCGATAGGATTCAAGTCGCGCGATCTGGGTGGCCAAACCATTCGCTCCAATTGTTCAGAACGTCTTTCGAACCAATCGCGAACAACTGTGGCCCCGTGGCATGGCGCAAGATCATCCACAAAATTCCATCGTTATTTCGGCACATGAAGTCCATGAATGACTAAAATGGTCGCCAAGTAGCCGAACATCCAGAAGGCCCAGTTCATTCCATGCAAACACAGTTGACACCGTTACGGAGGAAAAAAAGATTGCAAAGTGCGTTGTTGACAACTTGCATCAATGGCTGCGTGGGGTCTGCGCCACACTCGAACCCTACCATCGGCACTAACCAACTGAAACTGGGACTCATCTGATCAGGCTACGGTTTTCCATTCGTTTAAGAGTCCAAGTCATATAGTGACAAGCCCAGGAGAGGCGCTGCAGGCGATATCGTGCTGTTAGCAAAGGCACTCGCGTCGATCGTCTGGTACTGTAGTCCATTGACGCTAAATTTCGCCACACTGACCTAACAGATACGTTCGTCGTACATCTCACATTGATTTCTGCGGTTATTTCACGCAGTGTTGCTTGTCTGTTAGCACTGACGACTTTACGCAAACACCGCTGCTCTCCGTCGTTAGGTGAGGGCCTTAGGCTACTGCTTTGCCCTTGGTGAGAGGTAATGCATGAAATGTTGTATTCTCAGCACACACTTCAACAATGTGGATCTCGGAATATTAAATTCCTGTACGATTTCCGAGATGGAATATCCCATGCGCCAAGCTCCAGCTACCATTCCGCGATCGAAGTCTGTTAATTTCCGTCGTGTGACGTTAATCACGTCGGAAACCTTTTCTCATCAATCACTTGAGTGCAAATGACAGCTGTGCCGCCGGCCAGAGTGGCCGAGCGGTTCTAGGCGCTACAGTCTGGAACCGCGCGACCGCTACGGTCGCAGATTCGAATCCTGCCTCGGGCATGGATGTGTGTGATGTCTTTAGGTTAGTTAGGTTTAAGTAGTTCTAAGTTCTAGGGGACTGATGACCTCAAAAGTTAAGTCCCATAGTGCTCTGAACCATTTGAGCCATTTTTGACAGCTGTGCCAATGCACTGCCCTTTTATACCTTGTGTACGCTACGCTACCGCCATCTGTAGATGTGTATATCGCTATCCGAAATGTTTCGCCGCTTCAGTGTACTCTGAAGATCCAAAGGAACTGGTACACCTACCTAAGTACGCAGAACTGCCGCACCACGACGTAGCGTGGACTCCACTTATGTTTGAAGTAGTGCTGGAGTACAGCGGATGTTGCTGCACAAAATGTGACAGAGCAGAACCCCACACGCGACAGTTCCGCGTATTCACGACGCTGTGCAGAGTAAAATGTGCCTCGTCCGTCCGAAGAATATTCCACGGCCACATGTCATTCATTTCCATGCGAGCAAAAAGAAAACAGCGTTGTAGCGTATCTTGGGGCTTCACATTCTGAATCTTGTAGGAGTGTCAGTGTAAAATGCGCCGCAGGATTTTCGTGACACATCTCGAGCACTGGCTGCAGAATTTGAGGCATCTTCTATACTGTCGGCTATAGCTACAGCAACTTCAGCAACAACTGCCACGGGAATGGGCCGCCTCCCTCTCCCTGTTGCCCCAACCAATTCGTCTGGTTTTTCAAATTTTTTGATCGTATTCTTTAGCCCATTTATTGAAATGGGGGCTCCCTGCAGTTGTTTCTGTAGCGATATCCCAGCAATGTGTGCTGTCATTGCTGCCGCTCTGATGAAACATTACCAGCAGTGCACGGCCTTTCTTCTCAATAGCCATTGTTTTCCATACGGAAAAACTTCAACCTCCTTCACCCTTTAGATCCACAGGCACTTCACAAAAGAAATCAACACGCGTCGACAAGCAACGAACAGCACATTGACGTCAAAACAGGAAGCATTTCACATTCAACGCTATATTCTCACCTGGTGGCAGCAAGTGAAACTATTATTCTTTCAGCAAACTCCGCGAGCGCACCGATTAATGGGCATATCTCCTGCAATCGTATACAGCACCACAGCCCTCGGAACGCCGTCAGCTTAATTATATACATGTGGTACTGCAGGTCGAACGCTCAACAATATAAGAAGTAACATCGGGTTTGACCCAAGAATACGTTATAGGATCTCTGTTGTCCTCAGCACACTTAAAAGTTTACCAGATAGGGTCATCAGCACTATCAGATATTTCACTGACGATATCGCTATCTACAGTAAGGAACCGCAGAAAAACTTGGATAAAATTTCCACTTGGTGTAATAAATGATACCTTTGTTTGCATATGGTGGACAGACGCAAGTTAATGACTGTAACACAGAAGAAGGATCCGATAGCATCTTATGAGCGAACATTTTGAGCACGTCACATCATTTCAATATTTAAGGGTAATACCAAAAAGAAACATGAATTGTTGCGAACACCAAAAATCATTTGTAGGAAAGAGCAGTGGAAGACTTCGATCTGTTGGGAGGATTCTGGGAAAGTGTAATGGACCTGTACACGAAATTGCATACAAGAAGCTGGTGTGACCGATTTTGCTCCAGTATTTGGAGTATTTATCAAGTAGGCATGACAACAAACATCGAAGAAACTCAGGGACGCAGCTAGGATCCTAGCAAGTAGGTACAATCCACATGGAATTGTTCTAAAGATGGTCGGATAACTTAAATGGTATCTTTGAAAGGAAATTTAAGTCGTTCTCGCGAAACCCTGTTTGTCGAATTTAGAGAGGCTGCCTTTGAGGAGGACAGAGCAAAAATTCTGATTCCACCCTCGTATTTCTCGTATGGAAGTAATGATATTTAGGTAAGAGAGTATCTATTTTTATTTTATTTATTGATTTACAAGCCTAGATAAAGAAGTGAAACATTCAGAAGGGGAAAAATGAAAGTAAAGTAAACTTCAGGTTTTGAGAGGGTATGTGAAGTTATTTTAGTAATAACAAAATCGAGTTAAATTTGCAACGAAGTGGCCGCATGAACTCACTTTTCAGTATGTCATCGTACTATCCTGACATGCCTTCATGCACCGATTCGAATGGGAAAGGCATCACTGAGTCGTTGTTTCGTCTGCTGAGACAAGCTGCCCCACAACTGTCGTAACTAGTCCTGTTGCAACTGGGACGGTATTGACGCCCATGGTGGTCTCATACCCCCTACTGGGGACAGATGTGCGGATCTTGCTGGCCAAGTGATTATCTGAACATCACGCGGACAGTTTGTAGATACACGTGTCATGTGGGGATGAGCATTGTCCTGTTAAAAAATGGCACCAAGATAGTCCCATGAGAGGTAACACATGAGAACACAGGATGTTCGTGATGTGAAGTTGAGCGCTTAAAGTTCCACCAGTGACTACCAGCCATGACCTGAAGTCATACCCGACGGCTTCCCACATAATGACGCCGGAAGTCACACTGTTGCGCCTCTCCAAGATATTAGAGGAATAAGACCTATTTCCAGGTCGCTCCCATACTCTCCGACGACGGTCATCCAGGGTTGTGTAAAACCGTAATTTATCACTGAACACATTGTGAGATCATTCATCAGCAGACCTTGCTTCCCGATCACAGCATCACTCGAAACGCAGCCTTATGTGTTGTAATGTTAATGGCAACCTACGCATGGGACGGTAATTCTCTAGTCCAGCTGCTGCCAGTCTCCGGCCAGTCGTGCGAGATGTCACAGAATGTTGCAGGCAGCTCATCACCTGTTCTCGGATGGCAGGCACAGATGTAAAGGGGTTACGATTGCTTGGTGCACAATGTGCGGCAGTCCTCCCCTGAGGCGACCAGAAGAGGTCGACTGGAACCTTGACGACGTTTCCATGCAGTTCAACACTGGTCCACTGTGACACCTGAATGCCCCACAAATCTGGATTTTGCGTGAATCTACCAGCCGGCCAAATGAAAACCCACAACGAGGTCCCTTGCAATCTACGTTAGGCACTGATAATAATGTCTCAATTGCGTACGCGGCACCTTCCTGTCCTTGACAGTGACCACTGAACATCTGGCGCTGTTCGCACCAGGCCTGGAAACAACACACATCACGAAAAACACTAGTGCACTCTGGTTGCTGTTCTACATCTCGCACAGAATTGCTTCTCTAATCATTCACGTCCTATCGATAGTGTGTACGAAATTACGCTGACACCGGACCATGCCTTCCTTGTGCTTCACTTTTTTGTCAGGCCGTGTAGGTAACCTGGCAATGATCAGGGTTACAAGCCACACTATTACATCTAACAACGCATAACACATATTTTGAATTAAATTAAGATTGTCCCGTTAGAAGTTACATATAATGCACAAGACTATACAACATCTACATTTACGTCTACGTGACTACTCTGCAATGCCGGCCGGGGTAGCCGAGTGGTTCTACGCGCTACGGTCTGGAACCACGCGACCGCTACGGTTGCAGGTTCGAATCCTGCCTCGGGCATGGATGTGTGTGATGTCCTTAGGTTAGTCAGGTTTAAGTAGTTCTAAGTTCTATGGGACTGATGACCTCAGAAGTTAAGTCCCATAGTGCTCAGAGACATTTGAACCATACTCTGCAACTGACATTTAAGAGCCTGGCAGAGAGCTCTTCGAGCTACCTTCAGGCTATTTCGCTACCGTTCCACTCTCTAAAAGCACGTGGGAAAAACCAACAATTACATCTTTCAATACGAGCTCTGATTTCTATTACTTTATTTTGATCATCATTTCTCCCTAGGTTGGTTGGCAACAATAAAATATTTTCACACTGAGAGGAGAAAGTTGGCGGTTGAAAATTCGTGAAAAGACCTTGCCGCAGCGAAAAACGCCTTTGTTTTAATGACTTCTATCCCAGCTCGCTCACAATATCCGTGACACTCTCCCCCCTATTTCGCGATAATACAAAACGAGCTGCCTTTCTTTGCATACCGTATTTTTCTAAGTAAACAAACCGAATCTGGACTGTGGCCACAAATGAAGCGTATCATACTCTTGAAAGGTATCAGATGCTTCTTCTCGTGCCTGTCCATGACATTTGATTCACTCATCTTCCTGTCTATGCTTTAATCCATATATTCTCCCAATCGTTTACGACCTATTTCTGTAACTTCTCCTTACTGGCGATCTTTCGCTCTGCTTTTGCTGTAAATAGCTATTAAATTTCTCCACGCTTCATGATTGGCGTATTAACTGAATGCAACAGAAAAATCGCGAAAGTAATTCCACTGGCGTAGTCCTGCAAGCTACCACGAGACTGAGGACTACTCTCAACTGCATTCTGCACATGGCTCTATCTGGTCATATCTGCTGAAGCTTATGCTCGCAAGTGCGGCTATAAACAGAACTATGGCTTCTTTGTATAGATGCAATACATTGTCAGGAAGCTTAAAGTTCACAAAGGCTCTTGTGGCAACCATATTCACAATTTTGGAAGACGACAGAAGTGGGCTCTTGGAGTAAATTTGTTCATGTAGTAATACGATTCTTTCAAATGGCTTCAAAGATAATCACTCACGTGTACCCTAGCACAGGTAAGGAGGGCATTGCTCGCCAAAAGAAAAGTCTACTAGTATCGATAGAAGGTCTTAATTTGAGGAAAAAGTTCGTGAGTTTGTACGTTGGAGCACAGCACTGTATGGAAATGGATCATGGAGCAGACAAAAAGAGAATCTAAGGCAAAAACTGAGTACACGGACGATGAGAAATGTAGATGTTCTCCCTAGGATCACGAGGAAAAGAATATGCGTAAAACACAGAATATGCGTAAAACACAGAATATGCGTAAAACACAGAATATGCGTAAAACACTAAATAAAAGAAGGGCCAGGATGATAGGACCTTTGCTAAGATTCCAGAATAACTCCCACAGCAGCAGGGAGGACAGTGGAGGATAAAAATTGTAGGAAAAGACAGAGAGTGTAATGTATCCAATAAATAATCTGGACCTTGGATGGAAGTGCTGCTCTGTGAAGAGATTGGCACAGGAAAGCAAAATTGTGTCAATCCAGTCAGGAGAGTGATGATTCGACAAAACAAAGAAAAAAGCGAATCCCAACGTACATGGATACATTACATCCAAATTACGAAGACGGAACACGATGGCGTCCGCTAGAGAAGCAAAAAAGAGCCTGGCCTCTTTGGAGGGCCTGGAAGTACATCGGAAGACCCTTGGTTGCGAGCAACGACCACGCCCTGCCCATCGTATAATGGCGACAGTGAAACGGCCCCGTCTCTGCGGGCAGTGTTACAAATTGATTTAAAGTGCTGTTTCCGGCCGTAATGAGCCCAGGTACAAAGGGTCACATATCAGCTGCTACAGCGTCAGCCCACTGCCGCTCTTTCTGCCGCTTACTTCGAATAATGGAAGCCACGTGGGGGGTAGACTGCAAGGGCGTAGGCCTGTTCAAGTTGTTTATCGTTACTGCTGTAGGAATAAAAGCTGCCTATATTAAACTGCCAGTGGTGAAGCCACGCAGCGCAGCTACAACGAAGCAGATAGTGTTCTCTATTGAAACGACGGCAACTGAGCCGACACACAGAAGTGAGTTGAAGCCGATTTGCTTGTAAGTACAAGCAGCTCTGACAAAAAGAGGTGATAACTCGGCACAAACTCAAAATAAATGATTATATACATTTAACAATTTGAGCTAAACTTTGCACCGGATACTGATACAATATTCTATCTAAAAAAATAGTTCTTTGAGGGTGGGGTACCCTTAGGCGCAGGGTTTGGATTGGGGTGGGAGAGTTGGTACTACATTTTCACCTATGCTCTGAAGGCCATCTTAAGTCCATGATGAGAACACTTCTCACCATGCCACAAATTAAAGTTTCTTTTCGTTCACTATGCATATGGGGCACAGAAGGGTTACTGTTTAATAAGTGCGCGATGTAATTGGTCTAATATTTTCCTGACGGGTCCTGCGGACTGATATTCACAGGCTTGCAATACTCTTCTATTCACCTCTTGATAGTGGTTCTTCAAACAATGTAAGTAGGCTTTCGCGTAATGTTGAAATGAAATGATTATACGGCATTGAGGACCGAGATTCCCCCACCTCAGGAAGTTCGGCTGCCAAATTGTAAGTCTGTTCAGTTGAGGCCACACTGGGGGACTTGCGTGTCGATTATGATGAAATGATGATGAAGATTACACAATAACCAGTCCCCGAACGGAGAAAATGAGACGGAAAAAAATGAGTCCGATTGCGTGATAGTGGACCATCTTTAAGCGTCTGCCAGTTCATGGTTGCAGCGTATCTGTGACTCTCTCTCACGGGTAAGACCATGCACTGTTCATCAGTATGTGATCCGCACCAGGTAGGACTGATAGCAAGGTAGAGAAGATCCAATGAAGAGCGGGCCGTTTCGTCACGGGATCGTTTAGTCGGCACGAGAGCGTTACAGAGATGTTCAACGAACTCTGTTTGTCGACGTTACAAGAGAGGCGTTATGCATCACGGAGAGGTTTACTATTGAAATTTTGAGAGAGCGCTTTCCGGGAAGAGTCTGACAACATATTACTTCCTCCCACATACATCTCGCGTAACGACCACAATGAAAAAATTCGAGAAATTAGAGCCAATACAGAGGGTTACCCACGATCATTCTTCCCACGCGCCATTCGCGAGTGAACAGGATAGTTCGTGGTACCAGAAGTACCCTCCGCCATACACCATGAGATGCCTTGCGGAATATGATGTAGACGTAGTGCGTGGCCATTCGCACTGACGTTCATTACACACGTTCAATATCCCGTGTTAGTTGTGACTGGTATGGGTCCTACATACTTGAAGCAGCGTTCCAGGATACGTCGCAAATTATTTTGTGAGCAATCTCTTTTGTACATTACCTGCATTTTTCGCAGTTCTATCCGGTATGAGTTGACCAATTCTGATTGTGACTCATTGATACTCTAGTCAAACGAAAAAACATTTTTTCGTTTCGTGAAGTTAGTAATTTTATATTTCTGATGGTATAAAACATGTTGCCAATCTTCGCAACAGTTTGACGCCTTATCAGTTCGTGATTGATTACTTTGGCAGCTTTTTTCAGATAGTAGTTCGCTATAGATACCTGCATCATCTGCGAAAAGTCTGGGGTTACTACTAATATTGCCAGTTAGGCCGTTACTGTTCAATATGAACAGAAAGAGTGTCAACGCGGCACGCCTGAAGGTACTTCTACATCTGTCGATGACTCTCCATCCAAGACAAGGTGCTGAGACCTCCTTACTAAAAAAAATTCTCAATCTAGTCACCAATTTCACAATGCAGATAGAGTTCCGTGCTCGAGACCAAGTTACGGATAGGAAAATCCGACCAGATAAAACCAATACCGGCGTTTTAGTTCTGAATATCCAGTATTTTTCGGCATTTGTTTGGTCCCGTTTATAACAAGTGTTTTTTTTACTAATAATGGAGTAAAAACCCAAAATATAAATTAGCCATAACAGCAGCACTAAATTTTTTTCATTTTTAAAAAAATAGCCTTTTTCAAAAGGAGTAATTTTTATTCGTAATTTTTGCATTGGTTTGAAATATTGTTTTATTATGGGAAATGGGAAAAGCGATCAGCGCTATTTTAATAGCAATGCCGACAGAAACGAACGACAAACATTCGGCGTGAGGATTAGTATAGCATTGCTGGGACAATAATGACCCTGTTGCCGTCTGTCGTGCTTGAAGGTACGGGAATACATGAATTGTGCAAGACTTTTCACCTGATCTATAAGGCAGTTTCTTAATGTCGTAGCCGGC
The DNA here is from genome assembly GCF_021461395.2 of Schistocerca americana. Classification (NCBI taxonomy): domain Eukaryota; kingdom Metazoa; phylum Arthropoda; class Insecta; order Orthoptera; family Acrididae; genus Schistocerca; species Schistocerca americana. The sequence goes on from NC_060121.1 coordinate 305,163,528, forward strand.
CATCAACATTAGTCTGGAAGCATTTTTACAAAGCGACGTAGCAGTGAAGTTCAATGCTCCATTTGTTTTAAAATATTAAAGATATCTGCCATTTCTGTGAAATAATAACTGAGGAATGATATTACAGTAATAGTAATAAATTAAAACCGTAACAATTCATTCATGGCATACAATAAAAATAGAAAGTAGCTGATCTGCTCCATGTGCCTATATAATATGTCTTTATCCACTTGTAACCCCTGTAAACGGACAAATTAACATGAAAAACAGTTCTTCAAACTCAGTTTTTTCCGTATATTGATAATTTTTATTTATGGACCGTCTGACAGCAACTGAATAAAACAATTTTAGTGCCATACGCGTTTCGCCTTTATTTTCTGCAAGGCATCATCAGTGGCAGGTTGCGTGGGCAATTTCTTACATATTACGCTCCTATTGCGTTTTTGGCGTTGTTCTTCTTCTTATGAATGCCAATTTGCGGTTTTTTCCACATTCCATAGCACTATGCACTGAACACTTGTTTTAAAGCGTTTTTACCCTTTAGCAATGACTATTCGTAATGTCCAAATTATGGTATGATCCCCGCTTACATGATTTTTGAGCATCGTTTCAAAAATTTAGAATCATGGGGGGAATACTGGTGATTTTTTTGTAGTATTCGACCACTTATCACTTTTCGGAAAAAGCAGCAAACAGTAGAGGGGCTAAGTTTTCTTTTATTTGACTATTTAATATTTTGATTCTATATATCTGGAAACTGAGATGGTCAATTTTTTCAATTTTGTTATATTTCTACATTCATTACAAAAAACAATAGAACTAAAAAAACAGAAAATCTGTTATTTCAGAAACCTTTTATTTTGCGCGGTTTTAACGGTCACATTAGAGTGACGTGGGGAAAAAAACGATGTAACCGAAAACAGTTGTTTCGGTGATAACCGCCATCCCTAGACCACGTCCAAGAGGTATTGTTGCGGAAGAATACGAGGGGCGGTTCAAATGTTTCAAATGACTCTGAGTACTATGCGACTTAACTTCTGAGGTCATCAGTCCCCTAAACTTACAACTACTTAAACCCAACTAACCAAAGAACATCACACACATCCATGCCCGAGGCAGGATTCGAACCTGCGACCGTAGCAACAGCGCGGTTCCGAGATGAAGCGTCTAGAACCGCTCGGTCACAGCGGCCGGCCCAGCTAGGATGCGTTGTATACCGTAGTGTAAGCAAAATGGCGAATATCGAGGGAATCAAGAACCGTACTGTGATTGAATATCTTCATTTGAATGGAATAGCACCCAAGGAAATTGCGGAGGACATGCGGAATACACCTAAGGGCAGTGCTCCGTCTTATGCAATAGTGAAAAACGGGGTGGTCGACTTCAAATGTGGAAGAAGGAGTGTGGAAGATGCGCCAAGGTGGGGAAAGCCTGTCACCGTTGCCACTGATGAAACAATGACTGCAATTCACGATACGATTTTGCAGGATTGTCAAACAACGTTGCAGCACATTGAAACCACATTTGGCATCTCTCATAGGCGTGCTCTGACATTGTTGTGGATATTTTGGGAATGCGGGAAGTTTCATCTCGGTGGGTCCCGAGAGCCTTGAATGTAGATCAGAGACGAGAAGATGTGCAGTTTTGTGAAGAAACCGTCCGCCAATTTTAAGCGGATGAAGACGGCTTTCTTGCAAGGTATGTGACAATGGACGAAACGTGGGTTCGTCACTTTGATTCTGAGACAAATCAACAGTCACAACAATGGAAACAGCCTTCATTCCCCTTCCGCAAATAATTCCGGGTGCAAAAATCAGACAGTAAGGTGATCAATCTTCTGGTATGCAGAAGGGGTAATTATGGTGGATTACTTGCAAAAGGACGTAACTATCAGTGCATTATTCTATTGCACCCTCCTGCGCCGTTTGAGAGAAGAGATAAAGAAAAAAAGCTCGGAGTTCTTTTGCACAAGGACAACGCACCAGCGCGCAAAGCCCTCGCAACACTGAAATCTCTGCGTGACTGAAATCTCTGCGTCGTTCGCCATATTCTCCAGATTTGCCTCCATCAGACTGTTTTCTTTTCCCAAACCTAAAAAAATACCACAAAAGACAACGATTTGACAATGATGGAGTGACAGAAACTGTGAACGCTTGATTGGACTCGAAATAGAGGACCTTTTATCTGAATGGTTTGCAGAAGTTATCTGAGCGTTCCCGCAAGTGTATCTGTGTACACGGGTATTATATTGAAAAATAAATTGGTATTATGAAATTTCTGTCATTCTTTATTTTGTTAGGCTAGAAACTTTTCGACCCCCCTCCCTCGTAAGACAGATGCTATTTGTTACGATTTCCTTCCACATTATTCAATTTGTAATTGTTAGACGTACCACTTATGGTGCAATGGGTGTTCGCCACTGGTTAGCTAGGCACCAGCCTGGAGCAGCGACGAGTGCAGTGTCTGCAGAAAGCAAAACACAGCAAAGCGCGCAGGGCGTCCGGGAAGGGCGGCTGCCGCTACGGCTGCGGCAATTCCAGCCCTGTGTGCGCTCACCGTGTCGCGGCCCCATATGGCGCCGGAAAAACACCGCGGGAGGCAGACCGAGAACGCTGTGCAACTGCGCCACGCACTCAAAGCACACATCTCTCACAGACCACATCTTGACAAAATTTCACAGTCCATTCTGTCCTTCTGCTTGTTTCGGTCATGCTCCCGACACTTTCAAACGCGAGATACCGTCTACCTCCAGACCAGTGGAGACTGTGGAAACACGATGGTCCATGACAAGTCCAGAGCCGTGGAGGCCGATGGCGCTGACGTACGACTGCTAGTACCGCGAGTCTAATATAACAGTTCAAAGATGTAAAAAAATATAAGCCAAATACGAGTAGGACTCGCGCACTGAGGGCTCCGTACAAACTTAACTACGTACGTATATACAGGAGATAGGCAAAATAACGTGAACACCTGTACCTACTTGAGAATTATTTATTAATAAGGGGTTGGACCCCATTTGCCCGTAATACAGCTGCGATCCTTCTTGGAATACTAGCATATAATGACTGTATAGTCTCCAGTGGAATGTTATGCCGCTCGTCGACCAGACTCCTGCAGTGACGAAGGAGGCGGAAATATGCTCAGGAGTCTGCGCTCCAATACCGCCCACAAGGGTTCTATAATATTCAAGTCCAGGGAAATCGCTGCAGTTCAGTTGCTTGCTCCTCATATCACGAATGCACTGTCCTGGCTGTGTGAATGGGTGAATTATCGTCCTGAAATATGGCATCAGTGTTGAGGAACGACATCTGAATCATGGGGTGCACCTGATCACCTAATCGTTGGCCGCAAACGGCCTTTGAGAGTAACGATGGGACCAGCAGAATACCATGATATGGCTGCCCACACCATCACATTTCCACCTCCATGCTTAACCTTTGGAATTACGCAATCAGGAGTGTAGGCCCGATGTTGGAAAAAACGAAAACGTTGGCTCGTCGGACCATATGACTTGTTTCCACTGATCAGCTGTCCAGGATTTATGCTCCTGACACGATGTTTTACGCTTCTTTGCGTTGGGTGCCGTCACTAATTGTTCGGTATAGCAGCTCGTCCATGAATGGAATTCTCGGCGGACAGTGTCGATAGATACGGGGTCTCGAAGAAGGCTATTGAGCTCTGCAGTCACTTTAGCCACCATAGTTTTGTGTTGTTTTGACACAATTCGCGTTAGGGTACGACGATCTCTGTCATTTAGTTTTGATTTGTGCCCACTATTACGTTTACACGAAGATGTCTTCCCATGCTTTGTGTAGGCTGTCATGACTTTAAACAGTTGCTCTTGAAACATTCAATAAGTTGGCTGTCTTGGTTACTGATGCTCCAGCTAATCGGGCCCCCAAAATCTGCCCTCTTTGGAACTCTGTTAGGTCTTTCACTGCACGTCGACCTTGACCTCTGAATGCAAATACAAAGTGTGCGCTACTCGTAAACAATCTGCACTGATGGCTAATCCGTACTGAACATCGCTTCCCACGCCCGGGTTCGATTCCCGGCGGGGTCAGGGATTTTCTCTGCCTTGTGATGACTGAGTGTTGTGCGATGTCCTTAGGTTAGTTAGGTTTAAGTAGTTCTAAGTTCTTGGGGACTGATGACCATAGATGTTAAGTCCCATAGTGCTCAGAGCCATCTGAACGTACTGAACACGCAAAGCCTAGCGCGGCACGTGCTTGACCTGCGTTGTTGAGCGTCAAACACAACGATCCCATTACTACCACTATTCACATTATTTTGGCTATCCCCTGTATCTACAGTTCATCGATCCTGGGAATCGATGAGCTCAACGATTTTTTGCTTGTTACCGACATCGAAACTGGCAAGACATTGGTCTCGGGAATTCCAAAACAGTATCAAAAACTCTACAGTAGTTCCTCAGACTAGTCCGGACATAAAAAAGAACGAACAGGGGACGTGACTTTATATGTGTGGAGAGAGAGAGAGAGAGAGAGAGAGAGAGAGAGAGAGAGAGAGATAAGATGTAATAAAACCTTTTTTATTTACTTACTAAAACATGACTGCAATTTACATTTTACGTTTGCATGCAGTAATGTTCGTATATTATGCTTATGACGGATGATGAACGCAGCGTATGTTCAAATGGCAGAATGTTCCAGAGAAAGAGAGATCTTGAAAGACACACAGACAGAAGGATAACAAAATGACCAAAAAATGTTTTTCGTCTCATATAATTACAAAGTAGCACTTTTCGGATTTTTTCCTTTACTTGTACTGTGAACGTTGTTACTTGATTCCGAGTGAACGGAAGGAGTGGATTCTCGAGTATCAGAATGAGTGACAGATGGCCATATTTTTGACTGAAGTGACTTAGAATATTATAATTTTTACACCGCCAAAGAACAATACCCCTTAATATGTGACATAATTTTGAACTTGATAGGCCGGCCGGTGTGGCCGTGCGGTTCTAGGCGCTTCAGTCTGGAATCGCGTGACCGCTACGGTCGCAGGTTCGAATCCTGTGTGATGTCCTTAGGTTAGTTAGGTTTAAGTAGTTCTAGGCTCTAGGGGACTGATGACCACAGATGTTAAGTCCCATAGTGCTCAGAGCCATTTGAACCATTTTTTTGAACTTTATAGTTCTACCCGTTTCTGAGCAAAAATGTTGTTAACAGTCGAACAGACAGACATATAGACGGACAAAAAAGCGATCCTATACGGTTGGCTGGTTGATTTTGGAAAGGGGACCAAACAGCGAGGTCATCGGCCCCATCGTATTAGGGAAGGGTGGGGAAGGAAGCCAGCCGTGCCTTTTTCAAAGAAACAAGTCTGGCATTTGCCTGAAGCGATCTAGGGAAATCACAGAAAACCTAAATCAGGATGGCTGGACGCGGGTTTGAACCGTCGTCCTCCCGAACGCGAGTCCAGTGTGCCAACCACTGCGCTACCTCTCTCGGTCGATTCTATATGGGTTCCGTTTTTACAGCTTGAGGCTTGGAACCCCAAAAACAGGTGGATGGACAGACATTTTAAGTCTAGCAGTATGAGATGCGAGAGGAGGAAAACCTATGAGGCTACGGTAGCAATTAGGTGCCACTTTGGTGTCCGTCATTTGAGTAAAGCTTTATTCATTCTCAAGTTTTGACTGATATTTTTTCCTTACAGGTGACATCAAATCTGAAGGCGTTAACACAAGCCGAACGCATTGAGATCATCTTGGTATCACAAGAGACGAGGACGCACGTTATCGCAGAGTATTTCAACCAGCACCACCCAGACAGACCGCTCATTACCTACAGTGCAGTGGCGAAACTTCTTGTAAAATTCCGTGAAAGTGACTCTGTTGCAGAGAAACCGAAAGGTGGACGACTGAAAACGGCCGGCCGGTGTGGCCGTGCGGTTCTAGGCGCGTCAGTCTGGAACCGCGAGACCGCTACGGTCGCAGGTTCGAACCCTGCCTCGGGCATGGATGTGTGTGATGTCCTTAGGTTAGTTAGGTTTAAGTAGTTCTAAGTTCTAGGGGACTGATGACCTCAGATTTTAAGTCCCATAGTGCTCAGAGCCATTTGAATCATTTGCCTGAAAACAGCTACCGATGAAGAACTATCAACCGCTGTTATGGCAGAAAACTGAGACCAGCTGAACATAAATATTGACAGTTTACCCCACTCATAAATGACACTTGTATAAAATATCTCATCGAACAAGACCCAGATCGTCGGGTTCAGTTTGCAGAAGGCGTGATACGGAAGCTGAACGAAAGCCGTCGCATACCCTACAGCGCACATCCTCCTACGGCGCCTTGTTAATGGATGAAGTTAAAATCCGTGTGAAGAAAGAGTCAAATAAATAGAATCAAACAGACTGGCCAGTTGTCAAACCTCACTGGATATATTCATCGAAGGCAGTTGGCGCATTGAAAGTGATGGTTTGAAGTAGAATGTGTTCTCGTATTGTTGGGTCCCTCTTCGTTCAGGGTACACTGAGAGCAGCCCCTTATCTGCAGTTGTTAGATAAAGATTTGCAACCATTCCAGCTGTCTCAAGACGGGACATTCCCAACTTCCTTTCAGCGAAATGGTGGGGTGGCGGAGTAAAGTTCCTTATCGCCAGACTTTGTGCAGTGTCTTGGATTAAATTCCAAACCTCACCACAGTTTCTCATATTGATGGTCATCCGTCGGTCGGATGGGAAAGTTAAGCTCGGAGGCGCCCTTGGTGCCATTCGAGAGGAGTAGGCTATGTGCCGGCATCGAGTTTCACCGTCTTCCCTTCTTTCATCGCCGTACAATGCAAAAGTGACACCACACTACATACACACCCGTTGCAGTCATGTGCACGTATCAGACACACTTAAACAGATCTCACACTTCGCGAAGGAAAGGCGTCAGTGTGTGCAAAACATGGACGAAATTTTTCCAATTAGGCGGCTGAAGCTGCTCCTCGAGGTCTTCATCCAATCATGTCATACGACTTTACTTCTTTTTTTACTCCGATGGAGCAGGAAGTTATTTGTTGTGAAACAAAAGTAGTTTATACACTCATGCCTCATCGTTTTACTCATCCAAGACCCCGTACCGCCAGATATATTCTTTTCCAGCTTTGGATCCTCTTTCGAAACATACAGTTTAGAGTCCTGTTATGTATATCTGTATTTATGTGACTACAGTTTGGAAATGCGCGACCGCTCCGGTCGCAGGTTCGAATCCTGCCTCAGGCATGGATGTGTGTGATGTCCTTAGGTTAGTTAGGTTTAAGTAGTTCTACGTTCTAGGGGACTGATGACCTCAGAAGTTAAGTCCCATAGTGCTCAGAGCCATTTGAACCATTTTGTATTTATGTGACCCTATCATCGCATTTGAATCCCCAAATAGATAAAAAAAGAAAAAAAAATGAATTTGATAAACAAATAATTGTTGTAAAGTGACTATATTGTTTAGTTTACCTCTTCCTAAGTGCTATTTTACAGTAGCATTCATTCATGTACATACGCTCGTCAGTCTGGTTGACAACGGATGCAGAAACAGGGAGATAAACATCTAACACGCGTTCCCGTCGTTACAGAGACCTGCAGGTCCGTCACAGGTTCTTACGTCAGCTTAAAACATCTGTCCTCTCACCTAGTGAAACAAATCCAGAATCCTAAGAATGCACGTTCCACAGTTTACGAGACGCAATCCGTCATATTGACTTTTACGTCCGGCCGACTCTGCATGTTTGAGAGACACTTGTGGGCCGGGAAAACGTGACTGCGCTACGACGCGCGTGACGGAATCTGAGAGAAGGCGAGAGGTGGCCAGTGTACTCTCGTAGGCCTCGCTTGTTGGCCGTGGCCCATTGGCCGCCACGAGGGCTGTTGGTAAGCTAATAAGAGAGAAAAGTATATTGCTGGTACAGACTGGCCTAACGACTGAAACAAACAAGTTCATCCGCGAAAACGACCGAATCCGTATGGAAAGCTAACGAGGACTCGATGGAAATTCGATAGAGCCGATATCTAACTGAAATGAGAGGGGAGGTGGGGGGAACAAGTTTTCCTTTCTCTACGCTCGCGGTCTACTGCGACGCAAAAGTGGGCACGCTATACCGTGAGTGGAACAAGTTTGTTTCCAAACAAGACACAAGGCGCGTATCATTAACTGTAATTCTTGTCGGGTTCGGTGTTCTAGTGGTAGGGCGAGTGCCTAGAAACCTAGGATTCGTCAGAAACGACACGTGGTACGGTTCCCACGCAAGACGCCTTCTGCCTTTGATCCACTGCTGTGGAGGTATTTTTCAGTGCAACACGGGTTCAGAGATAAATGTGGGTATGAAATCAATCGAAAAGCAATTACTCTGCAACGAACCATGACAGACCGCAGGTTACTCATACCGAAATACACTCATAAAACATACTCTAAGACAAAAACTACGACGCGCCACGAAGCAATATCCGAATGGTACTGAATTCGTTAGATGTGAAGTACATGAAGAGAAAAAAAATGATTACAGTTTCAGAAAAATTGGATGATTTATTCAAGAGAAAGAGCTTCTCAAACTGAACAAGCCAGTAAAGCGTTAGTCCACCTCTGGCCCTTAATGCAAGCAATTATTCGGCTTGACACTTACTGATACAGTTGTTTGATGTCCTCCTAGGGAGATCGTGCCAAGTTTTGTCCAATTGCTGTCGGTTGGATTTTCAAAATTGCGAGATGTTTGGAGCATTCTGCGCATAATGCCACAAGAGTTCTCAACTGGTGAGTTATCATGAGAGCTAGATGGCCGAGGTAGCATGAAGACAAGCAGTATGAACAGTCGTCCTTTGAGAGCGGGCATTATCTTGTTGAAATGTAAAACCAGAATCGCTTGCCATGAAGGGCGACAAAACTGGGCGTAGAATATCGTCGATCTACCTGCAATGGGACTACGTCCCCATCCCTATCTGAAATTCCTTCCTCATGTCAACATTCTTTGAAGAGGTCAGTTTAACTCGAATTTTTAACTTTCTGTACTTTATACTTTTATGTCTATACCCAGTTCCAGTAGTAAACTGCTCTTTCAAATATGAGTACAAATGAGTTTACTATCCCTCATTAAATTTCACATTAATATGTTACCCGATTTATATTAGCAACTAAGATGAGTAAGCCGTTTGTTAATAATCCAACTTCGAAATTTTGTGATATGAACTGTGCAGTCATGTTGCACCACATATTCTTGAAAATTTACTTCTCCCCTATTTCTGAAAAGCTACGATGAGTATTCATTATGATTATTTAAAATTAAAACTCTACTTGGGAGCTATCCAAAATACCCTTAACAATATTTAAATCAAAGTGATTTGTTTATAATTAACAAAAATGAAATTTAAATTGTTGTATTGTAAAACTCGTTGAAATTGTATATGAAATTAAGTAAACTTTTTCAAATTGAATATCAGGTCATGTAGGGTAACATGTGGCCCTTTACTGATGTAAGTAACGAAACGCATCTAATGACTATAAATCTTACATTTAACAATGAATTCGATTGTTTAGTTTTATATAAGAGGAAGTGACGCACGAGTCACGCAGGCAGTAGGCAATAAGAAAAAGGCATATAAAAGATAGTCAGAGACAGTGAGTCAGTGAATCTGCATTATTGCCTGTGTGCGACTCTTTCGGGGGCTGTCAGACAAGAAATGTATGTATCATAAATGTACGTCCAAATCGGTCACAATACAAAGCAAGGAAAGTGATACACTGTGTTTTATCTAAAAATCAGTACATCAGCAACGTCGAACGCTGGGACTTTCTGAAACAACAACCCCCGAGGATATCAAAGTTGAGTATCTTATCATATGGAGCAGCTCGGTTGTTATGGGAACTTTCATTAACTGTGACTGAAAGTTTCTAGTTGCCACTCGTCATCGTACTTGTGAATGGTGGAAGCCTAAACTATTAAGTTGCACCGATGGTATGATTGAGAATTCACTATTGACTCTCCAATTATAGATATTGTTGTTGTTGTGGTCTTCAGTCCTGAGACTGGTTTGATGCAGCTCTCCATGCTACCCTATCCTGTGCAAGCTTCTTCATCTCCCAGTACTTACTGCAACCTACATCCTTCTGAATCTGCTTAGTGTATTCATCTCTTGGTCTCCCTCTACGATTTTTACCCTCCACGCTGCCCTCCAATGCTAAATTGGTGATCCCTTGATGCCTCAGAACATGTCCTACTAACCGGTCCCTTCTTTTTGTCAAGTTGTGCCACATACTCCTCTTCTCCCCAATTCTATTCAATACTTCATCATTAGTTATGTGATCTACCCATCTAATCCTCAGCATTTTTCTGTAGCACCACATTTTGAAAGCTTCAATTCTCTTCTTGTCCAAACTATTTATCGTTCATGTTTCATTTCCATACATGCCTACACTCCATACAAATACTTTCAGAAACGACTTCCTGACACTTAAATCTATACTCGATGTTAACAAATTTCTCTTCTTCAGAAACGCTTTCCTTGCCATTGCCAGTCTACATTTTATATCCTCTCTACTTGGACCATCATCACTTATTTTGCTCCCTTAATAGCAAAACTCCTTTACTACTTTAAGTGTCTCATTTCCTAATCTAATTCCCTCAGCATCACCCGATTTAATTTGACTACATTCCATTATCCTCGTTTTGCTTTTGTTGATGTTCATCTTATATCCTCCTTTCAAGACACTGTCCATTCCGTTCAACTGCTCTTCCAAGTCCTTTGCTGTCTCTGACAGAACTACAATGTCATCGGCGAACCTTAAAGTTTTTATTTCTTCTCCATGGATTTTAATACCTACTCAGAATTTTTCTTTTGTTTCCTTTACTGCTTGCTCAATATACAGATTGAATAACATCGGGGAGAGGCTACAACCCTGTCTCACTCCCTTCCCAACCACTGCCTCCCTTTCATGCCCCTCGACTCTTACAACTGCCATCTGGTTTCTGTACAAATTGTAAATAGCCTTTCGCGCTCTGTATTTTACCCCTGCCACCTTCAGAAATTGAAAGAGAGCATTCCAGTCAACATTGTCAAAAGCTTTCTCTAAGTCTACAAATGCTAGAAACGTAGGTTTGCCTTTCCTTAATCTTTCTTCTACGATAAGTCGTAAGGTCAGTATTGCTTCACGTGTTCCTACATTTCTACGGAATCCAAACTGATCTTCCCCGAGGTCGGCTTCCACCAGTTTTTCCATTCGTCCGTAAAGAATTCGCGTTAGTATTTTGCAGCTGTGACTTATTAAACTAATAGTTCGGTAATTTTCACATCTGTCAACACCTGCTTTCTTTGGGATTGGAATTATTATATTCTTCTTGAAGTCTGAGGGTATTTTGCCTGTCTCATACATCTTGCTCACCAGATGGTAGAGTTTTGTCAGGGCTGGCTCTCCCAAGGCCATCAGTAGTTCTAATGGAATGTTGTCTACTCCCGGGGTCTTGTTTCGACTCAGGTCTTTCAGTGCTCTGTCAAACTCTTCACGCAGTATCATATCTCCCATTTCATCTTCATCTACATCCTCTTCCATTTCCATAATATTGTCCTCAAGTACATCGCCCTTGTATAGACCCTCTATATACTCCTTCCACCTTTCTGCTTTCCCTTCTTTGCTTCGAACTGGGTTTCTATCTGAGCTCTTGATGTTCATGCAAGTGGTTCTCTTATCTCCAAAGGTCTCTTTAATTTTCCTGTAGGCAGTATCTATCTTACCCCTAGTGAGATAAGCCTCTACATCCTTACATTTGTCCTCTAGCCATCCCTGCTTAGCCATTTTGCACTTCCTGTCGATCTCGTTTTTGAGACGTCTGTATTCCTTTTTGCCTGCTTCGTTTACTGCATTTTTATATTTTCTCCTTTCATCAATTAAGTTCAATATTTCTTCTGTTACCCAAGGAGTTCTACGAGCCCTCGTCTTGATCCTCTGCTGCCTTCACTACTTCATCCCTCAGAGCTACCCATTCTTCTTCTACTGTACTTCTTTCCCCCATTCCTGTCAATTGTTCCCTTATGCTCTCCCTGAAACTCTGTACAATCTCTGGTTCTTTCAGATTATCCAGGTCCCATCACCTTAAATTCCCACCTTTTTGCAGTTTCTTCAGTTTTAATCTACAGTTCATAACCAATAGATTGTGGTCAGAGTCCACATCTGCCCATGGATGTGTCTTACAATTTAAAACCTGGTTCCTAAATCTTTGTCTTACCATTATATAATCTATCTGATACCTTCTAGTGTCTCCAGGATACTTCCAAGTATACAACCTTCTTTCATGATTCTTGAACCAAGTGTTAGCTATGGTTAAGTTATGCTCTGTACAAAACTGTACCAGGCGGCTTCCTCTTTCATTTCTTAGCCCCAATCCATATTCACCTACTATGTTTCCTTCTCTCCCTTTTCCTACTTTCGAATTCCAGTCACCCATGACTATCAAGTTTTCGTCTCCCTTCACTACCTGAATAATTTCTTTTATCTCATCATACATTTCTTCAATTTCTGCATCATCTGCAGAGCTAGTTGGCATATAAACTTGTACTACTGTAGTAGGCGTGGGCTTCGTGTCTATCTTGGCCACAATAACCCGTTCACTATGCTGTTTGTAGTAGCTTACCCGCAAACCTATTTTTTTATCCATTATTAAACCTACTCCTGCATTACCCCTATTTAATTTTGTGTTCATAACCCTGTATTCACCTGACCAAAAGTCTTGTTCCTCCTGCCACCGAACTTCGCTAATTCCCACTATATCTAACTTTAACCTATCCATTTCCCTTTTTAAATTTTCTAATCTACCTGCCCGGTTAAGGGATCTGACGTTCCACGCTCCGATCCGTAGAACGCCAGTTTTCTTTTTCCTGATAACGACGTCCTCTTGAGTAGTCCCCGCCCAGAGATCCTAATGGGGGACTATTTTACCTCCGGAATATTTTACCCAAGAGGACGCCATCATCATTTAATCATACAGTAAAGCTGCATGTCCTCGGGAAAAATTACGGCTGTAGTTTCCCCTTGCTTTCAGCCGTTCGCAGTACCAGCACAGCAAGGCCGTTTTGGTTAATGTTGCAAGACCAGGTCAGTCAATCATCCAGACTTAGAACTACTTACGCCTAACTAACCTAAGGACATGACATACATCCACGACCGAGGCAGGATTCGAACCTGCGACCGTAGCAGCAGCGCAGTTCCGGACTGAAGCACCTAGAACCGCTCGGCCACAGCGGCCGGCTCTTCGTAGATCATCGGGGCTCAATTCTACTCCAGTCACTCTATTCCAGGCAGCAGTCATCTTGCATGGAAGCTGTACCACATGTCGTTTCTGACGAATCTTAGGTTCCCAGGCAAGCGCTGTACCGCTGTAACGCCAGGTCCGACAACTATTCCACTTATAAATTGTTTGTATGTCTTCAAGCAGCGTAATTCACGGTGTGAAAATTATCCAGACTATACTGACTCACTAATGGCAATGAAAGCACTTGGCAACATCCAAAAAAACTTTACACATAATTTCCAATCTTTAAAAAACTTGCTGTAGCTGACACCACCACTTGCTTACTACATTTTCGCTGTTCATGTAATGAACTGCAACATCAGGCACGACGTTTTAACGTATTACTTCGTTACTACTATAAATAATTGTATTCGCAGCGCGTTTGCAGACAGTGTCCACGTATACGACTGAACATACCTGCAAAATTATGTTATTGTACGACATATAGTTCGTGAGATATGATATTCTATAAACGTGAGTACTATTCTTTAAAGAATCGGGGGTGTGGACATATTAGACTCCGGCCGGCCGGGCGGCCCGCCGGCCGCAGTGACCGAGCGGTTCTAGGAGCTACAGTCTGGAACCGCGCGACCGCTACGATCGCAGGTTCGAATCCTGCCTCGGGCATGGATGTGTGTGATGTTCTTAGGCTAGTTAGGTTTAAGTAGTTCTAAGTTTTAGGAGACTGATGACATCGGAAGTTAAGTCCCGCCGCGCGGGATTAGACGAGCGGTCTCACGCGGTGCAGTCATGGACTGTGCGGCTGATACCGGCGGAGGTTCGATTCCTCCCTCGGGCATGGGTGTGTGTGTATGTCCTTAGGATGATTTAGGTTGGTTAATGTGTAAGCTTAGGGACTGATGACCTTAGCAGTTAAGTCCCATAAGATTTCACACACATTTGAACATTTTTGAGTTAAGTCCCATAGTGCTCAGAGCCATATTAGACTGAATAACTTACGAAATTTTGGCGGTGGAGTTGGGGTTCACTCTGTTTAGGGACCGAGCAAGGTGGCGCAGTTCAAATGTGTGTGAAATCTTATGGGACCATTGCTAAGGTCATCAGTCCCTAAGCTTACACACTACTTAACCTAAATTATCCTAAGGACAAACACACACCCATGCCCGAGGAAGGACTCGAACCTCTGCCTGGACCAGCCGCACAGTCCATGACTGCAGCGCCCTGAGACCGATCGGCTAGTGCCGCGCGGCTGTGGCGCAGTGGTAAGGTACTGGGCTCGTCTTAAAGGGGACTGCAGTTCAAACCCCTGTCCAGTCCGTCAGATTTACTTTTTCCGTGATTTCCATAAATCGGTTGAGGCACATACCGAAAAAAAAAGAAGGGCATGTCTGATTTCCTCCCCCAATCCGAGCTTGCGTTCCTCTTCTACTGACTTCATCGCCTGCCTCTGTGGCCGAGCGGTTCTAGGCGCTTCAGTCCGGAACCTAGTTGCTGCTACGGTCACACGTTCGAATCCTGCCTCGGGCATGGCTGTGTGTGATGTCCTTAGTTTAGTTAGGTTTAAGTAGTTCTAAGTCTAGAGGACTGATGACCTCAGATATTAAGTCCCATAGTGCATAGATCCATTTGAATTTAATGACTTCGTCATCGACGGGACCTTAATAAATAAAGCAAATGAATAACATTATAATACGCATTTCGCATATAAAAAATGGAAACAGTCTTCCTCACGTGTTGCGGTCAAGCCGACCATGTTCGGGCTCCCGATACAGCACCGCCCATGACAACAAAGCCCTCGGTCCGGCATCTCGCTTCGTATTCGCAGGCGGCCTTCAGCGGGACGCGCGGCGCCTGTGCGGCAGTGCGCAGTGTCAGAGCCGCATACATCAGGCGAGCTGCCAAAAGTCGCGGGCGTGACCTCACATCCACGTTCGCGACGATCGCACGCAAAAGTTTGCAGATGACGCCATTAGACGAGCATCCGTATTACAAACTCAGGCCCCGACGGCATCTCGGATGGCACCGTGACTATTGAAGCAGCGTTTGAATGGCGATGCGGGTGGCTTGCGAACTGAAGGCGCTCGGCGGAATCCTTAACCATTTCTCTAACTTCATAAAAATATAAAAAAACTGACATATAGCTTTGTAAATATGAGATCAGAAGACCGTTCATTAAAATGCTAAATTTTATTTTAACTATTTAAAACCAAAATTTGCTACCGAAAAAACAATCATCCACGAAATTTACGGAAACTTGATTCAGTGCAAAGTGGTAAGTTGCTCCAGGTGTTTCTATCGACGTGCGTTCAAAAGGAACCGGAATTTTGTAATTTTACGTGTTGTATTAGCCAGATTGGTGAGATTTTCTCGTCGTTGTGTTGGTATCCATGTCTAAAAAGTATCTGTACAATGTTAGCCATATCGGATATTTAATCTGTTGTCAGCTGTCAAAAATGTTGCACGTATTTCGGTGGTATTGGCAACTGATTATTCTGTATGAAATGGGTCGGAAAATTTGAATCAGGGTTTACTATAAGAACAGGATAAAGTGCAGTAAAGTTTTAGAAATGTTCTCTTGGTGAGTCTGCCATAAGAAAAAGCTGAGTATAAACATTTTTCGGTAATAACTACTGTGCCAAAAAAGTTATGCCTAAAACATTTAAAGTCTGTTGGGTACAGGGGCAAACACACAGAGCTGCAAACTAAACTCTGTGTCTTTGTGAAGTTTCGAAGTTTTAGTTTGTGTGATCCAGCAGAAGCATGTATTGTGTGTCTGCGAGTGTTTCTACAGAATCTCAGCATATATATATATATATATATATATATATATATATATATATATATATATATATATAGATGCGACGAAAATAACTGTAGGTAATCGCAAAATATAATCGCGAAATTTTTCTGGAAACAAATCACGTTTCTAGAAAAAAATATTTGTTAACTCGCCAACTAACGTCACAATAAAGCCATTTCGTTGCAGATGTCAAGTTATAGAATAATGAAAAGATGGTGTTACAGTTGCTACCTATCCAGATAATAAGGTGAAAGTTACAATAGATTTGAAACGTATTAGGACTAATTTAGTGTTACAATAGTTATTACTTGGATTTCAGAGTCTGAAATAAAAATATCCACTGATTATTACATAAAGATGGTAAAACATGTCTGATCAAAAAATGTCAATGACTGCCAATAAAATTCTTCAGGGTATGCGACCGCATTATCAGTGTATAAAATTCTCTCACAGTCGGTCACTGTTACAGATGGCTTTCCTCAGGGTATTTCACAAAACACCCTGAGAAAGGCCTTTTTAACAGTAGCCGAAACATCGGGGAATTTCATATACTGACAACGCCGTCACATACCCCAAAGAATTTTATTGATAGTGACAACGCCCGCGGTAGTCTACACTTACAAGGCCAATAGTTGTCTGCATAATAGGCGAATCTGAATTTCCAAAAACAAATAACGATGTCTGTATTTTTGTTCCGAAAAGGGAAAGGAATCCACAACTTTGAGAAATCGTACATCCTCAGCTGATGCTTCATTTTTTTTTTCTCTGAGAGCTTCGCAGTCTCCCTTTCTGTTAAAAAGTTGAGAGGCTATCAAACAACTGTCTCCGCACTCGAAAAATCGATTGAACTTGATAGCCTTGTATTTCTTTACTCAGCTTCCAGAAAACACGGAAGCATCAACTATCAGCAAGTCACTTATGAAGCAAAAACTTCGATGCCACCATTCCATTTGTGACAATGCCAACCGATTGAAATCATAAGTTAGTTTAATTAGTGTGTAAGTCTAAGGACCGATGACCTCAGCAGTTTGGTCCCTTAGGAATTCGCACACATTTGAACACACTTGATCGAAATTATCAACGCCTTCCTTTTTATTACATGTATTAAGTAACTGTCCAGTACGCTTTTGAAAAAATTTCGGTATTTTATTTTTTCCTCTTTCATTTTCCTCCCTCATTTGCTCAATTTTTTCGCTTTTTGATTTGAAATTAATTTTATCCGCCATTTGTCGCTCTAGGCGGCCGCCTAGTCTTACATAAAGGTAGAAAAGGCACTGATTACTGCCATTTGGGTAAATTCCTAACATGTAGACAATGCAGTACTGTGCACAGGGAACTCGGATTTTTTTCTGGTGAGAGAGCCCTTGTAGGAAGAGCTGACATGCTTACCAAGCGGGGCAATGAGGCTGTCAGCATTTGTAGCGCCTCTTGACAGGTGAAGAGCGCTAGCGAGATTGCTTGTGAAGGCCGCCGGACCAGCTGCAGTCCTCTGGCGCCCGCTGTCTACCAGACACGGAAGACACGTAGCAGACCCGTGCTGTGCTTTATCTGCCTCTCAGGAGCTGACTAACACTATTCTCAGCTGTCAGCTGCAACCTAATCCGCTGCACGTCGCCTCCGTCTTCGTCTCGTCGTGCCCCACAAAAACCCTACTGCTCTTCTTTATGTTTTCTTATTTCACCCCTTTCTTTCTGCCCCGTCTAGCTTTGAAGGCGCATCAGTTAATGGTATCACAAAAGCCAGAGTTACCAATGAAATACCTTTATTCAGCTCCAGATTAATCACACTGCTCCAGTCACAGTACTGGGAAAGTTGGAACGAATGGGAACAGGAGGGAACTTAGTGGATTCATGTGACGCCGCGCATACGGTGATCTTTGTTTTGGAAGTCGACAGCTACATGATGTTTTTATTTTGTTTATTCACCTTTCGTTCTCTGCGACTAATTTCGGCTACGCAGTCCCAATTTCAAGCAATCTGGGTACAGGAAGGTTTAAAGTTTTATGTTCGCACAGATGCTATACTATATACTCAAAATTGAGCACTGTGCGTTGCTCGAGAAACATCGAACGGTAGTCCATTTCATTCCACACACGAATGAACAGGTCCCCGTTTACTGAATCGACAGCTTCAACAATTCGATTTCTTAGCTGTTGAGAGTAGCTGCCATCGGCGGAACAGAGACTGTGTCTTTTATGTAGCCCCAAATAAAAAAATCGCAAAGTGTAAAGTCTGATGATCTGCGAGGCCAAAAGCAATACTCAAGATTTTGTCGTCCACCTCTTCCACTCCAACGTTGAGGAATGGTGTTAAGATAACGGCTTACCTCAAGGTGAAAGTGAGGTGGGCGCTGTTCTGAATAAAAATGAAATCATTGAAATCTTTATCAAGTTGAGGAAACGCGCAGCATGTCCAGATGTGACATTCCTGTCACAGTTTCCTCCACAACAAAAGAAAGAGCCACAAACTTCAAGAACAGAAACGGCACAAAACACATTCAGTTACGGTGAGTCATGTTCGACGGCGACGCCATGATTTTGTGACGCCCACATCCATCCATAACGGCAGTTTACTTTACCCGATAGATGCAACGTGGATTTGGCCGAAAAGAAGAGTCGTTTGGAAAACGTGTCCTTTGCCATGTCCTGGAGAACTGAAATGTAAACTTCGTACCTTCTGTTACGGTCGCCGAGACGCAACTGCTGTATTAACCGCAACTTTTAAGCCATCGAAAGCATGCGTCGCTTCAGAACGCGTAACAACGTTGTTTGAGTACGTTGAAGTTCCCGGCCTGACCGCCTTGTGGACTTCCGAGGGCTCCGTGTCTCTCGGATACGCTCGACTATTCATCAGACGTGCCTGACCGATCAGTCTCTTCTTTTGCACATACATCCAGCTTCTAAGAATTTTGTATGCCAGTCATAAATATGCTAGTGAAGAAGCAATTCTTGCCGAATCTACGGTGGAATGCGCGTTGCACTTGAACAACGGATTGACTTCGCGCAAATTCCAACACAAAAAATGATTTCTGTGGTGTAGTCACACAGCTGTGTCAAAACTCTGAACTTTCCTCCGTCCAGCGACATGCGCAATGTGTTTATATCTTTTATAGCGAAAAATCTGTTCTTTCTTTTTGAATGAGCCGGTCATTGCTGGTTACGGACCAGCCAGTAAAATCAGTGTAGAAGATCATGCCAAATATATATGAAAGGTATCTTTTCCTGAATTTAATTTTGTTATTCTCTCGTAAGAATTTAAAAGATATGAGAAATGGCTTTTTTTACTACAGTTCTACTAGTTAAAATAATGTATCTCTGACTTGTATTATCTACATAACTAGAAATGTAAATGTTCGTTTTTTAAAGAACGTGTATCTCCGAAATTTCTTGACCAATCCCTTTGAAATTTTGTCACAACATTTGTAAGAGATATGCGCTGCCTGCGATATAGAATCGCTGACCAGAGAGCAGTGTTGACTGCAGTACGAACTGTGTAACTGTAGCAGTTAGTTGTTGCTAGTCGCTAGTCTGAGGTTGTCTGCGCTTGTCTGCAGTCTGCTCTGGTCGGGAATCTGGAGATGGAGTATTATTGTATAAGGTAAAGAAGCAGCGTCGCGCATATCTAGTAATGTATCTGAACTGTCATCCAAATGTTTTAAAAATGTCCTAATAATGATTTTGGTAATATAAAGTAATTTTTTTTAAAAAAGCATTAATTTAAAAAAAATCAGTTGCTTCCTTTCACAAATCACAAATGTATAGGCCAGCACTGCACGGAGCTGTGCTGAAAATTTTTTTAGGTAAGAGCAGATATATTCGCCGTTTTTATTGAGGTAAGAATTTTTGCTTTTTATTCAGAATGATCTTAGAGGGCCACGACGCAGCACTGCTGTGGTCCAAATTTTACCAGGTTACTGAATTTATTTTTTTATTATGAGGTTTAGGAATTTTTTTTGTTTCGTGCTTACATTAAATGAGAAAAGAATTTTGTGGGTACATTAAATGTGAATGCATTTGTGCACGGAGATTATAAATGGGAATAATGTACCCAAAAAATTCTTTTCTCATTTAATGTAAGCACGAAACAAAAAAAATTCCTAAACCGCATAATAAAAAAAAAAAATTCAGTAACCTGGTAAAATTTGGACGACAGCAGTGCTGCGTCGTGGCCCTCTAAGATCATTCTGAATAAAAAGCAAAAATTCTTACCTCAATAAAAACGGCGAATATATCTGCTCTTACCTAAAAAAAATTTTGGCACAGCTCCGTGCAATGCTGGCCTATACATTTGTGATTAGTGAAAGGAAGCAACTGATTTTTTTTTAAATGAACGCTTTTTTTAAAAAAAAATTACTTTATATTACCAAAATTATTATTAGGACATTTTTAAAACATTTGGATGACAGTTCAGATACATTACTAGATATGCACAACGCTGCTTCTTTACCTTATACAATAATACTCCATCTCCAGATTCCCGACCAGAGCAGACTGCAGACAAGCGCAGACAACCTCAGACTAGCGACTAGCAACAACTAACTGCTACAGTTACACAGTTCGTACTGCAGTCAACACTGCTCTCTGGTCAGCGATTCTATATCGCAGGCAGCGCATACCTCTTACACATTGCATTCTACTACAGGCGTCTCTTACGTTCTTATATGCGCGCGCGCGCACCCGTGTGCGTGCGTGACAACGTTGCCCTATTATTAAATTTATAAAAAATTGTATATTAGATTATTAGATGTATGTATACAGATGTTGATTTAGATGTAGCCATACAGTATGGCTAAAGATCATTTTATGCCAATGCCCTCGATCTCTTTCCGAAATACATATTTAAATTCTTACTGTGTGTCATTGTATCCATTACAGCTGCGAAAAAGCCATTATTCGGTTCGTATTTTTTCCGACAGATGTTTCTCTAAATAATTTGTGATTGAGTATCGTAGTTGTACCTCGAAATGTTTCTTTGTAAGATGCAATATATACTTTTAATCAAAACTGAGCTTTCTTTAAATTTCTAAAACCTTGGTCAAGGGTATTTGATGTAGCAGCCATACCGTTCACGTCGTCTGATGTCACAGGTCAACGCCCGTAACCTATTCTGCAATTCCCATTTTTTTCACCATTATTAATGCAAATATATGTAAGTTGATGGAAGCGTATTCCGTCTTGGCAACTAAATGAAAGGCAGTTTTTTTTGCCATATGCGGAAATAGCCATTCTTCTTTTGCCGAACACTTGATAAAACATAAACAAGAACCATCCAACAGCACATCAACATTATACCAGTGAACAATTACAAAAAAGCTCGTGACATTACAGAAAAACTTTTATATACAACGAGACCTTGCCATGAACAAACAAGTAATTAATTACCAAGTCAATATAAGCACTAATCTACTGATCATATTAGCCACTAAAAGAATAACAAACATTGATATAAAATATAACCTGGCTAAATAAGTGATCTCTCTCATTCTCTCTCTCCCCCTCTCTTTAGCCGTACTGTATAGTTCAAATGGACACTGCGATACCCATTTATGAAACTTTGTTATTTTTTATCCAGCATCCCGTGTCTTCACAGAGCCGGCACATTATTCTATATTAGTGATAAAGGGTGGTCAGATGCCTTACACACCCTCCCCCCTCCCCCCCCCCCCCCACCCCACCATACACACTCACAAATAAATCCACTTACCCATACCAACGCAAGCACAGACAAAACAAAAAACTAACCATACATAGACACCACAACACAAACGAAAGATGAAGGATAAGCACTCAACGATAGCTGGCGACACTGCAAACTGTAAACACACACACAAAGTGTGACCAGTGAAGATGTGAGCTGCGTCAAACGACGTAAAAGACATGGCGGCCTCACAGTGAAAAGTGGAAGTGAAGTCCTAAAATAAATGTGATCGGAAAAAGGACAAAAATCGGACATCTGGAGTATGCTAACCGAGTAGATAGATCTCCAGGTCAACACACATGGATTCACATAATCAGAAATCGTAAGTAAAACCAAATGATAATTTAATCTAACGAAACTTGTGTGGCAAAAGTTGTTGTCAACCTGAAAAATAAGGGAACAACAACAGAAAACGTAATATAGTAACATTTTCGAATTATTATATAATCCATTTATTACACGCGTAAAACAAACACCGAGCGAGGTGGCACATCGTACTCGTATTTGGGAGGACGACGGTTCGAACCCGCGTTCTACCATCCTCATTTAGGTTTCCCTTGATTTCCCTAGATCGCTCCAGGCAAATGCCTGGATGGTTCCTTTGAAAGGGCACGGCCGACTTCCTTCCCCATCCTTTCCTAATCCGATGGAGATGAGATCGATGACCTCAGTGTATGGTTCCCTCCCCCCAAATCAATCAACCAACCAATTACACTGAAGCACCAAAGAAACTGGTATACGCATGCGTATTCAGATAGAGAGATATGTAAACACGAAGAATACAGCGTTGCGATTGGCAGTGCCGACACGACAAGTGTTGGGCGCAGTTGTTAGATCGCTTACTGCTATTACAATGGCAGGTTATCAAGATTTAAGTGAGTTTCAACGTGGCGTTATAGTTGGCGCACAAGCGATGGGACTCACTATCTCCCGAGGTTGCGATGAAATGGGGACTTTCCCGAGCGAGCATTTCACGAGTGTACCGTGAATATCAAACATCACATCTGGAACATCGCTGCGACGAAAAAAAGACCCTGCAAGAACGGACCAACGTCGACTGAGGGGAATCGTTCAACGTGACAGAATTGCAATGCTTCCGTAAATTGCTACATATTTCAGTGCTAGACCACCAATAAGTTTCAGCGTGCGAACCACTCAAATAAACATCACCGACATGGGCTCTCGGAACCGAAGGCTCACTCGTGTATCCTTGATGACTGCACGACACAAAGTTTTACGCCTCGCCTGGGCCCGTCAACACCGCCATTGGACTGTTGGTGAATGCACTCATGTTACCTGGTCGGACGGGCCTCGTTTGAAATTGTGTCGAGCGGATGGACGTGTACGGGTATGGAGACAATCGCATGAATCCATGGATCTTGCGTGTCAGCAGGAGACTGTTCACGCTGGTGGAGGCTCTGTGATGGTGTGGGGCATGTGCAGTTGGAGTGATATGGGACTCCTGATACGTCTAGATACGACTGCGGCAAGTGACACGTACATAAGCATCCTGTCTGATCAGCTGCATCCATTCACGTCCATTGTGAATTCCGACGGACTTGGGCAATTCCAGCAGGACAATGCGACACCCCACACGCCCAGAATTGCCACCAACTCACCAAACATGAACATAATTGAGCATATCTGGGATGCCTTGCAACGTGCTGTTCTGAAGAGATTTCCGTCCTTCGTACTCTGGACAGCCCTGCAAGATTCATGGTGTCAGTTCCCTTCAGCACTACTTCAGGCATAATTCGAGTCCTTGCCATGTCGTGTTACGGCGCCACTGAGTGCTCGTGGGAGCCCTACATGATATTAGGCATGTGTACCAATTTCTTCGTTTCTTCGGTGTAAAACGAACATGTAATAATGGGCACTGAATATATCACAAAGAAAAGAAGTGAAACGCATATGGCAAAAAGCAAGCTGCCTTTCATTTACTTGTAAAACCGGAATACATCTCCATGAATTTTGGAGCAGCCAAGTATAGACGCAAAACGGGTAAAATGGCGGTATTTAAACAGGCTAAAACGACCGTCAGCTCAGTGATAGGGCTGCATAGAATTTAAAAAATCTAATCACTTCCATTGGTTGCTGGTGGCAGCTGTTACCAAAAGACTATTGAAACTCACGTCGCAGTACGCCTTAAACACCACTGTTGTCAAACTTATTTTACCCACTGCAACTACGCCCAGTGAGAGGGCTATAAATCGGCGACAATCCAGAGCGTCTTTGAATCTGCTACAAAACAAGGAAGTTAGAATCTAGTCTCTTTGCTACAAACGATATGAGCGATGATCTGATTGTTGCGTTGCCGTACATACCGAAACCGTCGTGTTTCTCTGTCCATCGCTGTTGTGGATAGAAACGGCGACTCCACATCTACCGCGAGTACGTGCGTCTATTAGATCCCTGGAGCCCGGATTTCGGCCATAAACGATAAAAAGTAAATAACGCTGAGTAATAACCATCACGCACCAATTTCTACACAGCAACAACTTCTACTTAATGGACACAGAGAAAACAGAACTAATTGTATGTCAAGGAGTATAAACACGAATCAGGGATAATGTTAACATGGAACACATTTTTATACCAGGGTAGGAATAATAATTATTCTTTGGTAGATGCCACAACCGTGAAATCACAGCTGTTATACTAGTAAGATGAGCTTTATGCGTTGATTGGTAACGGCATATTGTGTAATGAATGAATAAGATAGTACAAGCAACGTACGTGATTGTATGGCTTCGTATGTATGACGGAAATGGTGAAGTAATTCGGTATTGTGGGAGTGTGCTACCAGTCAATCCGTTGAGTGTACACACGTTTCGCAGAATCTTAACCTGCTGATAAGATTTATGTATGACATTCTGGGTTATTTATTTCGTACTAATCAGTTATCCAAATCATTGTCTTTATTTTACAGTAGTCATAAAATACCTATGAAGTGGTGAACGGCTACGTCCGATTAATATTTTAGTTTCCCTAAGGATGAACAAAGATTAAACAGAATGCATCAGAAAGTAAGAATGAAGAACTTTAGTCCCTAAAATATTTAAAATTGTAATAAATCGCTCATTTATTGCAAGTCGTAGCTCCAAGTTTGAAGTTATTCGGGACATTTTCACTTTGGCGAACTAAGATGTCATTTCTCAGTGTTAATGCCAGCTCAACATAATTTATTGAAACAGAGCATACAATCAAATGCTGTACGAAATCTAAAAAATGACAATGGCTGTCACTTCTATTCTTGTATAAAAAAAGCAGCGTCATCTGAACTGCAACACTTGTCTTAAGCATGCCATATCCCGTTGATTTTATCTCTTGAAAACGTTAAGTCATACTAGTCCCAGATATTGGAATCCTACTTTCAAAATGCCTTTGAAACGAGCGGCTATGATTTTGTTCGTAGCTTTAGCTCAGCAGCTGCAGAGTATTCTTTGTGGTGACAACTGACTGTCTTTGTTGAAAGAACATTCACAACCAATAAATCGCTTCAAACCTACCACTGCACCATAAACCTGTGACTTTTGGAGTCAAGGAGGATAATGTAATCAAAAAAATTCCGGACACGTTTGAGTGGACATTAATACACCCTTCGCCTTTATGGCGGCTTGAACTCTGCTGGGAACACTTTCATTGAGGTGTCTGAATGTCTGAAGAAATGGTAGCCCATTCTTCCTCAAGAGCTGTAACCGGAGAAGGTCCGCGAGACCGCTACGGTCGCAGGTTCGAATCCTGCCTCGGGCATGGATGTGTGTGATGTCCTTAGGTTAGTTAGGTTTAACTAGTTCTAAGTTCTAGGGGACTAATGACCTCAGCAGTTGAGTCCCATTGTGCTGAGAGCCATTTGAACCATTTTTTGAACCGGAGAAGGTAATGATGCTGGACGCTGGGACGTGGAGGGAAGGCGACGTTTCTTAATTCATCCCAAAGGTGTTCCATTGGGTTCAGGTCGGAATTCTGGACAGGCCAGTCCATTTCAGGAACGTTATTGTCCACAAACCATTGCGTCATAGATGCTGCTTCGTGGCAAGCTGCATTGTCGTGCCGATATAAACAGTCATCATCTCCGAACTGTTCCTGTAGTGTACGCAGTATGCAATGCTGTAAAACGTGTTCTCACACTTCCACAACAGCGTTATTTCAAGCGCATTAAAGGGATCACAACCTAACCATGAGAAACGCCCCTATTAAGTACCACCACCTCCTCCGTACTTCACTGCTGGCACTACACACGGTGATAAGAAAATTTCTACAGCCATTCGACAAGCCCAAACCTTTCACCGGATTGGTGCAGGTTGTAGCGTGATTCATCAATCTAAATCAATCGTTTCCAGTCATCCACTGCCCAGTGGCGTCGGTGTTTACATCGATTGAAGCACCTCAGCATTGACTAAAGCAATCTGCAGCTAGTAAGGAACTGCTTAACGAAATCGACTTGAGCAGCTCGAGAAGAGCTGAAATGTCCCTGATAGATTTGCTACTCAGGTGACGTCCAATGATTAGTCCACGTTAGAACTCACTAAACTTTAGGTGATCCACTCTGCCGCTACTGCTTCTATTGGCAACACAATACTCCCGCCTCCTCTTATGTGCGGGCCCGTCTCTAGTGGTATCTAGTGGACAATTCCGCATTACCTAGGGCTGTTCGGATACTTCTGATCATATAGTGTACGTTCGGGACAAAAATTTTGCTGTGTACATTTGAATGCCGACTCCAGAATATTATTATTCTACGCTTGATCCGCTATACTTCCATTGTGGAATAATAAGTATGACACCGAGATCGTTAGTGACGCAGCACAAGATGATATTGGGAAAAAATCGGCAATGTCCTTTTCAACGCAACTACATCAATAATCGATATAGAGAAACAAAAGCAAACCTAAATCTAAATATTTAGATGGAGATTTAAACCGTCCTCCTTCAAATACGAGTCCAATCTCTCAGACAGTTTGAGTGCCGTTCAGGCAGCGAAGAAATCGCAGATCACGGCTTGCAATATCCGAACAAGCACACTTCGTCAGTCGTCGAAACACGAATTACGTTCAAAAATGCAATCGTCAAAGCGGTTGTACACGAGAAAATATCAAAATACCATGGAACTGTGCGACAAAAACAAAGCTGGCAGGCGTGTTTCCTCATCTGAAAGATGACATCCATTCAGATTTCGCGCCAGTCGTGTAAGAGTGCTACTAGCAACGCCACTGTGAGGTAGCAAAACACGTTTGCTCTAAATAGAAGCTGTAAGTGTCATGATCGTTAGTTACGTTTGAGACTGGACGTGGTCAGTTGATGTTAGTCAAGAATGCCTTCAAGGGACAAAGACGCCATTCTCAATACCTCACGGACTTTGAATGAGGTCGTGTAATATGGCTACGAAAAGCTGGATGCTCCTTCTGCGATATTGCAGAAAGACTTTGAAGGAATGTACCCAAGAAGACGGGGCTCCGGACGGCCACGTGGCACTACCGAAAAGGAAAATCATCGTGTTCTGTGTATGGTTCTGGTGCACCGTACATCATCTGCAGCAGGAATTCGAGCAACAGTTGGCACCACAATGACACAACGAACTGTTACAAAGCGATTGCTTCAAGGACAACTTCGAGAAAGACATCCTGTAGTGTGCATTCCACTGACTCCAAACCACCGCCATTTCCGACTTCAGCAGTGCCAAGCGAGAACTCACTGGAGGGCAGGGTGGAGGTCTGTTGTGTTTTCTGGTGAAAGCTGCTTCTGCCTCAGTGACAGCGATGGCCGTTTGTTGCTTAGGAGGAGGACAGTTGAGGGCCTGCCAACCAACCTGTCTGTGAGTTAGACAAACTGGACCTACTCTTGGAATTATGGTGTGGGGTGCGATTTCATATGACAGGACGAGCACTCTCTTGGTTATCCCACGCACACTGACTGAAAATCTGTACGCCAGTCTGGTGATTCTACCTGTTGTGTTCCCGTGTGAAGGGCTTATTTCAATAGTGGTACAAGTCCATTTTTGGTCATTGTGAGTAACAGGGTCCTAAAGGTAAATGAGCGCTGAAAAATCTGCAGTTGAGATACCAGAAATACCCAAGCATATGGCTTCTTGCTAGAGGTGAACCTTTGTTTCTGTTTGTTTGGATCATTAATTTCAGAATCATTATAGACAGAAAAGTGGAGGTAATGGACTTGTACCACTATTGAAATAAGCCCTGCATTTGTGAACAGCATTCCAGGGGATGTTTTCCAACAGGATAACGCTTGCCCACATACCGCTGTTTTAACCCAATGTGCTCTGCAGAGTGTCGACGTGTTGCCTCGCCCCCCCCCCCCTCAATCATCAGATGTGTCTCCAATCGAGCACATGCGGGGCATCATCGCACGACAACTCCAGCGCCATCCACAACCAGCATTAACCGTCGCTGTATTGACCGACCAACTGCAAAAGGCGTGGATCTCTATCCCTTAAACTGAGATCCGGCCCCTGTACAACGCAATACATGCACGTTTGCTTGCTTGTAATCAACATTCTGACGGTTACACCGGCTATAAAGATGCCAGCATTTCTCATTTGCAATGGCTTATCCCGTGCTTACGTTAACGGGTGATGTTTTAATGTCAATCACTTAAATTTGTTACCAAGACAAATCTATCCCCGAAATTTCATTACGCTACTTCAATCATTTCTTGGTGCTGTGATTATTTTTCAACAGTGTATAGCTCCTGCCGGCCGGAGTGGCCGTGCGGTTCTAGGCGCTACAGTCTGGAACCGCGTGACCGCTACGGTCGCAGGTTCGAATCCTGCCTCGGGCATGGATGTGTGTGATGTCCTTAGGTTAGTTAGGTTTAAGAAGTTCTAAGTTCTAGGGGGACTGATGACCACAGCAGTTAAGTCCCATAGTGCTCAGAACCATTTGAACCATTTAGCCATTTGTATACCTCCCACTGCTGGATGGGTGCAATGTTAATCATTTAAATTTGGTACCTTGACATATGTATTCCTGAAATTCCATGAATCATTTTGTGGTGCTGCGATTTTTTTCCAACAGTATATACCCACCACTGCTGACTGGATGCCGTCGGCTGTAACGGACGTACATGCAGGAGCTCTGGATCACTTTAAGAGGTATCGTCATGCAGGCCTGGTGACGTGTGACTGTCCACTTGTGCCTCGTTTCCACCGCCTCTGCTCTGGCGCCTGAGACCAGATGTTTCATTCAGCGCAATCAGCGCCTCCAGGCAAGTGTTCATCTCCTGACTCATCTTGGCAACGACACTGTCCTTTAATGCCATTTATTGGCAGTCTGGGCTTAGTATCTGGTAATTTAAAATGAGCTACCGACTACTGTTTAAGAACATTAAACCACAAAATTGAAACAGTTGTTCATAAACTTATTTTTCTTTATACAGCTCTGCAAATGAGTGAAGAAACAAGCACATAAACCTAGAATAACAACCACTAATAACAACCACTACCACGGAAATTAGAGACAGGGAAACAAAAGAACAGGAAAAAGATCAAAATAGAGTACATTAAAACATACTTATCTGTAAAAAAGAAAAATAGGTTAAGACAAAGATTCTGCTTCAAGTATGACCTCCATATCGAGGATGTGGACAACTGAACATTACCCTGAGATCACAAATGTCATTGGATACCTTCTAATAACGTGTCGGTTCTCCTTTTGCCCGGCGTTGTGTAGCATCTCCACGTGGCATGGACTTAACAAGTCAATGGAAGTCACCTGCCGAAATACTGAGCTGCCTCAGTAGCCACCCATAATTGCGCAAGTGTTGCCGTTGCAGATTTTGTGCACGAATTAACCTCTCGACAGGTAGATGTCGTGTGACTAGGGTCTCCCGTCGGGTAAACCGCTCGCAGGTGCAAGTCTTTCGATTTAATGCCACTTCGGCTACTTGCGCGTCGATGGGGATGAAATGAAGAGGATTAGGACAACACAACACCCAGTCCCTGGGTGGAGAAAATCTCCGACCCAGCCGGGAATCGAACCCGGGCCCTTAGGACTGACATTCTGTCGCGCTGACCACTCAGCTACCGGGGGCGGACCTCTCGATTATGTCCCATAAATATGGGATTCATGCCGGGCGATCTGGGTGGCCAAATCAAAAATGGTTCAAATGGCTCTGAGCACTATGGGACTTAACTGCTGTGGTCATCAGTGCCCTAGAACTTAGAACTACTTAAACCTAACTAACCTAAGGACATCACACACATCCATGCCCGAGGTAGTATTCGAACCTGCGACCGTATCGGTCACGCGGTTCCAGACTGTAGCGCCTAGAACCTCACGGCCACTCCGGCCGGCGGTGACCAAATCATTTCCTCGAATTGTCCAGAACGCTCTTCAAACTAACTGCGAACAATTATGGTCCAATGACATGGCGCACTGTCATCCATAATACACTCCTGGAAATGGAAAAAAGAACACATTGACACCGGTGTGTCAGACCCACCATACTTGCTCCGGACACTGCGAGAGGGCTGTGCAAGCAATGATCACACGCACGGCACAGCGGACACACCAGGAACCGCGGTGTTGGCCGTCGAATGGCGCTAGCTGCGCAGCTTTTGTGCACCGCCGCCGTCAGTGTCAGCCAGTTTGCCGTGGCATACGGAGCTCCATCGCAGTCTTTAACACAGGTAGCATGCCGCGACAGCGTGGACGTGAACCGTATGTGCAGTTGACGGACTTTGAGCGAGGGCGTATAGTGGGCATGCGGGAGGCCGGGTGGACGTACCGCCGAATTGCTCAACACGTGGGGCGTGAGGTCTCCACAGTACATCGATGTTGTCGCCAGTGGTCGGCGGAAGGTGAACGTGCCCGTCGACCTGGGACCGGACCGCAGCGACGCACGGATGCACGCCAAGACCGTAGGATCCTACGCTGTGCCGTAGGGGACCGCACCGCCACTTCCCAGCAAATTAGGGACACTGTTGCTCCTGGGGTATCGGCGAGGACCATTCGCAACCGTCTCCATGAAGCTGGGCTACGGTCCCGCACACCGTTAGGCCGTCTTCCGCTCACGCCCCAACATCGTGCAGCCCGCCTCCAGTGGTGTCGCGACAGGCGTGAATGGAGGGACGAATGGAGACGTGTCGTCTTCAGCGATGAGAGTCGCTTCTGTCTTGGTGCCAATGATGGTCGTATGCGTGTTTGACGCCGTGCAGGTGAGCGCCACAATCAGGACTGCATACGACCGAGCACACAGGGCCAACACCCGGCATCATGGTGTGGGGAGCGATCTCCTACACTGGCCGTACACCACTGGTGATCGTCGAGGGGACACTGAATAGTGCACGGTACATCCACACCGTCATCGAACCCATCGTTCTACCATTCCTAGACCGGCAAGGGAACTTGCTGTTCCAACAGGACAATGCACGTCCGCATGTATCCCGTGCCACCCAACGTGCTCTAGAAGGTGTAAGTTAACTACCCTGGCCAGCAAGATCTCCGGATCTGTCCCCCATTGAGCATGTTTGGGACTGGATGAAGCGTCGTCTCACGCGGTCTGCACGTCCAGCACGAACGCTGGTCCAACTGAGGCGCCAGGTGGAAATGGCATGGCAAGCCGTTCCACAGGACTACATCCAGCATCTCTACGATCGTCTCCATGGGATAATAGCAGTCTGCATTGCTGCGAAAGGTGGATATACACTGTACTAGTGCCGACATTGTGCATGCTCTGTTGCCTGTGTCTATGTGCCTGTGGTTCTGTCAGTGTGATCATGTGATGTATCTGACCCCAGGAATGTGTCAATAAAGTTTCCCCTTCCTGGGACAATGAATTCACGGTGTTCTTATTTCAATTTCCAGGAGTGTAACTCTATCAGTGTTTGGGAAAATGAAGTCAATGAATGGCTGCACATGGTCAATGATCGGTTCAGGTGGACCAGAGTACTTAGTCCATTCCATGTAAACTCAGCCCACACCATTATGGAACCACCACCAGCTTCCGCAGCGCCATGTTGAGAACTTGGGCCCACGGTTCCTTGAGGTCTGCACCAGACTACAAACCTACCATCAGCTCTTACCAAGTGAAATTGGGACTCGTCTGACACGGCCACGGTTTTTCAGTCGTTCATGGTCCAACCGATATGGTCACTAGCTCGGAAGAGGCGCTCCAGGCGATGTCGTGTTGTTAGTAAAGGCACTCGCTTCAGTTGCCTGCTGCCGTAGCCTGCTAAAGCCAACTTTGGCTTCACTGTCCAAACGAAGACGTTTGTCGTACGTACCTCATTGATTTCTGGCGTTATTTCACGCAGCGTTGCTTGTCTGTTAGCACTGGCAACTCTGTGCAAACCTTTGCCGGCCGCGGTGGTCTCGTGGTTCTAGGCGCTCAGTCCGCAGCCGCGTGACTGCTACGGTCGCAGGTTCGAATCCTGCCTCGGGCATGAATGTGTGTGATGTCGTTAGGTTAGTTAGGTTTAAGTAGTTCTAAGTTCTAGGGGACTGATGACCACAGATGTTAAGTCCCATAGTGCTCAGAGCCATTTGAACCAGCCATCTGCGCAAACGCCGCTGCTCTCGGTCGTTAAGTGAAGAGCGACGGCTACTGCGTTGTCCGTAGTGAGAGGTAACGCCTGGTATTTGGTATTTTCGGCATACTCTTGATACTGTTGATCTCAGAATATTGAATACCCTGACGATTTCCGAAATGGAACGCCCATGCGTCTAGCTCCAACTACTGTTCCTCATTTAAAGTCTGTTAATTCTGGTCGTGCGGCCATAGTCACGTCGGACACCTTTTCACGTGAAGCACCTGAGTACAGATGACAGCTCTGCCAATGCACTCCCCTTTTACACCTTGTGTACGGGATACTAACGCCTCTGTGTAAGTGCATATGGCTGTCCCATGACTTTTGTACTTCAGTGTTTTTCGAGCAACAAAATTTCGCTTACAGAGAATGTGAGCTGTTAACTCACCAATCAACGTCACAATTACTTCATTGTAGACGTTCTTGCAGATCCTAAAATTCCAGAAGATACAGAAATAGTCACAACAGAAATAAAATGTTAATTGGGCCCGATTTTCATTCTTCAAATTATTGCTTAAAACATGTTTGCATTTTACAGAACTGAATAAAAGTACCCAATGATGCGGCACAAATGAGCCGAAGTAGGTTTGGGCGTCAAACGGAACACCGCTTTGCGTAACAGGTGGACGTGAATTCGCAAAATAACTGATAACGTCGCAAAAGTTCTTTAGCTCTGCTTACGCCATTGTCGCTAAGTGGAATCAATAATATCGAGTTCCGGCTGGATGGTAACACGCGACATTCCAGCGCTGAGGCATTTCTCCGGCTAAGTCCCTCCCTTTACCAAGAATGGGTCCATTGTGTCGAGATACGGAAGAGGTCGAGGCCCGCTGACGTTCCTGAATTAAAATTTCCGGTGCAACGATCTTTTGCCATGTGCAGTCTGTCACGCAGTGTCTGCTTCACATGCCGTGATATCCTTCATACCATATAATGAGGGATGCTATTGTACAGTATTGTCTAGTTGGGTTTTATTCAGACAAACGAAAAAAAAAAAATGGTTCAAATGGCTCTAAGCACTATGGGACTCAACATCTGAGGTCATCAGTCCCCTAGACTTAGAACTACTTAAACCTAACTAACCTAAGGACATCACACACATCCATGCCCGAGGCAGGATTCGAACCTGGGACCGTAGCAGCAGCGTGGTTCCGGACTGAAGCGCCTAGATCCGCTAGGTCACCACGGCCGGCCCGAAAAAAAAAAAAAATGGGAGTTACAAATTTTTACTTTTAACTGTTGTCCCCGTCGTTTCCGGACCAGGACTCCTTATCTCAAATTGATACATTTGATCTCCGTCTTCCTTTTAAGTTTGTATCATCATCATCACCGAAAGACACTGTACATCACAAATTGGTACCCACTCGAAACAACAAGAACTTGAGAATGTTGTCTTCTCACAACGGTGAGTAGTAGATCTATCTAGACACATGGACGGTGTTTTTATTGGAAAGGCCAATACGCGGAGATTGGTTCTATGAGCTTGAATATGGGATAACCCGTTTTCCTAGTCCTGCAAAATTACCAGAAATAAGAATTATCGTGCTTTTAACATACTATTACTGTCCTCCGGGATATCTCAAATAAATAGACCCACTTTTTTATTATGAATGGCATTGAATCCCATTGACCACCATTCAAAGTTTACAGGCACCTATTCTGGACTTTTCCGCATGCTAGACGCTTGCTGACATTATTTTGTACAAACCTTGACATGAGTTCATTGACTTTCACCGTGGCCAGGTGACTGTGTACCATCAGTCAAACAATCTGTTGCAGATCATTTCAGCGCCGTGAACGTAACTAGGCTAATTGTTTCCATGGAGGAAATGGAAACGAAATGAGACGTACAAAGCTAAATGTAAAACGATCTACCATACATTTATCCCTCCACAAACAGTCGAGTTGTACTGTAAAGCCGGCTGCGGTTGCCGTGCGGTTCTAGGCGCTTCAGTCCGGAACCGCGGGACTGCTACGGTCGCAGGTTCGATTCCTGCCTCGGGCATGGATGTGTGTGATGTCCTTCGGTTAGTTAGGTTTAAGTAGTTCTAAGTTCTAGGGGACTGATGACCTAAGATCTTAAGTCCCATAGTTCTCAGAGCCATTTGAGCCATTTTTTTTTTTTTTTACTGTGAAACGTGTGTCATGTAATCGCCAATATCCCAGCACCATGCTCAGCAAAGAACTCCATCATAAAACATTAGCTATTTCTACCAATGTCACTGTTCGGCGCGATTTTCATTTCTTTATTTTTTGCTGGAGTACATGTAGGTCTGCTGTCGAGATAATAAAGTAGAAAGTTATTTTGCACTGCTCATAATAAATGTTATTCTTTAATTATATTTAGCACTTATTTTCAGAAAAATAACATTTTGCAGTTACTTTCCAAATTATTACGATTACACTACTTACTAAATAAATTTTTCTGCATTCTACCTAAGTACTCGGCCCTTTCTTTTGCTTGTATCCTAGTTATACACGTCTGCATGTGTTGACAATAATATTACTGCCTTCTGCGTAGCGTGTTTAAAATTCACACGAAAGTACTTAAAAATTGAGTTACGCACGCTGTCCTACGGCAATAACATTGCGCAACTGGAGTGGCGCATTATCAGAAGAGAGTACATGCTCCAGGTTTCCTGTAGAGAGAGTTCCCTGCGGTACGGATAAGAGGCGCATACAGTGTAGAACTGAAATAGCCCGGCAAACTGGAAAGTACACCAAAGGTAAGGTAAGCAGGACAGTATGATTCTTGTAGGCAAAACTTTTGAATTGTACATAGATTCAGTGTGGAATTCTGGAGGTATACGGTACCAAATGTAATGTAGCGTCTGGCCAAAGTGAAATGGTGTCAATAATTTGACTAAAGTCGCACAGACGAGGCTAAAGTTGATAGGGAAGAAAGGTATCGAGCACAGACGATAATGTGTAAGCCGTCGGGAAACTGATTCACAGCAATCGCAGATTTTCCAACGATGAGGACACTCACAAGCGGATTCTCGAATGGTTCCGTGACCAAGGGGCGAATTTCAGCCGTCGAGGAACAGAACGAATGGTAGTCTCGTTACAGAGAGTTAGTGCCTACATTGCAAACTGCTGTAATTTATCTCTGTGACTTTGAAGTGTAGTGCAAGATTCAATAGAAGCAACCTGGCCTGCTTTAATAAGGAGTAACTTAACGTTTCAAAGTCCCCTCGTAGCTGCATTGCAGTTCAAAGTAAATACCGTACCGGCAGGTTTGCTGCCTCCGGCACTAGCGTAATGTTCCTAGAATTCTGAAGACCTTGACCAACCTGAAGAATCCAAATTTCTTACTTTCTAGATTTCCTTAAACATTTCCACAGTTGTACAATAATTTTAGACGTGTTTTTCGTTCTCGCATCCACACTTTCTGCTGCCATCAGCGGCATGCTTTCTTAGGGTCTGAAGCTGCCTCCGTGACTCAAGAAAGAACTCACACTACACCATAGTGAGGGTTCAGTCTTCTTCTTTCACCCTTCGGTCTCTGTAGCCTAGAGCCCACAGAAACTTTAACTTCTGCTACTCTTAAACGCTCATCACCCCACTCAATGCATCTGAGCTTATGTCTCCGCCTCTTTCTGCGCATCACCTTCTTCACCTACTCCGTCCATCTCCTACACTCCCCTCTCTGGCCATCTCCTCCTCCTCCCCCTCTGTCCATCTCCTCCTTCCCCTTCTCTGCCCACTGTCCCCCCCCCCCCTCCTCTGTCCATCTGCACCTACCCCTCTCTCTGACAGTGAATCTTGTTTACTGTTATTGGAAGTTCAGATTCCGTATTGATGTTCTAATAATATGCCGATTAGCCATGAATACAACTTTACCTTTTTCTGTGAAAATCGACGACGAGGAAGAAAACAAAGCAGCTCATTGTTTTATATACAAGTTTTGTTACAACCCCAAATATTCACAGCAAAGCACAGCACTGTGTTTTCTTTCTCGCAGTAGTTTTTTGCAGAGAACCTGTCATTGTTGTTAAAAAGATATGTAAGAAACTAGTGTAGCTAATTTAACGCTAGCATAATTTTGACTAGAGACGGAGTGACAGGGGGGGCGGGGGGAGGGAGGGAGGGGAAACGGAAATATTGGCTGTGCCGCAGTCTTCTAGAGAGACAGCACATTTATTATGCACGATTTTTAGCACTCCATAATGTGACTTTGAAGTGCAGTGCAGCAGTCAATAGAAGTTCTCTACGAAGTTTATTAGAGTATGCCGTACAAATCTGAAGGAAATAGGTCAATAACTTTTGAGATTTTTGGTAACAACGTTTTCTCCCTTATACATATTTAAGTATCATTTATATTAAGGCATATAAATATCTAAGCTCTCCATAAGACCAGTGGAGTATCATGTAAAAATTTCGAGTAAATCAGCCAAGAACTTTTCGAGGTTTTTGGTAAGAATGTTTCCCCATGATATATCACATAGATATTTATATAGCCTACGTCTCTCTGCAGGTTCCATCTTGGGTCCGTTGCTTTTTCTTGTGTATATTAATGATCTCCTGTCTGTTACGTTGTCAGATGCTAAGTTTGTTTTGTTTGCAGAAGATACAAACACTGCAGTAAGTAGCAGGTCATGTACAGATTTAGAAATGGCTGCTAATCCAATTTTCACTTACGTTAATAAATGGTTTAAAGCTAATTCACTGCCTTTAAATTTTGGAAAGACCAACTATATGCAGTTCAAAGCCTATAAGAGATTTCTTCCAGCATGTCTATAGCATATGAAGACATGCAAATCAAAGAGGTTGACAGTCTTAAATTTCTGGGATTGCATCTCGATAATAAATTCAGTTGGTAAGGGCGCACCACAGAACTGCTGAAGTGCCTAGACAAGTCTGTATTTGCAGTGAGAATGATGTCAGATGTAGGAGATATAAATATAAAAAACTTGCATACTTCGCTTACTTCCATTCTACTGTGTCATATGGAATCACATTCTGGGCTATCTCATCAAACTGAGCAGAAGTTCTTAGCGAGCAAAAGCGTGTAATAAGAATCATTTCTTGTGTAAGAAAGACATCATGTAGAATCCTGTTCAATGAACTTTGTATTCAAACCACTGCTTCTCAGTATATTTATTCCTTAATGAAATTTATTACAAGTAATATATCTCTATTTCCAAGTATTATATCTCTATTTCCATCCAATAGCTCGATGCATAGTATCAATACTAGGAATAAGAAGAATCTACATAAAGACCCAAAACCGCTTACCTTGGTCCAAATAGAGGTCTAGTATTCAGGAATACACATTTTCAATAAATTACTAGCAACAGTTAAAAACGTGGTTTCAGGTGAAACACAGTTTAAACAGATATTGAAAGATTTTTTGATAAGCAACTCCTACTCTATAGATGCATATCTTAATAGGTATTGTTACACCAGGCTACGTAATAAAGTCTGTTAAGATTTCAGTTTTGACAGCACCTGGTCAAAAGAGTCAAAATTAGGTACTTTGTGATGATAAATTCATTAAAAGTGCATAACTATGTTTCAGTCTGACAGTGTATTAACTCTGTAAATATTATCAGTTCTAGTTTCCCTTAATGTATTCACTTATTTTATCCATCTCCTGACAAATGAGTATTATGTTCATATGTTTTATGTTTTTTATGTTGTACTTTCTGAAATGTGCCACATCCACGAGAGTCATCTCATTTTTGGGTCTGTGGAACGAAAACTGAGTCTAATCTAAGCCAAACACTTCCCACTTATATATTACATTAAATGTTATATATACTAAAATATATATAGCTTATGTTCATTAGAGTATCGTGTAAAAATTTGACATAAATCAATCAAGTACCTTTTGAGAGTTTTGGTGATAACGTTCAACAATGACTTGTCTTTATATAGTAACATAGATTATTAGTTGAGGAGATTCGACGCGATGTGTGTAAACTCAGTTATATGTGTCACACTGTTGTAGGTGAATATGTCCAACAACGAGTTTCGCTTAAAACTAATAATAGTCGACGTTCATAATTTCAATCTTTTCTATCGCTAAAACATACCTGGCTGCATTCCTAAAGTAGGCTTAACAAACCAATACATCATGCAGAAGATTCAGACTTTATTTTTCCTTCATACATAGTGAAACAGTTGAGATTTGTAAACATCATCGTGCTTCATAATTACGTCTCTCACCTGTCTGTAACTGGAAGAACAGCCACTCCAAAGGTATTTGTCCACCAACACGACACAGCTTAAGGTAGATAAAAGTTTCGTGCTGAATTACGTTCCAAAGCATTTTGTTCTCATTGAAGCAACTGATAGCAAGTGTTTTGAGATACGCCGGATCGCGGGATCAGTGTGGACATTATTTAAGACGTCAACCAATGAAGACTGAAAACTGCCCATCACTAGTAGCAAACGTTAACATAATTTTGACTAGAGAGAGAGAGAGAGAGAGAGAGAGAGAGAGAGAGAGAGAGAGAGAGAGAAGAGAGAGGGGGGGGGGGAGGGAGGAGGGGGAGGGGGAGTTTTTGCTGACAAAACAAGAGGTAACTACACAAACAGTGAGAATAACTGTTAGTAAACGGGCAACAACAACACAAAATATGTCACGTGTTCGTATGAAAGATACATACCTTACTAATGCACTTTTCTCGTCGTGCGTGAAGTGGATTTAATTACGCGAGTCCACTTTCTGCAACAGCCCTCGTCAGAATAATAACCACATAACCCGGATCACTGTTTCCCCGAATAAAAGCCCTGCTTTCTCTCACGCTGTCAACTTTACTAGAAAATTAACCTCTGTGATTTTGGACGAGTGTTCACAACAGGGGTACTTGACGGAAGTGTGATTTTGTTCTCCATGTATGCAAACGATATGTGATATAACAATAGCAGCACTCTGTTGCTGATGACGCTTAATCTCACATAACGTGTGTCTCTCGATTCCTTGGGATACGCTGGGAGACCCTTGCTCAGTAATCAGCCAGTAAAAATCTGTTTTTCTCAGTCCGTAATTCGACTGTAAAGATTTTGTCATGTTGTTTACACTAATATGTAGTACTTCAACATGTGTATTCATCACTGACAAGATTTCATTGGCT
The DNA here is from genome assembly GCF_021461395.2 of Schistocerca americana. Lineage (NCBI taxonomy): Eukaryota > Metazoa > Arthropoda > Insecta > Orthoptera > Acrididae > Schistocerca > Schistocerca americana. The sequence goes on from NC_060121.1 coordinate 305,202,883, forward strand.
GATACCCCACATCTCACTATCACATTCTTATCATCTCACTTTCGGAATGCATACTGCAACATGTTTTCATTACCTCGTAATAGCCAGCCTGGCGCCCAGTTCAATGGCTTACCTGAAAGTTTTGAGCATAAAAAACTTATCTCATTGGTGTACTACTGGGAGTTTTATTCGTATCGCCATGTCAGTAGTACCAGCACACGCCCTGATGAACTACTTTAGAAAATTTTGTTTTTCAATTTCGTAACAGTTACTCCTACATGCCAGCAAAGCGTAAAAAATGTATTATAAACAAAATTTTTGCGTGTAACAGTCATTAACCTTTAGTCTGAATGAAGCTGCTAAGAAGGGGTACGCCAGCCGTTCATGTTTTATCAGTCGCTTGTGAATTACCTAAAATGAAGGACTAAGAGATTATAGCTCAGTCCCCTCCCGGTTTTGAGGTAATCATTCGTAACGTCCATGATGCGAAAACGACTCAGAATTGATGGAATTGATAGATAATTGAAAACTGAACATTTCTCATCGCCATATATAAGAGTCACAAACTTTATATTTCCCGAGAATTTGAGAAAAGAAAATTTTGCGGCAGAATGTTCATACAAGTATCTGAAACCGTAAAAAAAACTTCTTTTTCTCGTTGTTCAACTCTCACTTCACATTTGCACTTTCTTTGGCTTTGCGTAAGATCAGAGACCCATTCTGCATTTTTTCGTTTTGTGGTAGGTTCGTGTTGGTAACATCACGTTTTGAGACCCGTGGTAATTTTTTCCAGATAAGGTCAGCATTTTTTCACTTCAGTCAAGGTGTGTATAATGCAAACTTTGCACACATTTTTCTCTACTTCATTCTTCAAAACATTCTCGAGAATACATGACATGCATTCCCACTTTAGAATACGAAAAAGCATCAGCTGTATAAAGGAACGGCGACAATGAAAATTTGTGCCAGATCGGGACTCGAACCCGGATTTCCCACTTCACGCGAGTGGTCGCTTCAAGCGCTTTTTTTTTAATGCACGACGATGACTTTTGGTTTTTCTTTTGTTTTATTTTTGAAATGTGGTAAAAAAAATACAGTTGGACGCGAACAGGCGACCACGAGCCTAGAATGCACGACGATTACCACTTTTTTTTATAGCCAGCTATCCTAGTCACTTTTTTTTAACAAAAATGAAAAAAAGGAAAAAGGATTTTGGAAGGTTTGTTTTTCTGCTTTTTTATTTTTATTTTATTTTATTTTTATACAAATGGATAAAAGGAAGGCCGTTCCTCTTTGGCTACATAAACAGACTAACAGGAAGTCGTCCCGTTACGACAAAGGATACTCCATACTATAGCCCGCTGCGAATTTTTCGATGACTGTCGTCTCGTTGCCGTGTTGTTTCCGTTGTTTGTTCAATCTCATTAAAAAAGGAACTGGGAAGAGGTGCTATGGTTATCTTCTCATGTCATCGATAATCCAGCTGCGAGGCGGATTATGGAATGCGCTCCAAAGAAAATTAGAAAAATATTGCCTATATTTAGGGTTCTTGACGATCGCACAATGTCGTTCGTTGAGGTAATACCAAAAATCGGGTACTGTCTTTTCGCCATTACCGAATAGGTAGCGAACAGCGTGGCCGCTGATCCACGTCACAGAGTTCGTTTTTGTTCTTGGGAAATACGTCCCATTGGGGAAAAGAAGTGATTGGGAAGTTATCCTTTCGGGAGTCGTGCGTGTGAGAAAAGCCAGTATCTGACGCACCAAATACCAAACGTCCTTTGCCGACCCGCATTCGAAACGATGTTCATCCGTGTCAATCACTTGGCATGTGGCACACAAGGGTGAATCAGCGAAGTGGATGTGATGTAGGCGGGACTGGCACAACTGTTTCCCATTAACAGTGACGTACCATGCAGATTGCATGTTAGTATCAAGGGTGGTGGCATTCACTGCCTGCCAACAGCGCGCCACTTTGTAGTGGCGTGTTCGCTTTCAATCACATTCGGCGTCCTGTTCATTTGCATGGCAGCATATATCGCCCTCGTCATCATCAAGCGTGTGGGTAGTAGTGCGGTGCGGATGTAGCTTAATTCAAGGAAGAATTGACTAATGTAGAAGAAAGGTGCTGGGATGTCCGATATCAGCACAGGGGGTGTGAGTGAGATTGGTCGTAAGGCTTCCAGTAAGAGACTTGCGAGGCACGTCGGACTTCGTCGCCACAGCTGCGGGTGACAGCTGACGAACAGGGCCTTCGCTCTGTTCTGAACATGACAAAGGCCTATACCCCCTCTGCTCCTCGGGAGGGTTAGGGACTCGTAACGAATCTTAAATAACATGCCCGTATTAACGAAGGATCGCGCTTTGGCTATCCGAGCACGACACACGGCCAGATGTCGTCGGTCCTGCGTCACAGCCTGCTATTCGAACACACCTTATGCAATTCCCTTACACGGGAGGATAATTTCCACTGGAAGTCGCTGCATGGTATCCGCGGATCAATACGATATTACAAAGTGCAGTGTCTGTGTTGTTAAGAGGAACGATACGACGTTCCTTCGGACATACAAGCATGTCCAAAGGAACGTTGCAACGTTCTTCTTAACAACAGAGGCACTGCCATATCATATTCTAGAGAACGTCTTGAACACTTCGTTTAGAGATGTTGAGTTCATACCTCAATAGCGATTTGTGGCAGAAAAACTATGACACACTACGACCCCACATGCACTACTTAACAATTCCTGCTCACAACAAACTGGTCTAATGGCCATCTGCTCTTTGCAGTTGTTTGTTCAAGCTGCCATCGTAGTTACTGTGCTGACGTCGTTTATACGCCAGGAATCAAATCAGTCTGGGAACAACAATGGACGGACAGTCCTATAAGGTTATTGCCGTCCAAGGGAAACGGTGACGACTGAGCGACCAAGGCAACAAGCTGGGAAGTGGAGGATCTTTGTTAAATTACTACCTGTATTCTGTAAATTTTTGCATATGTATTTTTATCTGTACCTAAACTGGTGATAATTATAGGGTTAAGAAAGTAAAGATATCAGCAAGGAAGAGTGACAAGGTAGGTAAATAAATTTCTCTAGTAACTTGGATTAGTGACGAATTAAATTGTTAACAAACAGTTTTTTATGTTGGTGAGCAACAGTTACACAACATTTTTTTAAAGGAACACCCCGCCATTTGACATTTTTTTTATTAATTTAAGCACAGCCCAGGGTTCGGCTTTGAGAACATGTTAAGTGTCCCGCAATATATGTTAAAGACATAAATAAAATCAATACTTGAAATTGGCATAAAAGGCCGAAACCTGGGTTGTACTTAAATAAACAATAAAAAAGTCAAATAGCTGAGTGTTCCTTTAAAAAAAAAAAGTCTTAATCATCGTTGTATGAAAATATATCGGACAAGGATGTTTCGAATTCGTCACAGCCGTAAAATAATATTGGGACAACAATAATTTTATAAAATTTCATGTTTGCGTAACCATAGACTTTCCAAACCAGGGGCAGACTCCTCTATGTCTTAATTTAGGATAAATATCTGTAGTGTTCGAAAAATGTCATAATTACCGCCCTGAGCTACTAATAATCTTTATTTAAACAAACGGACCGACATCATCAACTTAGAAGACTAAAGAGTGAAAATGTTATATTGTTACAAAACCATCGTAAATTTTACTACTCCACACTTTATTCAAAGGAATAATAATTTACATTTTACGCACGTGTTAATTTTTAAAAAATGTTCAAATTTGTGTGAAATCTTCTGGAACTTAACTGCTAAGGTCATCAGTCCCTAAGCTTACACACAACTTAACCTGAAGTATCCTAAGTACGAACACACACACACACACACACACACACACACACACACACCCATGCCCGAGGGAGGACTCGAACCTCCGCTGGGACCAGCCGCACAGTCCATGACTGCAGCGCCATAAACCGCTTTTTTCTTTTTTTTTTTAATCTCATTTTATTCGTTTCAGTTCGTTGCCTCTGCTCGGGGCGGACATCGCAAGACATCCGTTTCAGTTCATCATTGATCCTTCCACTCAGTTTTTTTATTACAGAGGGCAGCTAACACTCTGACCGAACACGCTGATCTACCGTGCAGACGTGCTCGGCTAATCCCGCGCGGCTTGTTCATTCAAATCAGGAAGTCCCTAACGGTACACTATATACAAAATAAGCACTCAATGTCCGGTTTGACACCCTACACTGACGATATCAGATTGGCGAAACTGTGAATTGGTGCCAACTGCAATCGTAAGTTTTACGAGGGTTTAATAGTCCAGGGTTAAAAGTACGTGCAGCATCATATTAGGTGATTATAAACCACTGACATCACATAATGAAACCATGAATTTGTTATCGTTGTCACACCATGGGATTATTATCTGACGTCATTGATTTTATATCTAATTATAGAGACACGTCAAAGCTTTACTACAGTACGCAGATGCAACTGCAACTGCAAGTAGGTTGTAGTAGCTACGCAGAGATGAATGGACTTGCACAGGATAGAGCAATGTGGAGAGCTGCATGTAACGAGACTTCGAACTGAAAGCAGGTGTGGAGCCAACGCGTGAAAAGGAGCAGAGAGGGGGTTGGGGGGAGGGTTGTGGGAGCCATGATCCCCAACCCCACACTCCCATGAACAAGCATCTATATTTTTAGACGAGTGTTTCCAGATTTGCGAATAAAGTTGCGTGAAAACCACAGAGTTTCGGAAATGGCAAGGAACTGGCGAATTATCCACTAAGAAATAATAGTTCCCACTCTTCCTATCATTCACGGTCGCTCTGCCTTTCTCTCTCTCTCTCTCTCTCTCTCTCTCTCAAGCGCGCGCGCGCGCGCGCGCGCGGCTGTGTGTGTGTGTGTGTGTGTGTGTGTGTGTATAAAAATCATTTAAGCGATCGCTACGTTTGTTCCGCTCTGCAGCGACAACGAGGCAGTAACAACCCCTCTCGTGTCCCTGACAAGACTCTCAGACCCTGCTTCACGCGGACGGCAATGAGACAAAGCGCTTCCAGTGTTGTAAACAGAGCGCCTGTCCAGCCTGTAGCTGCGCGCATCTCCACCAGATGGCAGCAGTTCTGCCGGGCGGTGTGCTGAGAGACACCCCGCTGTGTTGGAGGGGCATTCCTAACCTAACAGCAGCCAAGTGTTCTCTCTATGTAAATAGGCCCCCACCTCCTCTCTTGTTAGAGGCCGGCGGTTTATTTGTTAACCCTGCCGTCCCATATCTGGGGCATTAATCTCGGGGACACGTGACCCAATGAAAGCAAACAGCCATCGACAAGTGGGAGATGCGAGCCCCAGCTGCCGCGAGCGGAGAGCAGTATCAAAGTCGGCCAGCTGTGGTGCTTCGTCACGCTGTGGTCTCCAGAACGGGGCTAGCCCAGCCACAATTGCTCTGAACTGCTCAGCGAAACAAAGTACAGATCAAATCGCATTAATTTTACTGTGGTTACCGGTTACGATTGCACAGTAGCCATGATGAGCCCAGTTTTTAAAATACGTAGCACGTAAAGGGTCATAACCACAACAAGAGATGACATAGTATTTTCAACAAGGAACCATAATAAAACAAACTTAGTAACAGGCCCAAATAACTTCAAGTTCAGATGAGGTGTTACGGCAAGTTGACCTAACTAACCTAAGGACATCACACACATCCATGCCCGAGGTAGGATATTAACCTGCGACCGTAGCAGCAGCGCGGTTCCGGACTGAAGCGCCTAGAATCACTCGGCTACAACGGCCGGCTACGGCACGTTGAAAAAGAGACGGAGTGTGATACATACGTGCGTATTATCAACCCTTTCTCTCGCAAATTTCTCTCCTTCATACCTCCTCTGTGTTAACACAGATGACGTGTCACTGACCTCCTTCGTACTAAGATTGCAGTACAAACGAGGTGCCTGTTTCCACCGCCCTGAGTGGAATGCATAAGTTCTAATAAAAGTTCACCAACCTGCAGTCTTCTATAGATGTTGTCCCCTGGGCAGAAAACAGCACGTAGGTCGTGAATCCTTTATCTTGAGGCTGCAATAAACTCTTAGCGAGGAACTTATATTTTATAAATAATTAAATTTCCCAATAGCTCGTTTATACGGGAAGCCACTCGCTTTTTATTAGCAGAATACGAGAAACTGCACAATTATATTCCACTTCATGAATCGCAAATAATCTACAATCATAATTTCATAAGAACATACCAATGAACTGTGTATTTGCGTAATTACTATCAAACTGTTCTCACTTACATGTCCACATAACCAGAAATTGCTAATAAAGTCTTAATTGACATTGACCACGGCAGACAACATGTCTGTCCACCGAGTCTACCGAACCAGCTCTGGTGTTACAGCCGAACCACTTCGCCCGCCATCCAAGTTACGCGCTATCTCCGAAGTGCTTCGTCTGCCTTTTATTTAGCAGTTATTATTCTGCTGATTATTAATACTTATGAAATAATGGAATGATAGCACGTTATTGAGAGGTGCTTCAATATAAAATGCAAGTAAATACGCTGTTTAGTTTTTCTAATGTTAATAACAGAAGATTATCGTTTTGGCGCGCAACTACCGAACGCAGCAACCAATCGCGGAGAAGTTCCACAATGTAGACCGTCTTTCTCACGACACCCGTTCCGAATAAACCATTTGTCATCGGCACCTCAACCACATTACGTCGTCTTCCCACTGCTGCCTTCTCGACTGCTTTAAGAAGAGATTCTTGTAGCCGAATGAGATGGGTGTCAAGCCAGAAATATTACAGGGTCAGTGCACGGCGTCGCTGTGTCACTGCTTTCATTTATTCCTTCTTTTATTAGCGTCAATACCTTCTATAGTTCAATTCTTTTATCTTGGCGGCTCGCGCATGCCCGCCCAGACGCGGGAGATTGCTGCGTTGCCAGTTGTACGCGCCAAGAGAAGCAGCGCCATGGTACAGTATAGTTCGCAAACTTACGTTTGGGGGGGGGGGGGCGCAGTTTATGAAGTAAAGCCACCATGGCCGCATTAACCCTTTCGCTGCTTCAGAGACGTGCTCCACGCATTCCATGCTGTGCGCGATTTTGTCATCACTGCACTGCTCGCCTGTGCAAACACATGGTGTTCCGACTGCTTTGACACACTTATGATTCGATTTCACATGCACATCTTCTTGACTGATACCTTCCCCCCATAAATGACAATTTTGTTTCGATGTTCAACGCAGTTATCGTGCATCATTAAATGTAGTAAACCATTGCACGAAATTTTGAAGAGTTTGCAGAGGTGAAAGTGCACAGAGTATACTTTCCGTAAGGTCGATTTTAGTTGCCACTAGAAATTTCAAAAAATTACATTCAAACGAATAAAAATCATGAAGTAAGAAACTTCGATATTGATTTTTAAATAAAGAAAATATTAGGTACCGAACAAGATTTGAACTCTGAGCCTATTGCTTAACTGCCAAATACCCTCCCCATTACGCTAACGTAACTCGTCGTTTACCTGCGTTCATGCACTACTTTAAAGAGTCACGCTAAACACCGACAAACACTGTTCGTATGACTATGAATTACTCACGTTTCGTCGAAGTACAATAGGAAATAAACAATTACCACTGTTCTTTACAGCGAAAAAGCGGTTAGTGAGAATGAATTTCCTTGCTATCGCCTGAATTAGGAGACTTATTGCTTGTTTGGTTTAATTAATTAATAGAATATGAAGCAGTTGGTATAAAGAATGCTTTTTCCAAACTATCTTTTGTAGAAAGTCTGCTATCAAGACATTGCTTTTGTTCAATTGCTTTATTTATGACTGAACGTTTCTAAAACTGAAGACACTCGTCCGTGCTCTGCACTGCAGTCGAGCTCTGGCAACGTCGTTCTCTGTTCATTGGCTGACTGTCTTGTGACGTCAGATGCGCAGAACGAACCTGAACTCGGCCGCCGTCGTAAATGAAGCGCACTTTTTTTTTTGTTTTGTTTTGTAAGTACATGCTCCGCTACTATACTCAACCTTTGGCAAATTATGTTTTATTTAACTTTAGTGACTCGAAGCCCTTAACTCTCGCCGCAGTCTTCAGTCGCGTGCGCGGCCTGTCTGCTGACTGTGTAAACTTTATTCTGTGTGTGATCGTATTGTAACTATTTGTGTATCATATCTGCCGAGGCAGGAAGTGGGGATTATCCCAAAATTTCCCTAAACGAGCGTCGGAAACCGCCTAGAAACGACACTCAGCTGGCCGGAGCACCAGCCACAGCGTTGATCCTCTGAGTGCATTCGATCCTAGTCTTGCCCACCTCCCTATCTTGGAAGCTAGCAGGCTGCGTGTTAAGCCGTCGGCACAAGTTCGTGCATTCCAACTTGAGCATAAGAAATGCGACGTTCTTGGTGCAGTTTGTTATAATTAAATGTCAGTTGATAATATATCTAAGCTTGAGGCTTTCAGGAGACTGTAAAATAAAAAGTATGGTCCTACAACACTCATGGTCAGTGCAGTGCAATGAGTAGATTCGCAGAATTGTGAGGTGTCGGGTGCTCTGTTGCTGGCTCGCGTCTCACTGCCTGCAAAACGTTTTTATGCTAGCCTTCGCGTTTTCTAATAGGTTCTGACACTTTTTTTTATTAGTTTCGATGTTAAGTAGATGTAAGTGTGCTCTTTCTGAGGAGCGAGATTGTTCTATTAGCTTAATCTGTAAGACAGCTTTCACTATTTGCTGTAAGATATTTTGCACTTTCTTGTTTTACTTTTTGTATTTTACATATTGACAAGATTCTGGTGCTGAATATGAACAGTAATCAAATAAGACTGATCTTAGAATTTTACTAAAAACTGAGAATGATGAATAATTCTTATCTTTCGATAACTATGGTAAATTTGTATCGCACTATTTGTAATGGAACTTTCATAAGCTGATGCCCGTATTGATATTGAGTGGACACGATCCTTTCCTTTTCGGCTTACAACATTCCATGGATATTGAAGTTTTTATTTATGCATACTACAGACAGAACAACATTTCTACTATATGGACAAGGGAACAAATTTGCATTTTAATAGAGCTAACTTAGGAATTCTACGCCCATAATTTTTGTAAACAGTGTGATATGCGAGCCAGATGCACCGTATGCCGACGGCTTTACGCTATACTCGTGCTATAGTAATGACTGCGAAAGTTGATTCCTGATATCTGGCATCCCTGTTGCTAGATTTGAGTTATGAAGAGCTAACGGCTGCAGGCGAAAACAATAGCCATCTGTTGAGCTCCGACAACAATTAGGCCTTGCTATTGAGACGTTTATAAATTCTTGCATCATGACTGGTTGTGGTAGGTGCGCGAAGCTGCTGCACGCACCCCATTGCAAGTGTCAAGATATCATCTTACAGCGACTCGACTGCAGCAGGTCTACTTGATAATTTATTGAGGTTATTTACTACGATTTCTTGCTGCGAATAATATATCATATGCTGCTGGTGTGATGACTCATTTTGTGTTGTGTATTTCAGAAACTGGTTTTATGATGATTATTATTTAACCAGTACTTTTAACCAGAAGAGAGGCTGTGACACGTTATTTAGCACTTCCCGCCATATTTTGTAAGCGCATTCTGCGATTGTTTTGAAAACGGGAGAATTCATGTGTGATCTTGTAAGATAAGCAATTGCCGAATTCATTTTCCAGACCATGCCTGCCGTTTACGATGCGTATAACTGCACGCACAGAAGCATAAAACTAGGAATGTTTTTCGTTTCAAGAGAGTACTGCTTAAAAGTATTAACTGTTAGTGGTTTTGTAGATTTGTCTTATACACCAGCACAGAAAGAAGTCGTCATTTGTTCTGTTTTCCGTCGTTCCTTAGTTTGACTTCTTTCTCTCTTGTTCTTTGGGTTAGAATCAGCTTTTGCAGCACAAATATCGTGATGTGAAACTATCCTTCGCTGTTACTTACGATTTCCAGCATTGTTAGCCCATGTGTGTGGACCTGGAGATGCGTTCATTAGTCTCCATGCTCCAGTTGGCCGATTTCCGGTGTTCTTTCACACACATTGCATACATCACTTGCACTTTACATTTTGTGTTCAACATTTGTGTGTTTTCGGTGTGTAGTGTCGCCAACTGTCGCTGTTGCAAATTGTAAAGTGCAGGTGATGTATGCGTTGTGCTGAATCAAATGTGGGTGAAAGGACGCAGGAAATCGGGCAAATGGAGCATGGAGATTAATGAACACTTCTCCAGGGCCACATACATAGGCTAACAGCTCTGAAAATAGTGACACCGAACGATAGTTTCACATCACGAAATTTTTGCTACAAAAGTTGATTCTATCCTAAACAACAAAAGAAAAAGAAAACAAATGTCACACACTCTTATTAACATATTGTAACTAACACACAATATATTTATTATATGTATAAAAGGAAACATGTATTACAGGCCACAGAAGATGCTTCACAGATAAAAGAAGCGAAACTCTTATGGTAATAAACTGCCTTCAATTAATTGCATAGACGAAATACATCTCCACGAACAGAAAGAAGTTTTGCGTATTTAATTTTGCATACATCTGTTAGTTAATTTTTCACCCTAGTTTTCCACTGCAGAACAAGCTGTTCACGAACGAATGGGTTCTGCGATGACAAAATTGGTTTCCCCCAGAACATACTCATGTTTCGCACCCCAGCAAGGAAAGTGACAAGTCGAAATATGACATCTTCAGTGTGCCACTGAAAAGTACGTCTTGTGAAGTACCCCAACGTGCATGAAAGATATGATGAAATTTTCTGCCAACAATTCTTACTTTAAATTTATGGAAGCTTATACTGTTTCAACATAAGTTTTACAGAATTAATTATTTAATTAGAGTTGTCTCAAGTATTGCATTTTTGAGCTGTGTCATTGTTCTTGTCGGGGCTGGATTTGTTTTCCACATTTTGAAGTCAGTTTATGTACGAAGTGAAAGGGCAACTGTATAACAACGATGTGTCTAGTATTTTAGATTTTCCGAGTCATCTGCAAAACTTCCCTTACTGACTATCACTTATCAAGCCCTCTTTGTTTTGTACAGTAGTGGAGGATTGTCGGGGTGTTGCCTCTCTATGGTATTCTGTCTTTCTGAGACTGATGCTTTTCATTTATAAAAAGTGCAGTCGCTAATTCATTCATTTATTCACTCCAGTTCTAGCACGACGGCAAGAATTCATCGTTCACAACAAGTTTTGCGCCGCCCTCATAACCCACGTAGTTAGTGTTTTCTGTTCAGTGAGACCTTTCTCAACGACCTTTAGACCACAGGAAATCTGTACTGCGTAATAGAGGCAAAGCTAAATCTGCATTCTCAATGCGGTTCAGTAACGTGCGTTGCGTCTCCAATCGTGAATGGAACAACGCGCTATATGTAAACTGTTCCTTCTGTGCCGCGAGGGGTAGCCGCACGGTCTGGGGTGTCTTGTCACGGTCCTTGCGGCTCCCCCGTCGGAGGTTCGAATCATCCCTCGGTCATGGGTGTGTGTTAGTTTTCCATAGCGTAAATTAGTTTAAGGTAGATTAAGTAGTGTGTAGGCATAGGGACCGATGACATCGGTAGTTTGGTCCCATGAGACCTTACCACAAATTTCCAAATTTTTTTTTTTTTTTGTTCCTTCTGTCAACATGCCTCGAGCTCGGCGAATCACTTTGCTGCAATAGGCGTTATCAGCACTTGAGCTTGCTCAACGGATTGGCGAACACCCCAGAGACGTCGTTACAACATGCAAAACTCTGAAGATCTCCCTCGTGGTCGCCCGCAATGAACAACACCTGCTGGTGTCCGCTTCCTACAAATTGTAGTTAGTAGGTACCTCGAGGAGAATGCAACATAACTGGGGACTACCTTTCTGCAGGCAACTGGAAGGGCTGTCGACGTGGACAGTACATCCATGACTAACGACTTTACGTAGTTGAAGATGTAGGATTAAGCTGGTGAGCTGCCTTTTACGGATGGCATTCCCACACAGTCCCTTCTCAGGCATCATGACGCGAGAGGCAATTAGTTGCAACCTGAGGCCACATTTGGCGTTTGTGTAGGACAGAGCAACCATTGCCCGCTACATTGCAGAGCCTTTTATCCCAGTGCTATTGCCATTTCCTCAACAGGAAGGTGATGTGCTATTTCAACTGGACAGTTCACGTCCACATACGGTCGCAGCGATGCAACGTGCTCTGTGTGGTGTACAACTGACCTGCCCAGCACCATTACCAGATCTCTCGCCTACTGAACACGTATGGGACACGAAGAAGCGGAAATTTACTCGTTCTCCAGGCCCTGCAAGCACCAATGCCAAAATGCATCAAAAGGCGAAATATTGTTAGGACAGTCCTTCGCAGGATGCCATTTAGCAAAATGGCTCTGAGCACTAAGGGACTTAACATCTGAGGTCATCAGTCCCCTAGAACTTACAACTACTTAAACCTAACTAACCTAAGGACATCATACACATCCATGCCCGAGGCAGGATTCGAACCTGCGACGTAGCGGTCGCGCGGTTCCAGTCTGTAGCGCTTAGAACGGCTGGGGCCACTCCGGCCGACCGCCATTTAGCACCCTTTATGATCGTTTGCATGCGAGAGTACACGCCTGCCCTGCCACCAGGGGGCAGGGTAGGGGAGGGGAGATTCTGTACTCGTGCAACTGTTTGGTTAAGATTTACGGTAACATGTGTGTTTCATTTGGTATGAATTTGTTATCATATACTCTTACAATTATGAGCAACCTGTCATCTCACTTGGCAATAAAATGACCTTGTCCTTGAAGGTGGTGCACCTTTATCCAGCAGTGTATTTCTTCAACGATTGGTAAATACGCCCAGCGCCAAGCTACTTGAAGGAATGTTAAGTGGGTACCTGGAATGAAACCTGGAATACTGGAGTCGGGTTCTCTTCACAGTCGAGTACAAGATCTGCATGACGCCCGGCGAGAGCTTACATTCCGCTGCACGTCGCAGGCTGTGGTTCGGGACATCGGCAGATCATATCTCCATACAGACATCCAGGTTTGGATTTCCCGTGATTCCCCTATTCGCTTAAGGCAACTGTTGGGATGATTGCCTTGAAGAGGACTATTTGAATGACGTGCTGGAGACCAGTATGATATATGTACACTACCTGATAAAAAATATAAGGGTACTTATTAGTGGACATAAGTATCACCTGCTCAATACTTCACTGTTGGCACTACACATGATGGTAGGTATCATTCTCCAGGCATTTGCCAATCTCGGACCCTTCCACAGGAATGTCACTGGGTATAGCTATTCATCACTCCAAATCACTGATTTCCAGTCATCCATAGCCCAGTGGCGTCGCTCTTTACACACCTCAAGTGTCGCTTAGCATTAACTACAGAAACATGTGGCTTATACAGAGCTGCTTGACCATTGTGCCCAATTCTTTTAAACTCCCTACGCACATTAATTGTGCTAGTTGGTCAGCTGGTAGTTCATGCAACTTTTTGCAACTGCGCTTCGCAATGCTCGACGGTTCCTGTCCGTCAGTTGCTGGTGTCTCCCTTGTCTTTGTTTAGTTGTGGTTGTTCCTTTGCGTTTCCAATTCACAAACACATCATCAACAGCCAACTACGGGGGAGGGGGGGGGGGGGGGAGGAGGGCTTCAGAAGGACTGAAATGTATCTGATAGGTTTGTCACTCAGGTGATATCCCATGACTAGTTCACTTTCGAAATCATTGAGCTCTCTTGACCCATCCATTCTACTGTTCCTGTTTTTCTACTGACAACGCAACACTCCCGCTTCCCTTTACAGTGGCCAGTGCGCCTCCCGTGATATTCAGTGCTTAGTTCCGCATTACATTGGGCTGTGCGCGTACTTTTGATCAGATAATATATCTTGTAAGCAAAGGCTATTCCTTTTTGACGTTTCTCGAAGTGCGGAGCTTTATACTTCTTTGCTCATCTTTCCGTCCGACTAATACATTCTCAACGTATAACTCGATATTTGTAATTTTGTTGTACACTTCACTGTAAGTAACCAAATTATTGGTGGAAAATCCGAGATTACAACTAATATTGTCCACAAAGTCATCTGACCAGTCAGCGTTTCTGACTGCCATGTGGAAGGACCTGGGTGCAATCCCCGGTACAGCCAGGAATTTTTCCATTGTTGGAGGACAGGAAAGACGTGACAGCCTCGTGAAGCAACTTTAATGAGAAGTAGCGCTTCCAACGTCTGGAACGCCGAGAACTACTGGGAGAGCGGTGTGTTGACCCCATGCCCCGCCATGCTGCATCCAATTGACGCCATATAGCACGTGATTACAGGGGCATGCCATGGTCCTGTGAGTCTGATCGGGCGATTACTTGTTTTTCATTAACTGTAATAGTTTCATTACACTTTTTTGCGGTGTACGAGAAATTAAGTCTGTTACATAAGTAAGTTCTGTCGCAAACTCTTGCAAGTAAGAGACTTATCTTCCGAATGCTCCCGCTTAAGCGCCTTAAGCATCTCCTTGGAGCTACAGTGATCTTCGCGCCTTTTAAAGTTTAACGACCCGGCTGTGACGAGGTTAGTACAGACGGAGCCCACTCTCGAGCTGGGAAAGGATAGGGCAGGATATCCGCCGTCTTCTTAGGAAGTAGCTATACCGCTGTTGACATTAACCGATTTAGGGAAACCACGCAAAACCTCAATCTGTATAGTCGGGCGATGTATCGAACCTCAATCTTCCTGAATCCGTGTCCAGTAAGCGGATATTTACAGATTTTTTCGGAAGCACTAAACAGTTTAGTCACAGTATTGGAACTTTCGCGTCCATACGGCCCGCAAGCAGAAGCATCGGCGCTAGGAAAAGCGACTGCAGCACACTTGGGTGGCTACGGCTAGGACGGCAGCGCCTAATGGAAAGCAAACAGGCGGTCCAGGAGAGCTGCAAACAGGAAGGGCGCGCCGGGCCGCATGGCTAATCACCCGCGCGCTCGCACTTGTTTGCCGAGACCATTCTGCGACGCCGTCTGCCGGCGAGTGCAGCCCAGGCGCAACGAGTCTCTAGCGGCGTTCGTGAGCCCTCTCTGAGGATCAACGCATCAAGTAATACGCTCTAAACCTCCCATTAAGGGCCCCAGGGGAAGGAGTGAGCCTGCATGCATCATTGCCCTTGTTACTGTTAATCCTAAGTGTTATCCTACATCTTGTACGAAGCGTTATACAGCCACAATCAACAGATCCTTCTTAAACAGTAAAGATTATAAAACAAGCTGACGGCCGCCAGGTCATTAGATGTCTAGTTCAATTGTAAAAAATGTATTTGAGGGGCAGTCATAAAGTTTTAGTTGTCATCTCGGAGACAAGATACCGGTGCTGAATCACAGGGTGTTTCACAATGTTTTGATGGTTTAAAATTTGAAAACCACATGAACTAACTGCGAAATGAAGCTGAACTTTTTACACAAGGTACATCACCTATTCAAGTTTGCTTACGAAACACTACATCGAACAAATAACGACCATTCGCGGCTATACGATACTCGCGGCGTTTGACCCAGTTTCTGAACACATCTTTCATAACTGCTGATACATTTCTAGAAATTTCATTGTCAGTTTTTTTAACTATTGCAAGCTTCTCGGCCGGTCGTTTGGACACGTATTCGTACCGAACTATGAGGGCTTGCCTGTAAACTGCTATCCTCGCGTTCGATGTTCTCGGGAGTTCGGTTTTCCAAGAGCCGACTGACTTTCGATTCGATGCACTGGCAGTTGCACGCAAATTCCTTACCCAGTTCGATATTGTTCCAGAATAGGAATTGGATATCCCGCACCTGGGTCTTGAAATGCTTACGAAAGGCGCGTTGTACGCGCACGTCAGATACGCCGTAGCGAAAACAGCACTCCAATGTGAACGCATGATATTGCTTCGACCAGTGCGACATGATTACTGACCTGTACATGCGATGAAACGTGACCCTACACACCACTACTAGATGGCACTAGCGTCGTAATATGTTGTTTTCAGCGAGAATTCTTCAAATATGAAACCATCAAAATATTATGAAACACCCTGAATTTTGATGTATCTCTTCAGGCTTTCCCGGCGATCTAATGACATCTTGGGTTGTCGGGTGTTCTGCCGGATATCACTGTCCCCTGTGGTTGCCAACATGTTTATGGAGAGTTTTGAGGAGAGGGCATTGGAGACAGCCACATTTAAACCCACATGCTTCTTTAGGTATGTGGATGACACCTTCGTGATCTGGCCACTTGGGATGGACAGGCTCAATGAGTTTCTTGAACTCATGCCACCCTAATATCAAGTTCACCATGGAACTGGAGAAGAATGGCCAGCTGCCATTTCTGGATGTACTAGTCCAGAGGAAAGCAGATGGATCAACTGGCCACAGTGTGTACCGAAAACCAACACACACTGACTTATATCTGCAGGCCAGCAGCTGTCACCACCCTGCACAGAAGAATGGGGTTCTGAAGACTTTGGTCCACAGAGCACGTGCCCTGTCAGACCGAGAGAATCTACCTATAGAGATAGAACGTCTCAAAACAGTTTTCTCCAAGAATGGATACACGGACAGACAAATTGAGAGGGCACTCCAACCAGCCACTATACCACAGGTTCCTGAAGAAGACCAAGCTGAAGCAAAGGAGGAGGCATATCTGCCCTATGCTGGCTCTATTTCTGCCAGAATCAGTAGGATCCTCCGTAAACACAATATCAAGCGTGTTTTCTGTCCATCCAACAAGATCGGGGGACTGCTGGGGAGTGTCAAAGACGACCTGGGGTTACGAAAACCAGGGATTTACAATATACCTTGTCAATGTGACATGTCCTACATTGGCCAGACGACAAGAACTGTGGAGATCAGGTGCAAAGAATATCAGAGGCACACTAGATTAAGACAGGTGACTAAGTCAGCTATAGCTGAACACTGTCTAGAACTAGATCACGCCATGAAGTATGAGGATACCAAGATTCTAGCACAAACACCCAGATTTTGGGACAGTGTTATAAGAGAATCGATAGAAATAAAAATGGCTGACGATCTTATGAACCGCGACACAGGGTACCAGCTAAGCAGAGCCTGGGATCCGGCTCTGGAATTGTTAAAGGAGCAACGGAGCCAGCTGCAACACTACACAAACAGAAGAACCAGAGACAAGGAGATGGAAAACGAGCCCCTGTCGGACTGCCAGGCGCACCAGACCGAAGATGGAACACCCAGAAGTGGGACTGGTGGGCGCGGACCGCAGAGGGAACATCCAGAGCCGCAGCGGACAAAAAACGGAGCGGCAACGCTCCAACAGGTCGTGGTGAGCGGGCGCGGACCGCAGGCGGAACGCTTGGTACCCCAGACCGTAGATGAAACCCCCAGGAGCGGGTCTGGTGGGCGCGGACCGCAGAGGGAACACCTAGAACCACAGCGGACGGAAAACGGAGCAGCAACGCTCCAGCAGGTCGCAGGGAATGGGCGCGGACCACAGAGGAAGCGCCTGCAGCCGTTGGTGGAGGGGGAAGGCCATAGGCATAAATACTGGAACAGGTCCACTCGAGGAGTACTTGTCGAAATGCATCTGCTTGTTCTGCTTTGTCGAACCGACAACAGACAAAGCAGAACAAGCAGATGCATTTCGACAAGTACTGCAGCAAGTTTACTCCTTCCCACAAGACGCAAAATTTGACGACAACTTCAGACAACACGCCGAGCAACAGCTGACTATAATCCTAAACACCCCAACGACAGCAACAGAAGACGAAAACACGCTGACAGCAGAGATCACTAACGCAGAAATAATTAATGCCGTATACTCAGGACGTAACACAGCTCCAGAACAAAATGACATAAGACGTATACACCTTCAGAAAGCCCCAGCCCACCTCCTGACACCCATCCTCTACCTCATCTACAACTATTGTCTCACATATGAAACGCTACCCGCCACTTTGAAGACTAGCAAAACAATAATGATACCAAAACCTGACAAACCAAGGACTGACCCAAGATCTTACAGACCAATATCTCTACTCGACGTCGTAGGGAAAACTTACGAAAGGATACTAACTGACCGCATAAAAACGTATGTAGAACGCAATGACATCCTCTCTCTGACACAATCAGGCTTCCGACAAAATCACTCCACTAACGACCCGTTAATCAGACTGACCAACGGAATAACACAAGGCTTCAACAGAGGACACTGCACGCTTGCAGTCTTCTTAGACATAGAGCGTGCCTTCGACAAGCTCTGGCATACAGGACTGCTATACAAGCTGAGCAAATTGGGCCTCCCGACCAAGGTTATACGACTAATACGGACGTACATCACAAACAGGAAGTGCAAGGTACATGTCGGCGGAGCCTACTCCCAAGAATTCACACCCCAAGCAGGAGTGCCACAAGGAGGTATCCTATCCCCGCTGCTGTACGCGCTTTACACGGCTGACGTACCAACGACAACAACCCCCAAAGAAACGGTAGGACTGTATGCTGACGACACCGCCTACTGGTGCACAGACTTGAAGACGACAACCATACAACAAAAAACACAGACCTACCTACAAAGATTAGAAAACTGGATGACGACATGGAGAATCCGACCAAACCCAACCAAAACCCAAATGGTTTTATTTAGACACAGACACCTGACGAAAAAACGACAACAAAACACAAATGACATACAACTGACGCTGTGGGACACACCACTAAGACTTAACGACACTGCCAGGTACCTAGGAGTGTACCTAGACAAGTACTTAAACTGGAAGACACACCTCACTTACCTGCTAAACAAGACGAGGAAAAGACAACGCCTAATCAGACAAGTACAAGGACGATTCCATGGATGTGACGACCACACGGCGATACACACCTACCAGACGTACATCAGACTAGTGATAGAATATGCAGCAGCCCCCTTAGGAGGCTTGCACAAACCGGTAGCCGAACAACTTTACTCGACCGAAAGACGACTTTTACGCAGCATCTGTAGACTGCCAAGGCTCACGCCCAGTGACGACGTATATGACATCACAGGCGTGGAGCCGCTACAAAACAGACTGACCAAACTCAGAGCGAACTACGGTAGACACATATTAACGAGACGCCCAGACATGGAAGACATTTTGACAACAAGACCGCGAGTGAACAGACGACCAAAATTTAAGTATACCCAACCAGCGCGTACAGTAGCACAAAACACCAGCCAAGAATACCCAGACCTCGCCCCCACCATGGAACCACTAACACAAGGCATCCAACTTCCCCCACACCTGACCCAAAGACACAGAAGCTGACCCCAGAATATACACACACGCACACACACAAAACACACACAAGAACTGTAGACCTAAGCTACATCTAAAAAGTAGCATAGAAATAACAAATTAAACATTAAAAGAAGCATACACACCAAAACTACGGTACTACTATCGTATGCTACAACCTCCATACACACTAAAGAAGAAAACAAAGAGAATAATCATAACGGAAAATACTATATAATTTATAAACAAACACTATATCACAACATGACTTAAAATCTTTAATACTTAAACCTCAACGTCTAACCTCATTTTATGTAATATTTTTGTACCTATTTAATATCCTTGTACCTACTTTATATTTTGTTTATATTTTGTTTTATTTTGTATTATTGTATTATTTTATATTTCTGCATCTTTATATATACTATATCTTTGTATACTCAATATGATCAAATGAACTTTTGCAAGAAATATTGAACTAATAAATAAATGAATGTACGAGTTATGTACAGCAAATGGCTGAAAAGGGCAATGCAAGCCCTCAAACAGCCCGCCCATCCCCATCAGGGGTGCAAAAAAAAAAAAAAAAAAAAAACACTCGAGGAGCAGTCTCAGGTCGCACCTGATGAAGGTTACGAGCTACGTGACCGAAATATCGTGCAAGTACGACGCTGATATCCGGCAGAACACCCGACAACCCAAGATGTCACCCTGTATTTTGTTTATTTGCAGGTACATGTCTGCACTCGGGTACTCATTTAAGTCCCCGCATCGCTATAATACCGTAACACACCGCTAGAGAAGCCAGAACAAACTGGCCCAGTCCATTGGTAAACTGAAGTATCGTGCGTCAGTTCCTTTTTTTTGCATTTTAAGGGGAGCGACTCTGCCACAATCCATGCCACCGAGCGAGGTGGCGCAGTGGTTAGCACACTGGACTTGCATTTGGGAGGGCGACGGTTCAAACCCGCGTTACACGTTGACATCTAGATATTAATCCATTCAGTGAATTTTCTGATGCATTTTCTATGAAAACTTGAGAAAGTTAAGACGTGAGAAGGGCCCTTGTCGTGTTCCAACGCTGTATTTCGTTGTTCCTCGGTTCTAGATTAGTCACGTTCTACACCTATAGTGACAACTGAAAATTTGTGCCACATCGCGACCCAACCCACGTTACCTTCTTATCGCGACCAATAGACTTAACCATTAGGCTTTATGAGTTCCCCTCCAGGCCTGATTCACACATCGATTGTCACTCGGGTTTCCAGCTATGATTTTCAAACACTACTGAGAGAGTTTCTCCGATGTGGGAATGAAACTAATGTGGGCCAGATTCCCGGATTTTGTCTGTGCTCAGAAGATGAGCTTGCATGTAGAACATACACTTATGAAGATTTGGATTTGATTTGCCTTAACAACAATTCGAATACTACGAGACACTGCAAATGCCGGGGAGCCATCCCGACCCTTTGGCACAAACTGCATCCTTTTGCTCATCTGCTGCACTATGAAAGCAACTGAACCTTCAGCAAGACGACGGATCACCCCAAAGCTCCCGAACTGTATTAGAAGAATACCGTACCGACGTAAGTGTTTCCTCAGGTCAGCTGAGATCAGTACTATTGAGCATATCTGTGATATCTGCATGGCTTGCGCATAGCTCCGAACAATCTCTGTGTGCTGAGGGCAGAGGTTGTGCCAATGCCACGATACGCTTTCGCCGTTATCGAGGTGAAATTTTATACTATGGGTGATTAGGTAGGTGTGTGTGTGTCAATGGCTCAACAGTGTAGCCTCTATAGAACCGAAATTGTAACAGCTTATTCGAAACCCATATCCATACCCAAACCGACGAACACGCACCCCAGAACTGACCCTCACAGTACTCCGGTCGAAATTTGATACTGTCAGCCCTAGGATGCTTTCGAGTTTTTGAGTGAGTGAGTGTTATCGAACGAAAATGCTTTTACTCTAGCTATTTTTGGCAGTTCCTACGTCGTTTGTTAGCGGCGTGTTCTTACCAAGAAGAGAATATTAAGAATGAAGCAAAGGCATTTTGGCACAAAAAGATCCACGGTTATTACGTTTTCTGTGTAAAATGTGTTAATTCCAAATTGCCTTGTGCACCTATCGTTGTCATGCCTCCCAAAATAAAAAAAGAATACTGATGCAAATGAAATGGAACAGTACTATGGGAGATAATATAAAATATTAATTTTATTATTGGTTTATTTTATTTTAAAAATTTGTTTTACCATGTTCCTTCAAAGTTCAGTTTACTCAGAAAGTCTGTTTGAACTTGATACAGCAAACTTTTCTACACTCGTATATGTCACACAACTAACATACTAACGCCAGCTGTTCTTGAGGGAGGCTTCAAGCGTTAAGTACCATTAACAGAAATTAGATGGAAAAATAGCGAAATTCGATACGAATGTGACCAGAGACATGAAGCTTTTCGGATATGGCACAACGTGAGATTGCATGGTCCTTTTGAAGAACTGCCAAACACGTTGCGCTTGAGGTGTTTCGTATGTATTAAACTTGATGCCAATCGATTTATTCGTCTTGCTGCTTCCAGATGGTAACAGGTTCACGTCAGGAATGATTCATTAGACGAGCAGCCACTGCTATGCAAATTACTGCCAGTGTCGCAGCCAGAGTGTCAGCTGGAACTGTATACTGGAAAACAGACTATGAGCAACAATGATCCGTCACCAACCCTTTTATCATACTTCATCAGTATACAACCTGCTTCCGATGGCAGTGCTACTGACTTAGCTGATGAGATGAATAGCGCAAAACTGTGTTTCGTCTTGACAGCACCGCCTTGACTTTAGCGATGGTGATTTGCTAGTGCGGCTTTTACGATGAAAGCAGAAACAAGCGCAGTACATCAGGGAACGGTATACAGGACCACCTACGGGCATTATGGCCCCGCTAAGAGTTGACGGCCTGGTCCAGTGCACGGTTCTAATTCGTCTTGCAAATAATTTTATACAGGTTGCCGCAAGGTGAAAGGCCCATTCTCGAAGTAAGTAAGGAACACTAGGTTTTAACGTCCCGTCGACGTCGAGGCCATTACAGACTGAGCACAAGCTCGCATTAAGATAGACTGGAGAAGGCAATTGGCTATGTCCTTTCATAGGAACTATCCCGAAGTTTGCCGTAAGCGACTTGGGGAAATGACGGGAAATCTGATTCTGAATGGCTTGTCGCGGATTTGAATAGTCATCCTCCCGAATGCTAGTCCAGTGCGTTATCCACTCCGCTACATCGTTCAGTCGATTCATTATCGAACATTTTGTACGAAGTGAGGTAAATTTGATTCAATTCCAACTTTTAGCACATGACTTCAGGAAAAATGGTCACAGATGCGAATTATCTTTTTAACGTATTAACTTGTCAACTTCTGTGCAGCTCGACAGAGGCGAAACTCACGCAGTGATTGAGGAATTATGTTAACTTTTTATATCTGGATCATAAAATGTTGGAATCACCAGACATAGTCATATCTTTAACTTAATTTTTATTCTTCATTCGCACAATCATAAGTATTAATATTCAAGAGTCACTTGTCAAATCTACTATTAAATTATTACTAAAGTGGTACTACGAACGTGACAAAAAAAATTAACTGTTTTCTGACAGTGAAACATTCGACACAGACGAGACCCGTTACCCTACGCAGTGGCCAACCGCGAGTGGTCCTCACATCTGCTGACGATATCCAGCAGTTATCTGTTTAAAGTGTTTATCACAGGTGACATATGTTAACTGCTAGGTCCGACAAATTCAAATCATATTAAGTGGCCCCACCAAAAATTGTCGATTTCAAAGTATCTGTGTTCGAACCTGTTACCACTACCGTGTGATTTCACATCTGTCCATAGTTGCTGCGGATCTCAAAACAAATACACATTTTATCTGGATCCAACAATGTTTCCATTGACATGCTAGATGTCTTAATGCGTATCTGTGCTGCTCAGATCCTCACAGTGTGCGTCATAACATTACCTTACAGTCGTTTAGCTGGTAGGTCTTACCTTTTCTTTACTTTAAAGTTGGGCATACTGCGAAGTGCAGAGCCTGGAAATCCGTAAAGGTTTCTGGACACCCGCTTACCTGAAACAAAACAGACAGTCCAATTTCAGGTATCACATGCAACATGCCGTGGACATAAATACAGCTTGGTTGCTCCGAAAATATGTGCAGCAACAGATGTATACAAAAATAACATGGATCAAAATGTCAGTATGATACTCAGATAAAGAACACACACACCTCCATCCTGGGCAAGGCTTTATTAGAGGTGTTACGAAGTGACAGGTGCGTATCTGTGTCTTAAGGAGAATTGTGATGAGTGTATATACAGTGCTTTGATTGTGTTCAAATGGCTCTGAGCACTATGCGACTTAACTTCTGAGGTCATCAGTCGCCTAGAACTTAGAACTAATTAAACCTAACTAACCTAAGGATATCACACACATCCATGCCCGAGGCAGGATTCGAACCTGCGACCGTAGCGGACGCTCGGTTCCAGACTGTAGCGCCCAGAACCGCACGGCCACTCTGGCCGGCTTTGATTGTGTTGTTAATGGTGGAAGAAAGAGAGAGGGAGGAACCGGTGTCGGAACGCAGCCTGCTCCTGGCTA
This sequence comes from Schistocerca americana, assembly GCF_021461395.2. NCBI lineage: Eukaryota > Metazoa > Arthropoda > Insecta > Orthoptera > Acrididae > Schistocerca > Schistocerca americana. Next base: position 305,226,785 of record NC_060121.1, read on the forward strand.
ATAGCACTAACTTTTAAGCGGATTTCCGTCAGTCCAAGAGAGAATGCGGTATTTGGAAAGCAATACAGGACAGTAAAGCAAAGCCTGGAATTTAGCAACTTTACGCCTTCATCTCCTTTATCAACAAAATACTGTGGATGAAACTTTTTTCCACTAGCATGATTCGAACCGGTTACATTCGAATCGAGAACCACTCAAGGAGATGATGAGTCACCAGTAATCTTGTAACTTCTACCTACAACTACATCTACGGCTACGTGATTACTGCACTATTCACAATAAAGTGCCTGGCAAAGGGTTCAATGAGTCACCTTCAAGCTGTCTCTCTACCGTTCCGCTCTCTAACAACACGCAGGAAAAACGAGCACTTAAATTTTTCTGTGCGTGCCCTGATTTATCGGAGGAGAAAACTGGTGATTGAAATTTCATGAGAAGATCCCGTCGTAACGAGAAACGCCTTTGTCTTAATGATTGCCACTCCAATTCATGTGTCATGTCTGTGACACTATCTCCCCTACTTCGCTATAATACAAAACGAGCTGCCCTTCTTTGTACTTTTTCGATGTCATCCGTCAGTCCCACCTGATACGAATCCCACACCGCACAGCAATACTCCAGAATAGGGCGGACAATCGTGGTGTAACCAGTCTCTCTAGTAGACTTGTTGCACCTTCTAAGTTCTGTCAATGAATCGCAGTCTTACGATTGCTCTACCCGTAATATTATCTACGTGATGGTTTCAATAATGATGGAAGACGGCGGGAACATCAGCTGATAAGGATTTAATGAAGGAAAAATAAATATTTGTATACATGGCAGAGGGAAACAATGTAATAATAAGATCAGGGGACATCGAGTGAAGCAAAAATCTTCCGTATGCCATAGGTCAGAAATGCAGTTTGTAGAGGTACAGTCATAAAACGACAACCAATCTGCGACCTGCATTTAAATCAACTTAACACAGATAATATCTATCTGTGCGGTCCTGCCCACTCGTCGCTTATGCGATGCCTATAGAATGCTGCGTTCTTGGAATGCTATATAGAGGATTGACAATACTTAATTTGGAAGTAACAATGTCGCAAGTGATGGGCGACATGCAAACATAAATCCCAGTCCTTTGCTGTATACAATGTTCATGCAAGTTTGACACAGTTTGTGGATCACTAACAACTGTTATCGTAGCGTTCTCTGCTAGGCCTGTCCGTACGCTGTCCTAAACCTTTCCGAATACTGAGCGGCTGAGGTTGGCAGGAGCCGCGCTTATATTCTCCTCTTGTAGAGGCCGCTCCTGTCGTGGTGCGATCCTAATCTGGGCACCATTGGCCGACGTCGTTTCACCGCCTTCTCTTCTCTTGCGTTCTTCATCTTCGTTCCGGCGCTTGTGGTCACGCCACAACATCTATTATGGTAAACAATACAGTACCTGATTAAATTAGCTTTAGATAATGGATTTAGTTAAAACGTCATTGCTAGGTAAACTTTAAATTCCTATTCAAGGCTGGTTACTCTGGATGCTAAACTATTAAGTCAGCTATGCTACAAGTACCGTAGTATCATTAATTTATTAAAATAGTAAGGCGTCTTGCAGAAGCAGCATTGCAGTAAGATAGTCAGTGTATGGTGCTTTAAGGTGTAATGTTACTAATACCGAAATGTAACGGTTACAAGTTTTAATTTTTGCTAAAGTACAGAGAGCATGAATGAACTTTTATTCTAACACGTATAGTAGATCAGTAAGTGTGAACTAAGACAATGGTGAAAAGTAAGCACTTTTTCTTTAAATAACATTTTTAATAGGAAATGCTCGAAATCTCTGCCTCCAATATTGTTACAAGGTTCACGTCGTCGAAGAAATGATTGATAGTGAAACGCCTCCTTAGAAAAATTATAAATGACTGTGCTTAAACTGACACACAATATTTTTAGCGCAACGCAATCTGACTTTCAAAAATCCCTACAAAAGAATGGCACTGACTAACAATAACCTATACCTTTCATGAATCACTTACCTCACAAAAATCTTCGTTACTCAAACTACTGCAATACAGCGAGCGCCACTACTGCCAGCTGAATAAAAGATTCTAACTACTGAAGGCACTAACTACTGATAGGCTAATGAAAGATTTTGATAGAGAACAAACAATGTATTTACCTTAATAGTGTTCAAAGTCATAATATATCCAGTACTACAAATTTACTCTCTCTGATGGGCACACGTCCCGATCATCCGCTCTCAAAACTCCGCCATCTCTCTCCCCACATCGACCACTGCTGGCGGCTCACCTCCAACTGCGCAAGGCTACGCCCTGTTAGCAGCCAATTGCCCAACACTACAATAGCAGCTATTTCAAGAATGCCCACCAATCACAGACTGCACACAGCACAGCCAGTGATTTTCACACAGAGCGCTAGGTGACGTTACCAACATAAAAACCTAAACAGCCTACTTACAATAGGACGACACAGCGTTTTTGGAAATTAAAAACACGGTCGCTTACCGGACTGACTTTCGTGCGCTCTTCGCTTATTGCCTGTCGTTTCATTGCTGTAGCTGCAAAATTGTCCATGGCCGACTTCCGATCACCTGGAAAATGTTACTCTATTCGACATCCCCTGCCCTGCTCTCACCTTATAATCAGCTTGTTTTTCTCCACCCTCTATTCCTATTTTAATATCCCCGCCAACCGGACATCGAGATGGATGCAGATAAGCTGGCGTGGGAGTCGCAGCAGATTAGCGCAGAACGCTGTCACAGGGGGTGCACGCCAATCGTGGCAAGGGCAGCGCCACTGACCCAGGTGTTTACTTGCCCGCGGTAGTAGGCCGGGTCCGGCAGTTTCTACTCTCACATTAATGTGGTTTCGTTCAGAGATGGCGGTGCGACACCAAACTCGGCAACCCACGTCGATGCCACAGACGTTAAGCGTGGTCTCGCTGCCATCCGCAACTACGAATGGGAGAGGCTGAAGAGGACACGCCCATTCTCTCAGCACAGTAGTGTCCTCGAACAGATCCAATATACAACCGAGCATAAAAGAGCTCTGTCCCAGTTGGTGATGTCGGCTGAAGCAGTCAACTTCATCGAAACCGGTCGCGGTGGTCGTGCGGTTCTAGCGCTGCAGTCTGGAACCGCGCGACCGCTACGGTAGCAGGTTCGAATCCTGCCTCGGGCATGGATGTGTGTGATGTCCTTAGGTTAGTTAGGTTTAAGTAGCTCTGAGTTCTAGGGGACTGATGACCTAAGATATTATGTCCCATAGCGCTCAGAGCCATTTGAACCATTTTGAACTTCATCGAATAGATTAAGATGTTATTAAAGTGTGAGGTGGAAACGTACTATTGTAAACTTCGCACGTTGTTCTTGAAAAGAAAGGTTTGTTAATTAGTGCATCAAGTGATACTTTAATAGTTAATGATAGTTGTACATTATCAAGCACTCTTGGGGCATTGTATGAAGCTAAGTAAATAATTTTTTAATTAATCGAATAATAAAGAGAACTAATTTTTATATGCTGCAGTTCATATCACCCATCTGCCAGAGATGTCAAGGAACCCGCAGTTATGACCAGACGACTATAGTTTCGTCTGGTCAAAGCAATTAACAGTTCTCGGACCTGGCTCTCGGTTTGTGTCGAGGCAGGATTCGAACCTGCGACCGTATCGGTCGCGCGGTTCCAGACTGTAGCGCCTAGAACCGAGTTGTTCTGTCGTCCACACTGGTCACATTGCGTTTCCTCGTCGCCCGTCTCTACGCAGTGTTCCGATTCTCTGCTTCCCCGGTAAATTGACTCGAACGTTGAATTTCGTTCCCTCTTCCCGGGTTCAGCTCCCCGGCTTTGCAGTCGAACCACCGCCACGTACAGTTTGCATTTGAGGCGACAGTGGCGGTTCACGGCGTTGTCACGACCCGTGCAGATACAAAACCTATCTTTGCTTTTAGTTCTACTAATTAATTGTATTTATTGATGTCAGTTTAAATGTCGTGTGGGGAATTATGGCACAGTGACTGTTCTGTCACTATCATACGATGACGTAGATTGTGTACTTAGATTGATTCCTGCATCTTGTACGCTGGCTGAAGTTGGAGCTGTTTTACTCCGATATCTCTAGTATGTAACGATGACATCAGTAAGTGCAGCTGAGTGGAAAATAGAAAAAGGAAAATCTGGGAATATAAAAATACACTTCTCGAAAAAAAAAAAAAAAAATATTGCAACAGCAAGGACTTATCCGACATAAATGAAAGTTGGTAGTTGTGTTTATACACATGAAAGAAGATATCTGTTCACATTTCGTGCCAGTCGCATTAAGAGCGGTGCTAGTAGCGCCACTATAAGGATGTAAATCAAGTTTGCTTTTAACGCACGCTCCGAGCGGTCTAAGGCGCTGCAGTCATGGACTGTGCGGCTGGTCCCGGCGGAGGTTCGAGTCCTCCCTCGGGCATGGCTGTGTGTGTTTGTCCTTAGGATAATTTAGGTTAAGTAGTGTGTAAGCTTAGGGACTGATGACCTTAGCAGTTAAGTCCCATAAGATTTCACACACATTTGAACATTTTTGAAACACACGCTGTGATGGTCGTGAGTGTTAGTTCCCTGACACTGGATGTGGTGAGTTGATATTAGTCTAGAACAACTTTAAGGAGACGAAGACGCATCTGTCAGCACCTCACTGATTTTGAATGGAGTCGTGTAATAGGACTACGAGAAGCTGGATTTTCATTCTACGATGCTTCAAAATGACTCGGCAGGAATGCAGCCACTGTACATGACTGCTGGCAGTGGTGATCACGAGAATGTACGGCCGCAAGGAGACCGGGCTTCGGACGGTCACGTGACGCAACGGAGAGGGAAGACCATCGTGTTCAGTGTATGGCTCTGGCAGCTGCAGCTGATATTTGAGCAGCAGTTGCCAGCACACTGACACAACGAACTGTTACAAATCGGTTACTTCAAGGACAGCTCAGAGTCGTACGCCCTATAGCATGCATTACACTGAACCCAAACCAGCGCGATTTGCGGACTTCAGTGGTGTCAAGCGACAGCTCATTGGATGGCAGGGTGGAGGTCTGTTGTGTTTTCTGATGAAAGATGGTTCTGCCCCGGTGCCAGTGATGGCCGTGTGTTGGTTAGGAGGATGCCAGCTGACGGACTGCAACTAACCTGTCTGCCCCCTAGACACGCTGGACCTACACCAGGAGTTGTGGTCTGCAGTGCGATTTCTGTCTGACGATTCAACATGTTGTGTTCCCATTCATGAACACCGTCCCAGGGTGTGCTCTCCAATTGGACAACGCTCGCCCACATACCACCTTGGTAACCCAACATGCCCTACAGGATGTCGACTTGCTGCCTTGGCCTCCTCGATCACCAAATCTGTCTCCAATCGGAAACAACTCCGGCGTCATCTACAAACAGCGTTAACTATCCCTGTCCAAGCTCTACAGGCCTGGAACTCCATCCCACAAACTGAAATCCGACACCTGTGGAGCACAATGCATACGCGTTTGCATGCTTGCATTCAACATTCTGGAGGTTTACACTGGTTATTAATGGAGCAGAATTTTACATTTTCAATGGCTTTTATCATGCTCACATTAATTTGTGATGTTTCAATCTGAATCACTGAAATATGTTACCTAGACATGTGTATTCCCGAAATTTGATTACATGTATTTTTTTGTGTTGCGGCTTTTTTTCAGTGAGTGCATTTATTTTTCCTCTTTGAGGCCACAGCTAGGTTCCGTACGTAGTGATCTATCGAGATATGTACTGAAGTCAAGAACTTTCTTCGCCTCTCAAGGGAATGGTCAATCTCGACCTGCAGAAAATTTGCACGATATGTTATACAGTCCAGCGAAATATGTCTACATTTTAGTTGTCAAAATACACTGAATTATACATTTAATGTTAGAAAGAGCCAATATCGCAGAATTCCATTTTATTGGAAAGGCGGTTATACCCTTTGGAGCTGGGGAACAAATATAATGTTATCTTATAAGTGCAGTTTAGTTTATAGCAAATCTCTCCATAGAGTCGCGTAAATACCATAGACTGAGGACATGTGACGCTGTTGATAGTGATCTGCCTGTCAGATTAGCTCGGTGAACCCTATGGTGCTATCAAGTGGTGACGACTTCCGTTCTCCCTCGTTGTCGTCGTTGTCGTCGTCGTCATCGTCTCTATTGTCATTATCATCATCATCATCATCATCGAGAAAGGAAGTGGTTTAAGTCCCGTCGACAGCGAGGTTATTGAAATTCGACTAAGAGCTCTGGCTGGGAAAGAAATAGGAGAGAAAATGGCTTTCTCTGTAATCGATATAGAGGAAGCAAGGTAAACTTACATGTGTATGATCGGACGGGGATTTGAGTCACACTCCTCCCGACTACGAGTCCAGTGGCTTAAACACTGTGCCTTCTCATTCTGTTTCTTAGTTCGACTCGTAGAACCCAACCTCAGGGAAGTTCAGTCTGGATTACAGAGAAATGTAGGAACACAAGAGAAATACTGATCCTGTGAATTATCTTAGAAGATAGGTTGAAGGGAAGCAAACTTGCGTTTATAGTATTTGTAGATTTAGACAAAATTTTTGACGATTTTGACTGGAATAGACTTTGAATTTCCAAAGGAAGCACCGATAACAAATTCAGGAAGTGAAATGCCACATACAATTTGTACATAAAGAAGACGGCATTAATAACAGTCGGAGGATATGACAAGGAAGCGAGACAGGGTTGTAGATGATTCCGGATGTTACTCAATCTGTATACTTGAGCAAGCATTAAAGAAAACGTGGGGTGAATTTGGAAAGGGAATTAAGGTTAAAGGAGAGGAAATTAAAACCCTGAGCTTTGCCGATGACATTGTAATTCTGTCAGAGATGACAAAGAAGTTGGACGGGCAGTAAAGGAAGCTATGAGACGAACATCAACATAGGCAAAACAAGTGCAATACTACATGTGGTGTCGTTCGCCACAGACATCACACCGGGCGTGTCGCTTCCTATTTCATAGGTTGGTGCCAGACGCTACGAGTTTTGCCGCCAGAGCAGCAACCGGTGGCCCCCCAATCGACGGGTCGGCCGGAGTGGCCGAGCGGTTCTAGGCGCTACAGTCTAGAACCGCGCGACCGCTACGGTCGCAGGTTCGAATCCTGCCTCGGGCATGGATGTGTGTGGTGTCCTTAGGTTAGTTAGGTTTAAGTAGTTCTAAGTTCTAGGGGACTGATGACCTCAGAAGTAAAGTCCCATAGTGCTCAGAGCCATTTGAACCATTTTGGAACCCAATCGACGGCCGGTGCCGGCAGCGCGGCGATCCAAGTGTGTAATGGGGATGGGTAACCTAGATATAAATATCGATATTCGATATAATCGAACGGCATGCTGTCCTATATCGACAGCGACGACTAATCGAACGAAAGATGTTGATATTTCGATATACAGGTGCCTAAACAATAGTACATAGACACTGCTGCCTTGACCTTATTTTCTCCACTGTCTGCAACTACAGCTGTGATCTTATCACGAGGTGTTTTGAACTATTCACAAATATTTTTGAGAACACAAGAAATATGGCCTGTGTTATGCCATTCTGTAAGCTGAAAAAGTTCCAAAGAAACTGAGCTTATCTCATCCCTATCAGAAACCACATTATGGGTAGTGATGACACCCATAAAACTTTCTGTTTTATATCTCGTAGTCCATACATCAGCAATTAATGTTACTGTTGTTAGCTTACTTAATTCTTCCTGAAACTGCTAACGAAGCATTTCGTAAGAAATTTTTTTTCACGACCATCATCTGTAGCAAGCATAGAAATATTCATTTTGTAAATAAAACATGCCTTTTTCTTGCTGCAACGTATTTTATTTATTCCAGAGGCGTTTCGCCATTTTGCTTTAACCCATCTTCAGTGGAATCTAGAATGGTACAGTTTTGTTTTGATATGCCATACTTGTAGAACACAAAATAGTTATTCACTCGTTTTATAACTAAGTAAGTGATCACTTACAGTTATTTGAATTTTTGGTTGGGAACTGCGTTTCCTCCAGCATGTAGATGAGAGGAAATGTAGATGTCAACCAAAAACTGTAAGTGATCACTTATTTACTTAAAAAACAAGTCATTAACTGTTTTAAATTCAAAAAAATCGCATATCAAAACAAAACTATATCATTCTAAATTCCAGTGATGATGCCTTAAAGTAAAAAATCGAAATGCATCTGGAGAAAATACACTACTCTGCAGCAAGAAAAAGGCGGTTTTTATTTATAAAATGAATCATTTCCTATTTGTCTTGCACAAATTTTCTAAGAGTAATGAAACCTTCGTTCTCCACAGTATAAAATACACACAATCTCTGCAAATATGAAATAAATCCGCTTTATTTATTTTTCATCTTTGTTTCCTCCTTCTACAAACAAAGCAGCATTCTTTAAAGCATTGGCGGTACCTCCTTCTGCACAGTCTGAATAAGCAGCTGATGAAGTCGAAGCAAGTACTGGACTGGAAGTGGAATTAAGAGATTTACTTGCTATAGAAACACTATCGGTCTTTCACTTTAACTCGGTGTTTCTGGACGGGTCCGTAGCCGTCCGTTTCTGATGAAAAGCTTTCGGATACTGGGTTTTAAATGAGCTTTTATGGTGTTACCTGAAGTTTGGAGTGTCTTTCCGTAATAATTGCACTTCACACATCTATCGTTTGATTCAAATACTTCCACACACTACTTTTAAGAGTTTCTTTTTTTGTTTCGCACACTGCAAAATCACTACTATAAACACGTGAAGCGAAGTTTCGAGGATTGCATTTCAAACATTTCTACCAACCTTACTTTCTAGCAAGGTGAGGTTACGAAAATACACACTGACAACAGTCAGAATTTCTCTAAGAAGCATGTAAGTAGCCTGTTTGTATGTTGGCAACGCTATAGACTGTGTTAATATCACTGACAGCGCTCTGCGCCCTCGGCAAAAGGTTCTGTGGTCGGACGGACTAGCAGCTAGCGAGTGGATAGAAAAGTGTGTGGATATGTTTTTTCTTAGTGGAGACTGTGTTGGTAGGACAAGCAATGTGCAGTGGGATGAAATTTCTTATAAGAAAATATGCAAGGAAATATGCAAGGAAATGTATGATAATGGATGTATGGTTGATAATGTTTGGGCAGTGGAATTATTGACAACTATACAATTTTTGGAACTGGACGTCAATTGATTTTTTTAAATACATTGTTTGCTCTTCAACAAAAACCTTTCTTTCGCTAACCATATGCATCCTAGTAGTTAGAGCCTATAGTAGAATCTCTTTATTTAGCTATCCGTTGGTGCTACTAGCTGTAATTGCTGTAGTTCGTGTTATGAAGATTTTCTGTGAGGTAAGTGGCTTATGTCCGCAGCTCATGGTCTCGCGGTAGCGTTCTCGTTTCCCGAGCACGGGGTCCCGGGTTCGATTCCCGGCGAGGTCAGGGATTTTTCCTGCCTCGAGATGACTGGGTGTTTTGTGTCGTCTTCATCATCATTATTCATCCCCATTACGGTCGGAGGAAGGCAATGGTAAACCACCTCCACCAGGACCTTGCTTAGCAAGGCGGCGTGGGTCTCCCGCGTAGCTCCTCTACGCTCTGTAAAGGAGTATGGGACTCATCATCAAGTGACTTATTGAAAAGGATGGGGTTTCCACTATCGGGATTCGTGATTGAAATGAGTTTAGGCAATTAACAGAGTTGGGGGCAGTACCATATTTCTTTAATTTCATATTTTTTGGATTTGTATTATTGTTAGGATTTCTTGCAATTCAGGGCCATTCTTTTGTGTTAATTATTGGTAGTTATGGTTTCAATGTACAGCAGTCAGACTGCGTTGGGCTTGTTCATTGTGAGTAATAAATTAATAGGTTACGTTCGAGTTGTCTTTGTCAGGGAAAATTGTGTAGGTCAGTGTTTAATAAAAAAAAATAAAAATAAAAAATTAAAGACTTAGTTTCAACTTCAATGCAAAAAGAACAGCAAATAGAGTTCTCGCGTTTTAAATATTTCAATATTAAAAAGAAAGTAGTGTTGTGTTCTCTCTGTTATGAGTCAGATGATGATGATGATGATGATGATGATGATATCAGATTACGTCGCCACAAAATATTGACGTTACTGATATGTCGGTTCAATTAATGTCGATTAATAATATCGCGTAACTGAAATCGAAATATCGTTATTTCGGTATATCGCTGTTTGTCCTCTCAACCCTATTGTGTAAGAGGCAGCAGCTGTCTATCATCAGCCCCCTTCAATCCAGTGTCTACTAAGCATGGGAGTACTCAGCCTCTCTCTCGGTGATTATTGCATTACTGATCTGGCTACGGACCTGGAACTCTCTGGACTCTGTTTTGATCTGCCAGCATTGTGTGCAGCAACTCTTGAGCTGAGTAAACGATATCACGCTGTAACAGCATGCGTTCTTAGAAATGATAAGTTCACAAAGGTACATGTATCACATTGGAACAACCGAAATAAAATGTTCAAACGTACCTACGTTCTGTATTTTAATTTAAAAAACCTACCTCTTACAACTGTTCGTCTAAAATTGTGAGTCATATGTTTGTGACTGTTACAGCGCCATATATCCACAAAGCGAAAAAGGGGTCCAACTAAAACATTCATATTTCTTTACGTACTACACGAATACGTAATAAAGAATGGGGGTTCCTATTAAAAAAAAAACGCAGTTGATATCCGTTTGACGTATGGCAGCGCCATCTAGCGTGCCAACCATAGCTCCATCTGGCTTCCCCCTTCAAGCTAGATGAGTTTCGTTCTTTGTAGTTTTTTCGTTTGACGCTTATTTCGTGGGATATTTGGCCCGGTCACGATTAATGGACCACAATGTATATGAACAGTGTCAGTTCTTTCGAACATGCATATCCTAAAGACAAATCACCAGCCGTACATAACTGAGTACAGTGCACTGTCAGGCGCAACCTCACTATGCCCTACTAATGATCGTTTGAACTCGTCCTGTTCTTCCCATCACCATGTGACGAAATGCTTCACGTGTTATTGTTGCCTTAACACAGGATGACAGTAACTCACTGATACCAAGCGACCGACGAACTCTGAGGATCCCTGACCCGACGGGTGTGGCTACACCAAAGTTCACCGCTAGAAGAATGAAACACGTGTTTCACAACGAAAATTCCTGCAGGATACCTCTCTTCAAGTCAGCCTCTCTCTCTCACGGAAGCGCAGGGAAAGGAACACGCCTACGCACCTAACAATCTTCCCAAAGTGCTCAGCTTGACCTTCCCGTGGCGAACAGTGGGAGAGCGGGCACGCAGCCCCACGGGTCACGCACCGCTTCTGGGAGGAGGCAGCGCGACTGGTTTGGGTGCCGCCGACGCCGTAAAGAAAGCCACTTACCTGACCGGCTGTGACAGCCACTTTTACTCCTCGGCATGTGGTAACGAGGGACAGAGATGCGCCGCTAAGCAGGAGCGGTCCTCCGCGTTTTGACAGCAGCTGCTGTGGGCCGCGGTCGTTAGCTCCCCGCCCGGCGTTTACGAGTTGGGACACTTTTTGCGCCCGCTTTACTCCTGGCCTTGACTCACTGTGCACGGCCACCAAAGGCCGAAGTCGAACCAACTCTCTCTTTAGGCCGCGAACGCAATGCGGTTGACACATTAGCATCTAATTACTCTACTAATCACACGCGTCTTATCTAGACAGCAGCCATATGCAGTAAGATAACCACTTGGAAGTCTGTTGGTAATAGTGTAGTTGTTACTTTTCTGACAGGACAGTATGTGTGAAGTTACGTAATAGACTGCTATGCAGGCTCATATGAGAAGACACATTGTGTAGGGCCCTACAGTTCTAACAGTAGCTTTTAGTAATTGCTGGTGTGCCACACCATTGGAGGAAACCCAACAATGATCAAATTTATACATTTGGGAATAGTTTACATGAAGGAAAACCAGATAATAGTATCCTATTGTACAGTCTCCAGGCAGCGAATCTTTTCCAGCCAGTAAAGCAAAGACATGAGTGGAGCAGTCTTCAGCTGCGATATTAATATGAAATGTTTAGACTATCTCAGTTGACTTGCTTAGGAATAAATGAAGAGACTTGGACAAATGTTTCTTTTTTTAGGGTTCCGCACTACAGTCGGTAAAAACGGAACCGTTATAGCTTCACTTTATTGTCCGCCCGTCTGTCTGTCTATCTGCCTGTCTGTCCGACTGTTAAAAAACCCTTTCTGTCAGCAACAGGTACACGAATCGAATTGAAATTTATATCTCACACTGAGGTCCACAGTCCCTTAGCGGTGTAAAAAACTGAAGCTCCTAAGTCAATGCTACAATAGATTTGGCCGTTTATGTCACAGATTTTGATACTTGAAACTAACTCATTAAAACCTACAGCATACTTCCGATTGACGTAAAATCATGAAATTTGGCAAGAAGCAAGGCTTCAAGTACAAGTAAAGGAAAAAAAAATCAGAAAATCGTTCATTTGGAAGAAAATAATTCTTTTGATATCTGTAGTTCGTCGTCGAAATTTAAACATTCTCGAAAGTCCTGGAATTTCTGGGACCGACATCTTGCCAGTATCAATGTTGACAACAGACAAAAATTGTAGAGATTTTCGATTTCCGGAAAGGATGAACTGTTTGTACATATAATTAAGTTCGTACGGAATCCTCAGTCCACGAATCCTACTCAGACTTCGCCAATTTTTTTTCTTCTTAACTCCAGGTAACTGTTCACGCCCCAGGTTGTATATTAACATTATGACGAAATGAATCATTCACAAGAGGAGGAATACCATCATTATTCTCGGAATCACTTTAAAACACTGTCACAGCAGCGTAATCATCGCCAAAAACTTCCGAAAGTATTTCTGATTCCTTTATTTCCTTCCATTTTCTGAGTAGAGCCACCTCTAAAATCAGGAGGAACTTAAAGATGAAAACAGGAACTAATTGTGTAAGTAGGCTGTTTAGGTTTTTATGTTGGTAACACCACGTAGCGCTCTGTATGAAAATCACTGACTGTGCTTTGTGCAGTCTGTGGCTGGTTTGCATTGTTGGAATATTCGCTATTGTAGTGTTGGGCTGTAGGATGTGAACAGCGCGTAGCGTTGGCAGTTGGAGGTGAGCCGCCAGCAGTGGTGGATTTGGGAGAGAGATGGCGGAGTTTTGAGAGCGGACGATCTGGACGTGTGCCCGTCAGAAAAATGAAATTTGTGAGACTGGATGTCATGAACTTTATATATATATAATGACTTTTGAACGCTATTAAGGTAAATACATTGTTTACTCTCCATCAAAATCTTTATTTGCTTAACTATGCCTATCAGTAGTTAATGCCTTCCATTGGTAGAATCCTTTATTTAGTTGGCAGTATTGGCGCTCGCTATATTAACGAAGATTTTTGTGAGGTAAGTGTTTCCTGAAAGGTATAGATTATTGTTAGTAAGGGCCATTCTTTTGTAGGGATTATTGAAAGTCAGATTGCGTTGCGCTAAAAAAAAAAAAAAAATATTTTGTGTCAGTTTAGTCTTGATCGGAATAAGTAAAGAGACAAATGTCTGAGTACGTTCAGTTTTACTCAGCTGTTTGAAACCAAAGAACGTAGAGGTTTTCCAGCACCGTCATTTATAATTTTTCTAAGGGGATGTTTCAATTGAAATATCAAAACACAATTAGAATGCTAAATAGGTAAAAAGTACGTGAAGGCAATCAAGTTTGACACATTGACAATAAGTGTAAACACCTAAATAGAAAAAGTAGTAAAAATATATCACAGCAGATGGCATCCACAGACATCTCTCGAGATCCGCACGTAACGTGTGGCGCGCGAAACATGAGTAAACCTGGGATCCGTCCGCGACGTGTTATTGTAGTGCATAGGCTGCAGTGGTTCAAATGGCTCTGAGCGCTATGGGACTTAACTTCTGAGGTCATCAGTCCCCTAGATTAGAACTACTTAAACCTAACTAATCTAAGGACATCACACACATCCATGTCCGAGGCAGGACTCGAACCTGAGACCGTAGCGGTCGCGCGGCTCCAGACTGTAGCGCCTAGAACCGCTCGGCCATCCCTGCCGGCCATAGGTTGCCGCTCGACGTATTACTGCAGTGCTTTCTCACCAATCGTAGCAGGAAGTCCAATGCCAAATGATGTAATGATTTCTCAGCAGACGAGTGTCATCAAACATCTGCTCTCTGTAAGCCACTACACGGCATACAGCGGAGGGTGCTTCATGCATTTTCTCACTTCCCCGTTTTCCTATTCCAACCGCGAATGATGCACGAAAAGAATTACCGTTGGTAAGCCTCTGCGTGAACTTGGCCCCTCTAACTATACCATCATGTTCTTATTACGAGATATGTGTAGGAATAGAGCAGTGTGGTGGTTGAACCTCTGAGCAACGTACGCTCACGGAGTTTTTACAGTCAACCACCCAGTCACACACAACGCCTTCTTTATAGCGTCTGCCAAACCCTGTGCCAAGTTTTGATCCTCTATAGGTCTTTCCGCAATTCACTACAGTTTGATAGCATTGAGAGTTCTCTACATAAACTGCTCGACAATTGCTAAGGAACAACTATCACTTGCTAAGGAACAGCTGCCAATTGCTACGGAACAATCGACAATTGCTATGGAATACCCGACCACTGCTACTGAAGGGAAATATAGAGGGCGGAACGTGTTAACTGTAGCGAAGCTTGTGCACGAACGCTCTGTGTGCATCCGATAGTTCATGCAGAATGGTATTTGACGAAAGTTTCTGCGGCAGCTGTTAGTGCGACATTCCGTGTGGTATGCCAACATACCTGCAAGACATTATTTAGTGCTTACAATGATAGACGAGCAGTTGGACGGTTCGGAGCGGGTAAAAGCGTCACTATTGTGGCCATAGTAATGGATGCGCCCAAAGGTGTAATCTCGCATTTAAAAAGGTCACCGAGGGTGGAAATGCTATGTGAAAACATGCTGGTGATCGTTGATGGACCACCACACCGCCAAGAGGATCGATACATAACCCTGGTGGCGAAAGAGAACAGACATCTCACTCCTAGGCGGGTTGCTGCAGACCTTCCAACCGCTACCGGTACATGTGTCTCTGCCAGAACTATTTCGCGTCGATTACATCAGACTGATATGTGTGCTTGCAAGATTGTTAAATATATCCCACTTCAACGACGGTCAGCAACAGTGGTCCAGGGTGATGTTCTCCGACAAGTCCCGCTTGACTGAGGCAAGTGGTTCTGACCACCAGTTAGTGTGGAGAGAGAGGGGGGAACATGTTACACACCACAGAATATACACGAACGTCTTCAGTATGACCGAGCCGTTACGGTGAGGGGAGGCATGATACGCAGTGACCGAACGCCGCTGCATTTCTTTGCACGACGTACCGTTACAGCACAGTGGTATTCCAGGGAGATTATCCTGGATCGTGTCTGTCTGTTTAGGGATGCGATAGGTCCTGCCTTTCTGTCTGTGAATGACGAAGCCCGCCCACACAGGACCACTGAGGTGGACAGACTGCAAAGTGAAGATACCGAATGCTATGAGGTGCGCGTGTCACCTTGGCTGTTACATAATTGTTAACTTCTTACTTTCAAATACAGATATGCACATATCTGAGAGCAAGCCATGTTGATCCGCAATCTTTGGTTGAGTGGTTACTCGCTTTTCGGAGGACGACGGCTCAAACCCGCGTCCGGCCATCTTGATCTAGATTTTCCGTGATTTCCCTAAACCGCTTAAGGCAAATGCCGACATGTTTCCTTCGAAACGGCGCAGCCGCTTTCCTTCTTTAGCCTTCACTTATCTGAACTTGTGCTTTGTCACTAATGACCACGTTGTCGGCGGGACATTAACTACCAATCTCCCCCTACTCCTCGTGGACCTGTGGTTACGCGGTCTCTACCAGAAGGCGTTCACAGAGGCTGTACTGTTATTAGTCAAGGTGTGCTGGGAAGCAGACGTGGATCTGAAAGTCGTGAGGGATAGGCAGATTTTGGTGAAGTAATATTGATAGCTGCCTTGTATAAGTTTTTATGTGAAGATATTTATATGACTGCATTGCTGAAAGCAACCTTCACACAAAAAGCAAGTGTTACACATGCAATACGATACATTTTTGACCAGTTGTGACATAAATGCTTTTCTACAGTTTATGTGCTGTTATTATTAATAAGTCGTCTCCCAACACTAACAGTTTCGTCTTTTTGTCAGCCCAATACATTTCACGAGGCCACGTGAAAAATATCCAGGTAGATTCACCACGAACATATAACATGATGCAATACATTGTAGTGGCTGTCATGGGATAGGGAAAACCACATGTACAGATAGCCGTATTATCACGTACATAAGGTATAAAAAGAAAGCGCATTTGGGGAGTTTTCATTTGTACTCAGGTGATTCGTGTGAAAAGGTTTCCGTCGTGGTTATGGCCGCACGACGGGAATTAACAGACACTGAACGCGAAATGACAGTTGGAATTAGATGCATGGAACACTCCATTTCGGAAATCGTTAGAGAATTCAATATACCGAGATCCACAGTGTCGAGAGTATGACGATAATACCAAATTTCAGGCATTACATCTGACGACGGACAACGTAGCGGCCGACGGCCTTCACTTAACGACCGAGAGCCAACGGCGTTAGCGTAGAGGTGTCAGTGCTAACAGACAAGCAACACTGCATTAAATAACTGTAGAAATCAATGTGGGATGTACGACGAACGTAATCCTTAGGACAGTGCAGCGAAATTTGGCGTTAATGGGCTATGGCAGCAGACGACCGACGCGAGTGCCATTACTAACAGCACAACATCGCCTGCAGCGCCTCTCCAAGGCTAGTGACCGCCTCGATTGGACCCCAGACGACTGGTAAACTGTCGCCTGGTCGGATGAGTCCTGATTTCAGTTGGTTTGATGGCAGGGTTCGGGTATGGGTGGCACGGACTCCACGAAGCCATGGACCAAAGTTGTCAACAAGGCACTGTACAAGCTGGTGGTGGCCCAATAACGGTGTGTGCTGTGTTTACATGGAATGCGCTGGGTCATCTGGTTCAACTGAATCGATCATTGACTAAATATGGTTTTGTTCCGCTACTTGGAGACCATTTGCAGCCACTGATGGACTTCATATCTCCAAACAATGACGGAATTTTTATGGATGACAGTGCACCATGTCCCCAGGCCATAATTTTTTGTGACTGGCTTGAAGAACATTCTTAACTATTCGAGCGAATGATCTGGCCGCCCAGGTCGCCCGACATGAACGCTGTCGAACATTTATGGGACATAATCAAGAAGTCAGTTACTACAAGAAATCCTGCACCGGGAACACTTTCGCAATTATGAATGGCTATATCTGCATCTACATCTACACTCCGCAAGCGACCTGACGGTGTGTGGCGGAGGGTACTTTGAGTACCTCTATCGGTTTTCCCTACCTTCCAGCTTCGCAGGAGGGCTTCTGTAAAGTTTGGAAGGTAGGAGATGAGATACTGGCAGAAGTAAAGCTGTGAGGACTGAGCGTGAGTTGTCCTTGGGTAGCTCAGATGGTAGAGTACTTGCCCTCGAAAGGCAAAGATCCCGAGTTTGAGTCTCGGTCCGGCACACAGTTTTAATCTGCCAGGAAGTTTCAAGAAACAGTTTATGCCCACTGACTTCACACGATTTTCTATTATTATTATTATTATTATTATCTTTCCTTTCTCAGACGTCATGTCTGGTTAAAAATGCAAAGTGACGCGGACCTTGATCAAGCGTGACTTCGTTTTAACTGTACGGTGTATGTTACATTGCATTTAGGAACTTTCGGGTAATTGAACAAGTATCAATAATTACGGATTTCTGTAATTGTATATATAAGTTTGGATGTAGCTGTATTGTATTGATGTACTGGTGGATATTGTGTGGTATGACTCCTGTAGTTGATAGTATAATTGGTATAATGTCAACTTTATTCTGATGCCACATGTCCTTGACTTCCTCAGCCAGTTGGATGTATTTTTCAATTTTTTCTCCTGTTTTCTTTTGTATATTTGTTGTATTAGGTATGGATATTTTGATTAGTTGTGTTAATTTCTTCTTTTTATTGGTGAGTATGATGTCAGGTTTGTTATGTGGTGTTGTTTTATCTGTTGTAATGGTTCTGTTCCAGTATAATTTGTATTCATCATTCTCCAGTACATTTTGTGGTGCATACTTGTATGTGCGAACGTGTTGCTTTATAAGTTTATGTTGTAAGGCAAGCTGTTGATGTATTATTTTTGCTACATTGTCATGTCTTCTGGGGTATTCTGTATTTGCTAGTCTTGTACATCCGCTTGTGATGTGATCTACTGTTTCTATTTGTTGTTTGCAAAGTCTGCATTTATCTGTTGTGGTATTGGGATCTTCAATAATATGCTTGCTGTAATATCTGGTGTTTATTGTTTGATCCTGTATTGCAATCATGAACCTTCCGTCTCACTGTATAAATTGCCTTTTCTTAGCCATGTGTTGGATGCGTCTTGATCGATGTGTGGCTGTGTTAGATGATACGGGTGCTTGCCATGTAGTGTTTTCTTTTTCCAATTTACTTTCTTCGTATCTGTTGATGTTACGTGATCTAAAGGGTTGTAAAGGTGGTTATGAAATTGCAGTGGTGTAGCCGATGTACACTCCTGGAAATTCAAATAAGAACACCGTGAATTCATTGTCCCAGGAAGGGGAAACTTTATTGACACATTCCTGGGGTCAGATACATCACATGATCACACTGACAGAACCACAGGCACATAGACACAAGCAACAGAGCATGCACAATGTCGGCACTAGTACAGTGTATATCCACCTTTTGCAGCAATGCAGGCTGCTATTCTCCCATGGAGACGATCGTAGAGATGCTGGATGTAGTCCTGTGGAACGGCTTGCCATGCCATTTCCACCTGGCGCCTCAGCTGGACCAGCGTTCGTGCTGGACGTGCAGATCGCGTGAGACGACGCTTCATCCAGTCCCAAACATGCTCAATGGGGGACAGATCCGGAGATCTTGCTGGCCAGGGTAGTTGACTTACACCTTCTAGAGCACGTTGAGTGGCACGGAATACATGCGGACGTGCATTGTCCTGTTGGAACAGCAAATTCCCTTGCCGGTCTAGGAATGGTAGAACGAGGGGTTCGATGACGGTTTGGATGTACCGTGCACTATTCAGTGTCCCCTCGACGATCACCAGTGGTGTACGGCCAGTGTAGGAGATCGCTCCCCACACCATGATGCCGGGTGTTGGCCCTGTGTGCCTCGGTCGTATGCAGTCCTGATTGTGGCGCTCACCTGCACGGCGCCAAACACGCATACGACCATCATTGGCACCAAGGCAGAAGCGACTCTCATCGCTGAAGACGACACGTCTCCATTCGTCCCTCCATTCACGCCTGTCGCGACACCACTGGAGGCGGGCTGCACTATGTTGGGGCGTGAGCGGAAGACGGCCTAACGGTGTGCGGGACCGTTGCCCAGCTTCATGGAGACGGTTGCGAATGGACCTCGCCGATACCCCAGGAGCAACAGTGTCCCTAATTTGCTGGGAAGTGGCGGTGCGGTCCCCTACGGCACTGCGTAGGATCGTACGGTCTGGGCGTGCATCCGTGCGTCGCTGCGGTCCGGTCCCAGGTCGACGGGCACGTGCACCTTCCGCCGACCACTGGCGACAACATCGATGTACTGTGGAGACCTCACGCCCCACGTGTTGAGCAATTCGGCGGTACGTCCACCCGGCCTCCCGCATGCCCACTATACGCCCTCGCTCAAAGTCCGTCAACTGCACATACGGTTCACGTCCACGCTGTCGCGGCATGCTACCAGTGTTAAAGACTGCGATGGAGCTCCATATGCCACGGCAAACTGGCTGACACTGACGGCGGCGGTGCACTAACGCTGCGCAGCTAGCGCCATTCGACGGCCAACACCGCGGTTCCTGGTGTGTCCGCTGTGCCGTGCGTGTGATCATTGCTTGTACAGCCCTCTCGCAGTGTCCAGAGCAAGTATGGTGGGTCTGACACACCGGTGTCAATGTGTTCTTTTTTCCATTTCCAGGAGTGTATTTATATGAGTGATTGTGTATTTTGCTAGTTTCTGCTCGTTCTAGAAAGAACTTTCTTAAATTGTCTACCTGTCCATAATGTAGGTTTTTTATGTCGATGAATCCCCTTCCTCCTTCCTTTCTGCTTAATGTGAATCTTTCTGTTGCTGAATGTATGTGATGTATTCTATGTTTGTGGCATTGTGAACGTGTAAGTGTATTGAGTGCTTCTAGGTCTGTGTTACTCCATTTCACTACTCCAAATGAGTAGGTCAATATTGGTATGGCATAAGTATTTATAGCTTTTGTCTTGTTTCTTGCTGTCAATTCTGTTTTCAGTATTTTTGTTAGCCTTTGTCTATATTTTTCTTTTAGTTCTTCTTTAATATTTGTATTATCTATTCCTATTTTTTGTCTGTATCCTAGATATTTATAGGCATCTGTTTTTTCCATCGCTTCTATGGAGTCACTGTGGTTATTCAATATGTAATCTTCTTGTTTAGTGTGTTTTCCCTTGACTATGCTATTTTTCTTACATTTGTCTGTTCCAAAAGCCATATTTGTATCATTGCTGAATACTTCTGATATCTTTAGTAATTGGTTGAGTTGTTGATTGGTTGCTGCCAGTAGTTTTAGATCATCCATGTATAGCAAATGTGTGATTTTGTGTGGGTATGTTCCAGTAATATTATATCCATAATTTGTGTTATTTAGCATGTTGGATAGTGGGTTCAGAGCAAGACAGAACCAGAAAGGACTTAATGAGTCTCCTTGGTATATTCCACGCTTAATCTGTATTGGCTGTGATGTGATGTTATGTGAATTTGTTTGAATATTAAGTGTGGTTTTCCAGTTTTTCATTACTATGTTTAGAAACTGTATCAATTTAGGATCTACTTTGTATATTTCCAATATCTGTAGTAACCATGAGTGGGGTACACTATCGAAGGCTTTTTGGTAATCAATGTATGCGTAGTGTAGCGACCTTTGTTTAGTTTTAGCTTGATATGTCACCTCTGTATCTATTATCAGTTGCTCTTTACATCCTCGTGCTCCTTTGCAGCAGCCTTTTTGTTCTTCATTTATAATTTTGTTCTGTGTTGTATGTGTCATTAATTTCTGTGTAATGACTGAAGTTAATATTTTGTAGATTGTTGGTAGGCATGTTATGGGGCGATATTTAGCTGGGTTTGCTGTGTCTGCTTGATCTTTAGGTTTCAGATAGGTTATTCCATGTGCAAGTGTATCAGGGATTGTGTATGGGTCTGCAATGTAACTGTTAAATAATTTAGTTAGATATCTGTTCGCTTTCTTGTCTACAAGACAATCTATAGATTTCTTCAATCCCACTGGGACCTAGGATTTTTCTGATTATTCTTTTCTTTAGTTCCTTCATATTTTCTAGTGTACCTTTCCGATCTATGACCAACATTTCTGATGCATACTAGACTTATGGCTCGATGACAGTGCTGTAATATTTCACTTTTACATTACGAGACAGACATAATTTATTGTAGTTGTTACCAGACTACAAGAATGCTCTTGTCATATTTCGATTTCTTTGTTCATGAGATTCTTTTTCTATTCCTTTTACCTGTATCATGTCCCCAATGTATTTGAATTTGCGAATTCTCTTGATCTCACCATACATTGCCGTGATATTTTTTAGTACATCTTTATGGTTTGACATGTGTTCTGCTCCGACCTTTTCAGCCTCTCCTTTCAGGACCTCTATTTTCTTTACCGCTTTTTATGGGTTGTCTGTGAGTATTGCCAAGACATCAGCGACGCCAGACAGTCCTCTGGTTTGCCATCGTAATGTGACTGATTTATGAAGTTCTTGTATCTTCAATTGTTTTTCCCATTCCATGACAAGCTTGTTTAATGGTATATTGAATAACAATGGTGAAATACCATCTCCCAATCTCACTCCTGTTCTTATCTCGAAGAGCTCTGATAACCCTCTATAAGTTTAATTTTGGATTTGGTATCTGTTAGTTCTGATAATGTTCATTGTTTCTCCTCCAAGTCCCTCTCTTCCATTTCTTCGATCAGTGATCTATCTATAGAGTTATACGCCTTTTTCAAATCTAAAAAGATGCACACGGTCTCTCTGCTTCTCATCACTTGGCAAATTGAGTATCTTAAATATTTTCAACATTTCGCGGCCCTGTCAGCAACTGTATAAATATTAATTTTAATAACCAACAGCCTCAGTTACACCGTTTACCTAGAACTTACCTAGGTTTCAGTCGGGATAACCCAGCCTTCTTCAGAATAAAAGTAACTACCATTTGTCCATAGTGGACATCATCAATCTAAAACTAAAAATCCACAAATTCTCGTCAGCTTGTAAAAACTTATCTGAAACTGCCTCGGCCCCACTTCGCGACCGCGATGCGGCAGCCACGAGTGCTGTACTGGAACTCAGAGATGTTATTAACAAAGATAGAAGGCTAGTGCTTCACCATTAATTCCTTTCTCACTCCCAATCTATGCACACGCTACATGCCGTACAGACATTGCTTCACAACGTAACATTACACACACTATCAGCTGATGTCAACCATAGAGACGATGTTTGGTTTTATTTTGTGCGCCGCAGCTTCTCATTTGCCAGCCTGAAAAACTAAGTCAGCTTCCCTTTATAATGAGTGATATGTCAAATTTAGAAAGTAGATACACTCTTATTATTATACGAGTACTTTGCATAGGTTTAGGAATAAGGATTTCGAGTAAAGAAAAGAAGAAGGAAAAACGTAGTGTGGAAGTGTTACGTGAAATGACAGACGCTGTATTAGCGTTATTTTGGTAGCCTTGTCGGACTCTGACTAGTCCAAGCAGTCTGTGATGGCATTATGTTACATCTGCAAAAATTATTACTCGAAAAAAAAAATGGGGGTATGTGAAATTCAATTTTAAATAGAGTTTCTGTTTCATGAAACTCGAGCCAAGATGGAGAACATGGCCAAGAAAATTCGCGAAGTTGTACAAAACAGTTTTTGTTAAATAAGTAAAATCCTATAGTTCCGACCAAAAATTATTAAAAAAGAAAGTAGTAAGCCTCGAAAAGAACTGTCGATTGATCTTTTTAAATGTCAACTGATTTGTTACGTTTCGAGGTATAACGAGAAATCTGTTAAAAAGCTCGTTAACTTTATGTTCTCAAACTTGCAGTTTACTCGAAGTGTAGTCCACGACAAGTCAGAGAGAGACGTATCTGAAAAATTAAAAATATTAATTGTTTTTCGAGATACATCGATTTTTTTTAAAAAAAAAGCTCTCACGATAACAGGCTAGATTAACTCAGTGGAAGGCCCTTCCGGTGACTTATATAAATGTGTGGTGTCTATTTCTTCACAAAAAATTGTACGACGTGCTGTAAGATAATTTCTAACCGATTTTGTTCACTGTAAGATTCAAAAAACGATTTCGAAAAGCTTACAGTTTTATTGGGCGTGTTTTCTCACTACCCCAATTTTTATTTTACGAAAAAACTTTTAAAGATAGTAATTGCTGACATTGTTACACGAATTGAAAAAAAAATTGCTATGAACTTTTGGAGCCTTGATAACAGTGTTAAAAAACAAAGATTTGGTGGAGGCAATTATGTAACATTTTACAGCGATGGGCTCTATGGAGATTAATATTGAATACTTATATTTTCACGAAAAAAATACTAGGATACAGTTTTTAGAGCGGACACGCGCGCCGGTTCCTCGCACTCCGCCGCCCCCTTCAGTTGACGTTCTCCGCGCTTGCAAGCTTCACTTTATTACTCAACCAGCTTTTACCAGCGATTTTGTCCGCCTGGATCACCAACTCACATGAATTTTGAAAAATCCTGAAGCTTATTATCGGTGAGAAAAACGGGTACAAAAAACTGAAGGTGAAGCTGTCAAAAGGGCGTACGGTAAGGAACTGATGTGTTTGTAAGCACCGATACAGATGTTTGAAGTACGAAATACCAGTAGACATGGATAGGGGAAAGGCCTAGTGTTGTACTTCAAGAAACTGCGAAAATTAAAGAAACTATGCTTACAAACCTATAAATTCTTTATAGCTGCGCCGTTTTGACCTGTTTGCCTTCAGGTTTTTATATTCGTTTTTCTCATAGACAATACGCCTCAGTATTTTTTAAAATTCATGCTGGTTCAAGATCCACGCGGACCATGTCGCGGGGAAGTTATTATTACTACTCAACAAACTTATCAACGATTCGTACGCTGAAGCGCCAAAGAAACTGGTACAGGCATGTTTTCTGTTTTTTTTTTTTTTTTTTTTTTTTTTTTGTAGGGTTTAAGGGCGCTCAACTGCTGAGGTCATTAGCGCCCAGTCACTGGTGTTAGAGCACATGGAACCTGCTAAAACTCAAGGGGATGGGGGGACATCAGAAGGACCTGACAAAGACGCGGATAAAATAAGTAAAAAGGTTAAATGTCTTTGGACATGCCAGTCAAAGTTATAAAACGCAGAATACGAGCAGCTGCTCGAGCGTCATCAGCTAAAACATCTGGTAAAGTAGATGGCAGGGACAGGATAACACGAAATTGACTAAAACGGGGACACGACAATAAAACATGGCACACTGTTAATTCTTGACCACAAGGGCACTGCGGGGCTGGGTCACCGGAGAGCAGGTAGCGGTGGCTAAACCGGCAATGCCCAATCCGCAACCTGGTCAGAAGGACCTCCTCGCGCCGAGATGATCGGGAGGATGTTGTCCAAGCAGTTGGGAGCGGTTTAACTGCCCGGAGCTTGTTTCCTTGGAGGGATGACCAAGCATCCCACCACAATGACACAAGCCTCTTACATACATCCCCACGAACGTCAGATGACGGGACACAATGGGAGGCTGGCCGAGGCAGTAGGACTGCAGCCTTGGCTGCAGCATCCGCAGCCTCATTCCCAGGCACTCCTACATGTCCGGGAACCCACAGAAAGCTGACAGAACCACCGTTATCAGCGAAAGAATGGAGGGACTGCTGTATCCGTTGAATCAAGGGATGGACCGGATAGGGAGCTACAAGGCTCTGAAGAGCACTGAGTGAGTCAGAGCAAAGTACATACAATGAATGGCGGTGGCGGCGGGCATACTGAACGGCCTGATGGAGAGCAAAAAGCTCGGCCGTAAAGCTCGAACATTGGTCGAGGAGCCGGTATTTAAAGGTGGCGGCCCCGACGACAAAGGCACAGCCGACACAGTCGTCAGTTTTGGAGCCATCGGTGTAAATAAAGGTGTGACCGGCAAGTCGAGCATGAAGTTCGACAAACCGTGAGCAATACACTGCAGCCGGAGTACCCTTCTTCGGGAGTGAGCTGAGGTCGAGATAAATACGAACCGGAGCCTGGAGCCAAGGTGGTGTCGGGCTCTCACCCTCTCTGAAGGTGGTAGGGAGGGCAAAATCCAATTGTCGAAGCAGGCGACGGAAGCGGACTCCGGGGGGCAGCAGGGCAGACACATACAACCCATACTGACGGTCGAGAGAATCGGCGAAGAAGGACTTGTAAGAGCGGTGTTCGGGCATAGACAACAGCCGGCAGGCATACCGACACAGCAGTACGTCGCGCCGGTAGGTCAATGGTAACTCGGCAGCTTCAGCATAAAGACTCTCGACAGGACTAGTGTAGAAGGCTCCGGTCGCAAGACGTATCCCCCGATGGTGGATGGAGTTGAGCCGGCATAAGAGGGATGGCCGAGCGGACGAGTAGACGAAGCTCCCATAATCCAGCTTCGATCGGACTATGGACCGATACAAGCAAAGCAGGACAGTGCGATCCACTCCCCAAGATGAACCGCTAAGAACTCTGAGGACATTAAGGGAACGTGTACAACGGGCCGCCAAATAAGAGACATGTGGAGACCAACACAGTTTCCTGTCCAACGTGAGCCCTAGAAACTTAGTTGTGTCCACGAATGGGAGAACAACGGGACCGAGATGTAAGGATGGCGGAAGGAACGCTTTATATCGCCAAAAGTTGATACAAACCTCTTCAGAGAACCGGAAGCCATTTGCCACGCTCCATGAGTAGAGGCTGTCTAGACAACGCTGAAGGCAGCGCTCCAGGAGGCATGTTCTCTGGGCACTGCAGTAGATCGCGAAGTCATCGACGAAGAGAGAGCCCGAGACATTAGGTGGAATGCAATCCATAATTGGATTGATCGCGATGGCAAAAAGGGCTACACTCAAGACGGAGCCCTGAGGCACTCCGTTCTCCTGGAGGAAGACGTCGGACAATACGGCACCCACACGTACCCTAAACTTTCGATCCGTTAAAAAGGAATCAATAAAAAGGGGCAGGCGACCGCGTAGGCCCCACCTGTGCATAGTGCGGAGGATACCTCCTCTCCAACAGGTATCATAAGCCTTCTCCAAGTCGAAGAACACGGCTGCCGTTTGGCGCCTTCGCAAAAAGTTGTACATGATGGATGTCGACAAGGTCACAAGGTGGTCAACAGCGGAGCGGCGGCGACGAAAGCCGCATTGGACATTAGTAAGTAGTCGTCGAGATTCAAGAATCCAGACTAACCGAGCATTAACCATGCGCTCCATCACCTTACAGACACAGCTTGTAAGAGAAATGGGGCGGTAACTAGAAGGAAGGTGTCTATCCTTCCCGGGTTTGGGTATAGGAACAACAACGGCATCACGCCAACGCATGGGGACGTTACCTTCGGTCCAGACGCGGTTGTAGGTACGAAGAAGGAAGCTTTTGCCTGCCGGAGAAAGGTGTGCCAGCATCTGAACGTGAATGGCATCTGGCCCCGGAGCAGAGGACCGAGACAGTGCAAGAGCACGTTCGAGTTCCCGCATATTAAAGGGGGCATTATAAGTTTCCAGATTCAGCGAGTGGAAGGAAGGTCGCCGAGCCTCTTCTGCCTCTTTCCTGGGAAGGAAGGCAGGATGGTAATGGGCGGAGCTTGAAACCTCCGCGAAAATGCGGCCAAAGGCGTTGGAGACAGCCACAGGATCAACAAGGACCTCATTACCTGAGGTCAGGCCAGGTACTGAGGAGTGGGCCTTAATGCCCGACAGCCGGCGCAGGCTACCCCATACGACAGAAGAGGGAGTAAAACTGTTAAAGGAGCTGGTGAAAGAGGCCCAACAAGCTTTTTTGCTGTCTTTGATGACTCTACGGCATTGCGCTCGGAGCCGTTTGTATTCAATACAATTCGCCAATGTAAGATGGCGGCGAAAGGTGCGTAAAGCACGTCGTCGAGCACGGATAGCGTCCCTACAAGCCTCGTTCCACCAGGGGACAGAAACGCGACGTGAAGAAGAAGTAGTACGAGGAATGGAACGTTCGGCAGCATTGATGATAACAGCCGTGAGGTATTCGACTTGACTGTCACAACTGGGAAAATCGTGGTCCGGAAAGGTCGCCAGGGAGGAGTAAAGTCCCCAGTCAGCTTTCAGTATGTTCCAGCTCGAAGGACGTGGGGATGGGGTGTGGTGCAGGAGACGAACGACACAGAGGAAGTGGTCGCTCGAATAGGTGTCAGAAAGGACATACCACTCGAACCGACAGGCAAGAGTGGTAGAACAGATCAAGAGGTCCAAGTGGGAGTAGGTATGAGTAGAGTCCGAGAGGAAAGTCGGGGCGCCGGTATTGAGGCAGACAAGATTGAGATGGTTGAAGACATCCGCCAAGAGTGAGCCTCTTGGACAGGATGCAGGAGAGCCCCAAAGGGGATGATGGGCATTGAAGTCGCCAAACAATAAGAACGGCGGGGGAAGCTGAACGATCAGGTGCATCATGTCAGCCCGACTAACAGCAGATGACGGTGGAGTGTAGATGGTACAAACGGAAAAAGTAAAAGCAGAAAGAGTAATGCGGACAGCTATTGCTTGGAGTGGGGTGGTCAATGGGATGGGATGGTAATAAACATTGTCCCGAACGAGCAGCATGACCCCACCATGAGCTGGGATACCGTCCACAGGGGTGAGGTCATACCGCTCCGAGGTATAGTGGGTAAAGGCAATACGGTCAGTCGGGCGCAACTTGGTTTCCTGGAGACCAAGGACGAGCGGACAGTGCAGGCAGAGGAGCAGTTGTAATTCCTCCCGATTAGATCGAATACCTCTTATGTTCCAATGAAACAACGCCATCGCTAGTCAAAAGGTTGGGGGAACGAGACGAGGGAAGAGCTGGTCACCTCGACGGCCGCGGAGGGCCAGGTTGCGAGGGAACAACGCTACAACCGACGGCAGGCGGATCCGGTTCCATCGACTCGTCGCCAGCCGCGGCCGCTTTCCCTGGTTGTGTAGGAGGGGCCGCATCATTTGCCGACGAAAGGCCGGCGGAGCGCCTGGCAGCAGAGCGTCCCGGCGAAACTGAGGACGGCTGGGAGCAGCGACTCACGGATGGAGCGTCAGACGAAACGCGCCGGGGTGGAGAGGGGGATAGAGACTTCTTCTTGGAGGCCTTCTTTGAAGGCCGAGGAGGCACAGGGATGGTGGGCTGGACCCGAAGAAGGTCCTCACGCGCGGGGTCCGTTTTGGAACGCCGGACCTCGGAAGCTGGGGTCCGGAACGTTGCCCCGATGGACGCCTGAGAAGAGGATCGCTTCTCAGGTGGCGTGGGGGGAGGAGGAGGAGGAGGAGGAAGGGTGGCCCCTGGGGCAGAGGGGATGGGGGCCACGGGGGAGGAGGATTTGGAAGGGAGGGATTTGGGAGGCGGAGGCAGAGCCCCCTGATGGGCGGAGGAGGCGGAGGGGGGACAGGAGAGGGGTGAGGATACTGCGGAAGGAGTGGACACAACTGAGGCGAACGAAGTGGTCAATGACACGGGATGGAGGCGGTCGTACTTCTTCCAGGCCTCAGAATAAGAGAGCCGATCCAAAGTTTTGATTTCTTGTATCTTCTTCTCCTTCTGATAGGCGGGGCAGTCTGAGGATCAAGGCGAGTGGACGCCAGGACAATTTACGAACCGAGGTGGTGGGGTGCATGTATGTTCCTCACGAAGAGGACGTCCACAATCGCCACAAAGGGGCTCAGCCTCACACCGGGAAGACATGTGCCCAAAGCGCAAACACCTAAAACAGCGCATAGGAGGCGGGACGTAAGGTCGCACGTTGCACCGGTAGCACATCACCTTTACCTTCTCCGGGAGAACGTCCCCCTCGAAGGCGAGGATAAAGGCCCCGGTGTCGATGCGACGGTCTTTGGGGCCGCGCTGGACTCACCGGACGAAATGCACGCCGCGGCACTCCAGGTTGTCCCTGACCTCCTCATCAGATTGTAGCAGGAGGTCACGATGAAAAATAACCCCCTGCGTCCTATTTAGTGCCAGATGTGGGACAATGGATACTGGGATGTCCCCTAGGCGGTCGCACGCCTGGAGTGCCGCCGACTGTGTGGCAGAGGTGGTCTTGATAAGAGCGGACCCTGATCGCATCTTGCTGAGAGCCTCGATTTCCCCGAAGACGTCCTCAATGTGCTGAACAAAGAACATGGGCTTGGAGGTGGCGAACGTCCCCCCATCGGTTCGAGAACAGACCAAATAGCGGGGGAAGTACTTCGCCCCAAGCCGGCAGGCCTGTCCCTCCTCCCATGGAGTGGCCAAGGGGGAAAGGGCAGGAGAACCAGAACTAGAAATGGTACCTTTTCTTTTGAAAGACTCGGCCGCAGAGCGACCTGATACGTGTTGACGTTTCATCTGCGAAACGTCCGCCCCGATACCACCCACTCCGACCAGGGGCGCTCCCCACGGGCGCCACCCAGCCGCAGCAAGGGCCACCTGGCAGGATGACCATTGCCGGGAGTCCTGATGCCCCAAGGAGACGGGCATCTACTCCTTGGCCAACGTGGGGAGGGTGCAGCTCAGGTATCGGCAGTACGATCCCTGTGTTGTCAGGGGGCTACAACCTAGAGGGTACATGACGACCCCACCACAACGGGCTGGCTACCGTGCTGGATTTCTGGTGCCATGGAAAGTCCATGATCGCTGGTGCAGATGGAGATGCACTATGGGCGTAACTTGGACAACCCATCAGGCGTTTAGGCCCAATTTGAGGAATAGTGGGTATGGTTACAACGCCAGTGCAATGCTGAGTGCCAAGGTCTTAGTGCACTTAGGACCAGTGGTACACCATGTAAGGTGTCCTTCCCCAAAAGGCTCGTACTTCTGTAGAATTTTGAAAAATGGAGGTCAAACCCCAAGGGGGGACCATCACATAGAAGGCCGAAACGGTTGAAACTCCTTTTAGTCGCCTCTTACGACAGGCAGGAATACCTCGGGCCTATTCTTACCCCGGACCCGCAGGGGGGGGGGGGGGTACAGGCATGTGTATTCAAATACAGAGATATGTGAAAAGGGAGAATACGACGCTGCCGTCGGCAACGCCTATATAACAAGCATCTGGCGCAGTTGTTAGATCGGATACTGCTGCTACAATGGCAAGTTATCAAGATTTAAGTGAATTTCAACGTGGTGTTATAGACGGCGCACAGGTGATGGGACACAGCATCTCCGAGGTAGCGATGAAGTGGGGATTTTCCTGTACGACCATTTCACAAGGGTACTGTGAATATCAGGAATCCGGTAAAACAAATCTCCGACATCGCTGCGACTGGAAAGAGATCTTGCAAGAACGGATCAACGACGACTGAAGGATGTCGTTCAACGTGACAGAAGTGCAACCCTTCCGCAAATTGCTGCAGATTTCAATGATGGGCCACCAACAAGTGTTAGCGTGGGAACCATTCCACGGAACATCATCGATATGGGCTTCCGCAGCCGAAGGCCCACTCGTGTACCCTTGATGACAGCACGCCAAGAAGCTTTACGCCTCACCTGGGCCCGTCAACACCGACATTAGACTATTGATGACTGGAAGCATGTTGCCTAGTCGGACAAGTCTCGTTTCAAATTGTATCGAGCGGATGGACTTGCACGGGTATGGAAACAACCTCACGAATCCATGGACCCTGCATGTCAGCAGGGGACTGTTCAAGCTGGTGGAGGCTCTGTAATGGTTTGGGACGTGTGCAGTTGGAGAGATATGGGAGCCCTGATACGTCTAGATACGACTCTGAGACGTGACGCGTACGTAAGGATCGTGTCTGATCACCTGCATCCATTCATATCTATCGTGCATTCCGACGGACGTGGGCAGCTCCAGTAGGACAATGCGACACCCTACACATCCAGAATTGCTACAGAGTGGCTCCAGGAACACTTTCCTAAGTTTAAACACTTCCGGTGGAAACCGAACTCCCCAGACATGAACATTATTCAGCCTATCTGGGATGCTTTGCAATGTGATGTTCACAAGAGATCTTCACCTCCTTGTACTATTACAAATTTATGGACATCCCTGAAGGGTTCATGGTGTCAGCTCCATTCAGCACCACTTCAGACATTAGTCGATTCAACACGACGTCGTGTTGCGGCACTTGGGCGTGCTCGCGGGGGCACTACACGATATTAGGCAGGTGTACCAGCTTCTTTGGCTCTTCAGTGTAGTTACACCAACTGAAGAATAAATTCAAGCATTAAAGAAGTTAAACTAAAGGCACCACTAATACGAAGTCATGGCAATTGTATCATTTCACTTATATTGATAAGGGACGATGGAAATCTCTGAAGAGATGTACGAATGTGATTTTTAGTGGTAACTCGTAGAATTTTTCGACGATAATAGTTACATCGATTCAAGAATGAATTCATGAATGTCTATGGATATGGGGATTAAACAGTTAACATTAATATAATTATGATAAAACGTTAAAAATATTACTTTTACGGATTCAAACATTTCTATCCTCGTTTATTTAGCTTAGCTTTATAAAACTTCCGCTGTCCCGATTTTTTTCTTCCAATATAATGAAATAATCCTTACATAAAAAATGAGTCTATCCACATAACAAAAATATTGCCAGTTTTACTCATTTTCATGGGAAACTCACGCTCAACCAAAAATTTCACCATGGCAAAAGTGTTTGCATAAAAAAGCATCTAAAAAGGTTCCTAAGATAGTTTCCCCGTATATCCTATACATTTTCAATTTACCTTTACCGACCCAGTTCAAGAAAACAGTCAATATGTATGGATAACTCGGCTTGTATGCGGTTGTATCAAGATGGAACATGTACCATATTTTAAGTTAGATCTGCAACAATACAACTGTGAAAACTGTATACAATTTCGTGCAGTAGTTTTTGCGTGATGCGTCATGTGGACGGACGGACAGACAGATAGACAGACACACACACACAAAGAAACAAAAATTCCAAAAATAAATGTTTTGCTTTCTGTTGCTGTTATAAAGATCCCTCATATCAAGTTTTCGTAAATATCTCCTATGTATGGACATTGGCCAGTTACAATTTTATCATACATATAGATATAGATGTATAGATTGCTATTGCTAAGAATCAATTAAACATATTCTAGTATTATTTTCATGAAAATATAAGTATTCAGTATCAACTTCCATCAAGCGCATTGCTGTAAAATGTTAATTGCGTCCACTGGATTTTTTAAAAGTTATTTCACTCCAGAAGGTCACTCTTTTTTAACTATTGAGAAAATGTCAGCAATTTTTCTCTTTGTAAAGAAAACAAGCCTAAAATCAGTACTGTACGGCCATCCGCTGAGAAGATCTAGCTAACCATCGAAAAGCCTTTTTTTCAAAAGATCGGTGCATCTCGAAAAATAATTAATATATTATAATTTTTCAAACAGTTTCTCTTTTGACTTGCTCAGGCTATATTTACAGTAAATATCAATTATGGAAAAGTGCATGTCAACGAGATTTTTAATGTGAATTTTGACGAGATATTTTGCGATTTTTTCGATGTATCTCGGAACGTAGCAAGTCAATCGATACTTTTAAAGACGCATTCGATAGATCTTTGTAAGCCATACACCACTTTTATTTGAGACACCTAAAAGCCAAGGGGTGCTCCGTGGCGTTGCCGCAGTGATAAGACCGGTTACCGTCAGATTACCGACGTTAAGCATTCACTGTTGGGCTTCGCTAGTATATGGATGGGTGGGCGTCTGGGTCTGCCGAGCGCTGTTGCACTCAGCCCCGGCGAGGCCAATTGATGAACTACATGACTGAGAAGTAGCGACTCCGATTATGATAACTCACAACGGCCGGGAGAGAGGTGTGCTGATCACATGCCCCTCCATATCTGTGTCCAGTGACGCCTATCGTCTGAGGATGACACGGCGGTCGGCCATTACAGTTGGGCATTCCGAGGAGTTTTCGGACGGAGCGAGAAGAGTAGTCAAGGGATTTAAGTAACAAAATATTAGTTCTGAGTAAATGATGTTCAAAGTTGAGACATTCCAAAAATCCCATTAACAACTTAAAGGAAAAATAATTATTTGCATACAGGGTTATTACAAATGATTGAAGCGATTTCACAGCTCTACAATAACTTTATTATTTGAGATATTTTCACAATGCTTTGCACACACATACAAAAACTCAAAAAGTTTTTTTAGGCATTCACAAATGTTCGATATGTGCCCCTTTAGTGATTCGGCAGACATCAAGCCGACAATCAAGTTCCTCCCACACTCGGCGCAGCATGTCCCCATCAATGAGTTCGAAAGCATCGTTGATGCGAGCTCGCAGTTCTGGCACGTTTCTTGGTAGAGGAGGTTTAAAAACTGAATCTTTCACATAACCCCACAGAAAGAAATCGCATGGGGTTAAGTCAGGAGAGCGTGGAGGCCATGACATGAATTGCTGATCATGATCTCCACCACGACCGATCCATCGGTTTTCCAATCTCCTGTTACGAAATGCCGAACATCATGATGGAAGTGCGGTGGAGCACCATCCTGTTGAATGATGAAGTCGGCGCTGTCGGTCTCCAGTTGTGGCATGAGCCAATTTTCCAGCATGTCCAGATACACGTTTTTTTCGCAGAAGAAACAGGGGACGTAAACTTTAAACCGTGAGATTGCACAAAACACGTTAACTTCTGGTGAATTGCGAATTTGCTGCACGAATGCGTGAGGATTCTCTACCGCCCAGATTCGCACATTGTGTCTGTTCACTTCACCATTAAGAAAAAACGTTGCTTCATCACTGAATACAAGTTTCGCACTGAACGCATCCTCTTCCATGAGCTGTTGCAACCGCGCCGAAAATTCAAAGCGTTTGACTTTGTCATCGGATGTCAGGGCTTGTAGCAATTGTAAACGGTAAGGCTTCTGCTTTAGCCTTTTCCGTAAGATTTTCCAAACCGTCGGCTGTGGTACGTTTAGCTCCCTGCTTGCTTTATTCGTCGACTTCCGCGGGCTACGCGTGAAACTTGCCCGCACGCGTTCAACCGTTTCTTCGCTCACTGCAGGCCGACCCGTTGATTTCCCCTTACAGAGGCATCCAGAAGCTTTAAACTGCGCATACCATCGCCGAATGGAGTTAGCAGTTGGTGGATCTTTGTTGAACTTCGTCCTGAAGTGTCGTTGCACTGTTATGACTGACTGATGTGAGTGCATTTCAAGCACGACATACGCTTTCTCGGCTCCTGTCGCCATTTTGTCTCACTGCACTCTCGAGCGCTCTGGCGGCAGAAACCTGAAGTGCGGCTTCAGCCGAACAAAACTTTATGAGTTTTTCTACGTATCTGTAGCGTGTCGTGACCATATGTCAATGAATGGAGCTACAGTGAATTTATGAAATCGCTTCAGTCATTTGTAATAGCCCTGTACTTGTGAAGCTTTATTGCCTATATTATACAGAACAATTAATGCTGAGTTTTGGCAGTCAGCAATTTTTTTATTGCTAATTAAAAATCATGGATCACAGTGACATTAATAGGAACGCTTTAATGGCAGGCAGTAACTTAATACTTGAGATGAATATGACTATGAATCCACTCAGAGTCTGTTTCCAGCATCCTGTCATGTTTATTTTCTGAATAAACTTCCTCAGGATTCTGATTAAATGGCTTCAGTCTTCTTGCAGCTGTATGGTGTGGAAGTTTCTGGTAGAATTCGTGATGTATTGGTGGCACAAATGGAAACAGAGTCTGTAGGGCTCTCAGATATTTTAACTAACGTTTTTCATTATTTAGACACTGATATTTCTGCCACAACAATGTGCTTTATTGTTATTAACATTTTGTCAATCTTCCAGCTCTTCATTGAAGGCTTCTTTGTAAAAGAATATGAAGAGCGACTTCTTTTGAAAATATAACCATCGCATTTTTCTCAAGCCTTTCACTGAGTACTTGAGACATTCATTGAGTCCACTTAGTGTGATGAAATCATTGTCATTCATCTGAATTTCCTGCTGGGCTTCGAAATAAGCAATGCCCATTCATCAGATACAAAACTCCAAGGATATTTCCTGTAAACCTTCTCAATAATTCCAAACTGTTGGTCGCATTCCATACAGGAGCGACAAGAAATCAGGAATTTGTGATATCTACGGCTTCAGTGTGTGTACTCTAGGTGATGTAATACCAGAACTTAACAATGAATTAGTTTTATTTTGACCACTAGCGTTGTCACTAAAAGCTGTGATGTGTTTAACTGATGTGAGCAATCTACTCGCATAGTGTAAAAGACAGGAGACAATTTCTTGGCATCCACGAGCAGCTTGACTCAGCCAGGAAAACAAAGAGCTGTTTGCTGTTTGCAGTCACTTGGAAGTCAAGAGATACAGATGCACTTATACATGTTGACTTCGAAAGAAAATATGAGATTGTCTTAGCAGTTTTCTTTTCAGCCACTAGATGTCAGCTCCAGACTGCTTGTTAATTGTATCTTTTATTGTCTTAGAAGTTTTCTTTTCAGCCACTAGATGTCAGCACCAGACTGGTTGTTACTTGTATCTTATATGTCTGCTTTTACTACTGAAATCTTCATTTACCTTCAGAATTAAAAATTTTTAACTTATAGACCTAAGCTCCTAAGTGTCTCATTTAATATTTTAGATAGGAGCTATTTATTTAAGATAAACAGTTTCTTACAATTTTACGGAATATTGTTTTTTTTTTATTGAATCGAGTTCCATGAAACAAATTCTACTTGGAATCTAATTTTCTATACGCTCTCCGTTTTTGCAGTCACTTCTTGATAATACTTGGACTAGACATGATCGAGATGGACGCAGCAGCGTGTCCGTCCAGAGCTGGTTGGCTTCATGGCCGCACCGCGGGAAGCATGAACTACGCGTCGGTCAGCAAGACCCTCTAACGGCGTTAAGATAGGTGGAGAGTGGGCTCGCTTCCCTCGTGCAGTAGTGTTGATATTTCCAAAGCTTTCCGATCGCCGACGTTAATTTGCACAAAGTCACTTGCCTGTTGTTGGTTTTTCCTTTCGGTATCCTACTGTGGCTTTGTGCGCAGTTGACGATTCTTAGTCTCCACGTTTTGGATTACTCTCGGTTTCTCCTTTCGGATTTTGTGTGCGGGTTATGGTGTCGACCACTCGTTCTTTCGGTCTCACGCCGTTTTCTCAGAAACCGACTCGTGCCGCTTCCACGCACCTTGGTATTGTGTTACTAAAGACATTATTTATTTGTGTTACAACCCCGTTCCCTGTGTTATCTAAGAACTGCTTCACTATAGAATGTATTGCTTACTACAAGTAAATCCCCTGATTATGGATGTGGAATTCCATATTACGGACAGCCTAGCGTGTAAGTGAAGCGCGAGTATTGTTCAACGGTGCTGAAAGTTCCGAAACAATTCATTAGGATATCTACAGATGGCGGAGACTGGAGGAGGACTAATTCATTTTATACTACATGTAGTAGATCTGAAATACACACAGAATGCTACTCTTATCAACACAGTGCGGAACAAATTATTGGTGAATACAATGCTAAGGCACACAAGCTCGGATAATTAAACCTGACCTTATATAAAATAACGCCGGCCGGGATGCCCGAGCGGTTCCAGGTGCTACAGTCTGGAACCGCGCGACCGCTACGGTCGCAGGTTCGAATCCTGCCTCGGTCATGGATGTGTGTAATGTCCTTAGGTTAGTTAGGTTTAAGTAGTTCTAAGTTCTAGGGAACTGATGACCTTAGAAGTTAAGTCCCATAGTGCTCAGGGCCATTTGAACCATTTGATATAAAATAGGACCACATAATGGTAAGAATAACGTAAATGTTCATTACGTACGTACAAAGGCATTGAAACAGTTTCGTGCAGTTAACTGTGGCCAACTACGTGTTTTTTGCAGTAAAGTTTGTGAAACTTACTCAAATAATACTTTCTAATAATATTTTCAATAATTAATCCAAAATGAATTTTTTCGCTTCTCGTGTCAGTCTGACTTTATTAACAGCAGTCCAGAAACTAAAAATGGGTAAATGATGCTAGCATTGTTTCTACATAGGTATGGCAACCGTCTTTTGTAAATTTAACTTTAGATTACTAAACCCTCGTAAAATTTACCAAACTGTATTTTCAGCAGTGAATATTGCTTTTATTATGTTATCATTGCACTTCAACAAAAGTGTTTACATAAAATTTAACAATTTCCTATTTGTTTATCTGCAATGATCCAGGAGTAATTATTGGTGACAGTGAGCTTGAGACCTCCTTAATTAACTCCAGTGATTCATCTGTTTACAATATATAACTTGGCTGTACAGCACGATCGCCCTGAAGCAACTGTTGAATTGAAGCTGTGAGCGTGAGGCGTGAATTGTGTTTGTGTAGTCCAGCTCATAAGAGCATTTCCAGCAGTAGGCCAGGAGGTGGGTTCGAGTCGCTGTCTGACACAGAGTTTTAATCTCCCAAGAAATCCAAAACAGCGCACATTCCTCTGCAGAATCAATGATTCGTTATAGAGCAAAGATGGTGAAGATGCAAAAGTAAAGTGATTATTTAACATGACAGTATTTGTAGTGAATTGTAACGTACGTGACGTAAGAGCGATGAAGACACAGCTTCCAGTCAACATATGATCAGAAGAGGGATCTGCGATTCTATTTGGGTGTAATCATTTACTAACGAACGAGAAATGAAATGCAGTACGTAACTGTGTGAAAGAAAATGGTGGAGAATGTAATTTCGTACATTTGCTTCGCAACTAATCAGATGTTTGCTTTTAATGCGTGGTAATGAATTCACAGAACACGTTCTTAAGCTAGAATGACGTCGTAAAAGTGGTGAGAGACGTTTACTTCAAGAGAAAGACGTGTGGAAATATTTATGGAGTGATTAATACGTAACGGTGCGTTTTATGCATGCAAGAGTCCAAGCCATGAGCCGATGACAGTATTTAACGGTGAAGTGCCGTCAACAAGTCTGGGTGGTAAGGCTATCGGCATAACCGGTTACCTAAATCAAAAAATAAATGAAAAAGCGTTTGCCATACTTGTGCGCTTGGGTGACCACGCCTCGATATTGGTCGTGGGAGTCAGATTTCAAAAACATAGTGGGTGGCTTAAAGAGATGTTTGCGCATGACTCAACGGTACTGAATTAACTGCTTCATACTGGACGACCTAAAGCTACAGTTTCTATCTTTTAACGTCGTACAGAGCTATATAGGAGTGCATCAACATCGAGGAACAACACTGTCGGGAACAAACGCAAGTTATAGTTAAAAAGCAGTTATTTTCAATACAGTCGTAAGTAATATCGATCATTGAATTTTTTAAGCCCAAAATAAATGAATTTCTTTTGCATTTCAGTACTGAAAGTTAATCACACCGTCCCGACATAGGACCCTCAGCTTCGTATTAGGTTTTCTATTTTCGTCATTATGTTTTATCCTCTCTTCATGTTGTTTCTATTTATTTTTCCCTCCAACGATTGCTTCTTTATTGAATTCTGTGCCCTTCGGACTCAATCTAATACCCCGTCCTTGAAAGTGTTTCTTTCTGTCGCTGCCAGGTCATTGATTTTATTTCTTTCTGGGTTTCCTTGATCCAAGACATTATAC
This sequence comes from Schistocerca americana, assembly GCF_021461395.2. Lineage (NCBI taxonomy): Eukaryota > Metazoa > Arthropoda > Insecta > Orthoptera > Acrididae > Schistocerca > Schistocerca americana. The sequence continues at coordinate 305,265,744 of NC_060121.1, forward strand.
GAGGGTTGCCCACAAAGTAATACACCACATTTTTTTCTTCAACAATTCTTTATTGAACATAATGGGAATTGTACACACGAAAGAATGGCGTTTTATCTACACACCCGACATTTCCACGTAATCTCCACCCCGTACTATGGCCTTCCTCCAGCGCGAAACAAGGGCGTGCATACCCTGTCGGTACCAATCCTTGTCCTGGTGGTGGAGCCAGTGCTTCGCTGCGTGAACTTCCTTTGCTGATTGACTGATGCATCGCCAACTGCCGAGTCGTAATGCGTCTATACTCGCGAATGACAACGTCAGCTCGCTGCAACATGTCAGGTGCAACTGCCGTGGATGGCCTCTCCGACCGCTGCAGATCGTGGAGCTCCGCCGAACCGCCTTCTGATGACCTCAGCCTCCGTGCTCAGCGACTAACTGTACTTCTGTCCACAGCAGATGCTCCATAGACTTCGCACAAGCGTTTGTGAATATTCCCCACAGTTTCTTTCTCTGCAGTGAGAAATTCAATGACGGCACGTTTCTTGTAACGTACATCACCTACAGACGCCATTTTGAAACTGTCCTGCAGCTACGCTATCTGCCGGAAGTGACGGAAACTTTCGCGCTCACTTAGGAGGCTTCAAATAATACCTACGTAACGTTTCGCATTCGTAGCATTGTTTTCGGCTCGACCGTCAAGAATACCATCATAACGACCGGGAGAGCGTCGTGCTGACCACACGCTCCTCCTATCCCCATCCTCAACTGAGGATGACACGGCGGTCGGATGGTCTCGGTAGGTCACTCGTGGCCTGAAGACTGAGTGTGTGTATCTTTTACAAACCGCACTTATAAGAACTTATAAGAAACGTAGGGCATGAAAAGGAAGTAGTAATTCAGATGGGAGGAAGATAGGGTTGTAGCTTCTCCCCGACATTATTCGATCAGTATACTGTGGAGGAGGAGGAAGAGATTAGTGTTTAACGTCCCGTCGACAACGAGGTCTTTAGAGACAGAGCGCAAGCTGGTATTAGGGAAGGATGGGGAAGGAAACCGTTAGGAAAATCACGGAAAACCTAAATCTGGATGGCTGGACCCGGGTTTGAACCGTCGTCCTCCCGAATGCGAGTCAATGTGCTAACCAGTGACCGTCTCGCTCGGACGATCAGTATAGTGAGGAAACAGTGAGGCAAACCAAGGAGGAATTTGGAAACAGAATTAAAGTTAACGGAGAAGAAACAAAACCTTTAATGTTTGCCGACGACAATGTAGTTCTGTCACAGATGAAAAAGGATTTGGAACTGATAATGTCTTGATAATGGAATGTAGTCTAGTTAAATCAGGTATTGCTGATAAAATTAGATTAGGAAGTGAGAGACTAAAAGCAGCATAGCTCTTCGGGCAGCAGAATATCTGAAGATGGCCGAAAAGAGTGGATATGAAATACAGACTCTCAACAGCAAGAAAAGGATTCTGAAAAAGAGAAACTGGTTAACGTCGAACATAAATTTAAAGGTAAGGAACTTTTTTCTGAAGGAATTTACACTGACGTGAAAAAAATCGTGCGATAGCTATGTGTACACATACAGATGGCAGTACCATCGCGCACACACGGTATACAAGGGCAGTGTGTTGGCGGAACTGTCATTTGTACTCAGGTGATTCATGAGAAAAGCTTTCCAACGTGATTATGGGCGCACGATGGAAATTCAGAGTATATTAATGTGGAATGGTAGTTGCAACTAGACGAATGGGACATTTCATTTCGTAAACCGTGCTGTAATCCAATATTCCGAGATCCACAATGTCAAGAGTGTGCCGAAAATACCACGTTTCAGGCATTATCTATCACCACGGACAACTCAATGGCCGACGGCCTTCAATTACTGATCGAGAGCAGCGGCGGTTGTGTAGAGTTGTCAGTGCTAAAAGGTAAGCAACACTGCGTGCAGAAACCAATGTGGGACGTACGATGAACGTATCCGTTAGGACAGTGTGGCGAAATTTGGCGTTATAGGCTGTGGCAGCAGACAACCGACGTGAAAGCCTTTGGCAACAGCGCGACATCGCCTGCAGCGCCTCTCCTGGTCTCGTCACCGTATCGTTTGGATCCGAGACGACTGAAAAACCGTGCCCTATTCAGACGATTCCTGATTTGAGTTGGTAAGAGCTGATGGTAGGGTTCGAGCACGGTGCAGACCCCACGGAGCCATGGGCCCAGATTGTCAACAAGGCACTGTGCAAGCAGACGGTGGTTCCACAGTAGTCTGGGCTGTGTTTGCATGGAATGGACTGAGTCCTATTGATATTTAGCTACTTGGAGATCATTTGCAACCATTCATAGACGTCATGTTCCCAAACAACGATGGAACCTTCGTGGAAGACAATGTACCATATCATCAGGCCACAAGAGTTCACGATTTGTTTGGAGAACGTTTTGGACAGTTCGAACATATGGTTTGGCCATCGAGACCGCCCCGACATGAATCCCATTGAACATCTGTGGGACAAAATCGGCAGGTCAGTTTGTGTACAAAATCTTCCGTCGGCAACATTTTTGCCATTATGGACGGCTATAGAGGCAGCGTGGCTCAGTGTTTCTGCAGGGGACTTCCGACGACTTGTTGAGTCCACGCCACGTCGAGTTACTGCACACCTTCGGGCAGAAGGAGATCAGACACGATATTAGGAGGTATCCCATGTCTTTCGTCACCTCAGTGTACGTGGAGTGTCGCCTTGCACTGAAGTGAAACGCGGACGAGAAACAGCGGAGATAAAGAGAGAATAGGACGTTTGTAATGGTGTGTTATAGAAGGACACTGACGGCTAGAGGGCTAAATACTTCATATGGAGGTACTAGATCGAGCTGGGGAAAAAAGAAATTTGTGGCACAGTGACTGAAAGATTGGATCGATTTGTAGGACTCGTCCTGTTGCCTCAAGGAATCGTCAACTTGGTAACGGAAGGAAGTGTTGGGGTCAGCACTGTACAGGGAGACCAAGGTTAGAGTACGGTAAGCAGGTGCAAATGGTTGTAGGTCGCGGTAGTTATGTAGAGATGAGCATACTCGCACAGAATAGAGTAGCGTGGAGAGCTGCATCAAACTAGCTTTCGGACTGACGACTAAAACCAACAACAACAACATTATGAGCAATGATTTGTTATCTATTATTTCTAAAAGAGGTATATGAGTTAATTTAAACTTACAGATCTCATTATTCTACCCTTCCATCCTCACAACATTCATCAGTGGTAACATTTCATATAATTTCTTACCAAATATCGGGTTTTCTGAAATGAATATACTTTTTAGCCTACGAATATCACATTTATTGGAATCACAGTTCAAACCACCCTGAACTATTGATAAGCTGTCGCTCTGTTTAACCATCATCACAGTTCTCTATTAGTTCTTGGATAAGCAACATCGTTAACTCGTAGTTTACAAAATGATGAGTAAGCTATTTTAGTTCTGAAGCGACATGCATTCCTTTAGCTTCCACGCTTGTATTCCGAAACGAATTACTTTCCTTAATTTACATTTTTAACATGTGTTTTTCACTCGCAATTATCAGTCTTCATTAAAACGTCACTTATTACAATACTTCACGAAAGCTTCGACCAACTTTTTTTCCCGTTCAGCATACTTGATACACTGACACTTCGCAATAGCCGATCACACTTGACTGCTCATTAACTAAAGCGCATAGCCGAAAGCGCTCAACAGTGTCCTGTTGAAAAACGACATACAACACAAGCAAGAACTTTCAGAAGAGTACAGACACTTAATATGTAAATCTACCTACCAAAGACTGTATTACTGCCAGATACTACACGCTTAGAATCTCTCAACATTAATAACGTTTCCCCAATGTAAATCACCTTGCAGTCACTCAGTAAGATTCCTCCCCGCACAAGGACCCGTCGTCGCCAAATTAGTTTCCAGCGATTCCAAGGTTTGGGCCGGTTACTATTTTCCTTTCAGACGAACCACGACAAGAATGGTCATGGAAACCCAAACCGGGTTCTTCCATTAAAAAATACTCGTCTTTGCACTGCCGAACGTCAGGCGCATAGACCAATTGCTTTGAGTTTCGGGTACATATTTTATCAAGATATTGCAACTCTTGCGGCAGTCTGAAGCTTCTAGGCCAATAGTTTTGCTGTTGGATTTCGCCGCGCAGCCCTCCCACGACTTCTGTGATCAACCTGCATGTGGATTTGCAGTCGCTATTCTCCAGCATGTTCTGTCTCCAACTAGTCCCTTAGGCTCGATGTAACTGTTTATCAGTTGAGTGATGTGCTTCAGCCTAAGTCGTTCTCTGCTATTCTTTCCTTCCACTGTTCGTTCCAAAACTGTCTTTACCATTCCTTCATATCTTAGTACATTGACAAACGCAGCTCCAAAGTATAATAATTGCAGAGTAATTAAGTTTTGGGAATAAATTTGTCTCGGTAACATATTTCAATGATTAACATTACAAGATTGCAGGTTATTGTAAGCGCGAGATAAGCCAGTGCAAATGTGAAAGGATGGTACTCTTAATTTAATATCCAGTGTAACCGCCAGATTGTTGAATGCAAGGATACAAACGGGCATGAATTGCGTTGTACATGTGCCAGATGTGAGTTTGTGGGATGGAATTCACATGCCTGTTGCACTTAGTCGATCAATTAAAGGACGTTTAATGTTCGTTTTTGGTGAGGCTGGAGTTGTCGTCCAATGATACCCTGTATGTGCTCGATTGGAGACGGATCTGAGGATTGAGCAGGCTAAGGCAACGTATCGATACTCAGTAGAGCGTGTTGGGTGCGGTACCCTGTTAGAAAACAAACCCTGGAATGCTATTCATGAATCACTGCACAACAATTTTGCAGTTAGGATGTCTGGGATAACCACGACAGTGATCCTGCTGTCATACGAAATCGCATTCCAGACAGTAACTCCATGTGTAGGTCCAGTGTGTCTAGCAGGCAGACAGGCTGGTTGCAGGCCCTCAACTGACCTCCTCCTAACCCACACACGGCCGTCACTGGCACCGAGGCAGAACCAGCTTTCATCAAAAAACTCAACAGATCCTCCACCCTACCGTCCACTGAGCTCTCGCTTGACCCTACTGAAGTCGCAAATGGCGGTGGTTTGAGGCCAGGGCGTCTGGCTCTGAGATGTCCTTGAAGTAACAGATTTGTGTCACCGAGCTGGCAATTGCTGCTCAAATGGCTGCTGCAGATGCAGTACGATGCGCTAGGCCATACGCCGAACGCTATTGCCTTCAGTCTCGGTAGGGCCACGTGGCTGTTCGGAGACCAGTCTTCTTGCGACCGTACAGTCTCGCGGCTTCCGCTGCCAGCAATCATGTACAGTGGCTACATTCCTGCAAATTCATTCTGCAGTATTGCAGAAGCCACATCCCAGCTTCTCGTAGCCCTATTACACGACCTCGATTAAACTCAGCGAGGTGTTGATAATGGCGTCTTTGTCGCCTTAAAGGCATTCTTGATCGACATCACCTCGCCGCGTCCGATCCCAAAGGTAACTAACGCTCACGACGCTTACATTGTGTTTAAAAGCAGACCTGACTTGCAGCCTCATAGTGGCACTACTAGGGCCGCTCTTGTGCGACTGGCGCGAAATCTGAATAGACAGCATCTCTCACATGTAGAAACACACCTACCAACTTCCTTTTATGTCGCACAACTCCTTGTTGTTGCAGTTGTTTTCCGTCAGTACATATTGCTTAAAAATATACTTAGAATCAACCATTTCGAACATTTCGAAACCCATACATTTCTCATTGTTGTTAAAGTGTTCCGCACGTCTACTTTTGCCCCCAGTAGTACGACACCACCTCCGTCGGTAACTCCGTTCTCCGATAGCACCCTGAGTCAAAAGCTTCAGTTCTCATCTTCTTTCTTCCTTCTATCGTATAATTTTCTCTTCCATCGACTGGCACCAGCATTATGTGTCGTACAAAGCACTTGACTGCAATCCTCGTTAAGTTAATTCTAATGCTTTTTTAAAAAAGAAAAAAGCAAAAGAAGGCTTTCTCGTCTTATTAAAAGGGAAACAAGTTTGTAGTTAAGCACAGATATAGGTCCTACTGTGGGATAGTTCCTCTTGGTCGCCCTTGTACTGTGTCTCAGAACCGTGGCGAAAGGCTTGGAACAACGTAGTTTTTCAACACTGCTGCGACTACAGTGTGTATTTACCTGCTTCTATGTTTTCGTGGATTTTGTACCGTAAAACAGGATGAAATTGGAATCTTGGAGGAATTTCGTTCGAAAACAATATACCCTGCTAAGAGAGAAAGAGCATATGCTACTAAGGCTATGTGGGTCTACTCTGTTGCTTTCCGTTATCTCTGAATCGCATATTTACTCGAAGTTAAGATACTTCTTTCTTACGCGCGACACCGATTTGCGGAAGAATCTTGATAGTAATTTCCGCTCTTGCCCTCCTTTTCTCTTACCACTTTCCTCTTTTCTTGATTACGTTTAACGTTTTGATCATGCAATCGATTGTAACCTTACTGAACGAGGCTGAAGTTATTTATAAAACAGCCGAAAAGCTAAATGACGACAAATGAGCAGGTCTTGAAACTCCCTTATAAGACCCAACCCGTTTGTTTTCCTTACAAACGTGAAGTATTATCTCACAAAATGTCAGGGATTCGGGGACAATCGTTGGAGCTGTTGGAAAGTGAATAACACCTCTTTGAGTACGGTTATAAAAATTCATTTTTTTATTTCCCACGGGTGCAGTTCTCTAATCTGAAAAATAACTCTCTTCCCTTCATGGCCAAGCAATGTGCTTGTAACATAAGATGTGTGTGTGTGTTTACTACTACTGCATTTCATAAAAATGTGTTGTACAAGAAACTTCTCTTGATATTTTATTTCGTGTTACAAATTATGATATTTCCTACTGCCAAACATACTGTCTAAATTGGCACAAATAAAAGACGATGGGTTTTTATTTAATAGCTCGTTGTCGCAAACTAAGAGTTATCGGGTATGAAAAATGATCAAAAACTTAAGCGAACTCGTCCTCGGTGGTTAAACTTCTGTACGGCTAACTTGCTACAGGGAACCTGAGGAAAACTCACATAAAGTTCTGTTGGGAATTAAGTTATAGAAAACACCTGCAATTCCTTTTTGCCTTGTGTAGGTGGAGTCAGCCCAAACAAATAACGTTCATCAAGTCTTTCATGCAAAGAAAAGAGTCGGTTTGTTTCCCGTTGCAAACAAAATGATTCTTAAATCGGAATTTTATGTGACCATCCGATCGAACGGTCCCAGATTTGTCTAGTGAAATTTTCCTTTTATTCAACGTATTAACAGGTACAGTACAAACTCAAAGAATAACCAATGGTGACAACACCGCCCTGGCCCGCGCTGATTGCTACAGCCAAGCAAAAGTCGCCGCTGAACTGTTGTTTATTCTTCGCGTTTTACTGTCCCTGTTCATGTATATCTAAAAAATGAATATCGGACTTGACTAATTTCGGAGCGCTCTGTTTAATGGGCAAGTAAAATCTCGATTTAAAAATAATTATGTTAGTAACCGGAAACAAACCGATGCTTTCTGTTAACATTGGGCGTCGCATGAAAGACATGACAAGCAGGAATTGTTTATTTGTTTGGGCTGATGCCAATGCAGAGAAAATGCGTCTGGTATCTCTTAGGAAACACACCTTATGAATGTATGATATTTCGTAGTAGAAGACCCAAAGAAATTGATACATCTGCCCAATATAGTGTAGGGCTCCCGCGAACACGTAGAAGTGCTGCAACAAAACGTGGCATGGACTCATCTAACGTCTGAAGTAGTGCTGGAGGGAACTGACACTATGAATCCTGCAGGGCAGTCCATGAATCCGTAAGAAGAGATCTCTTCTGAACAGAACACTGCAAGGCATCACAGATATGCTTAATAATGTTCATTTCTGGGGAGTCTGGTGGCCAGCGGAAGTGTTTAAATTCATATGAGTCTTCCTGGAGCCACTCTGTAGGTATTCTGGACGTGTGGGGTGTCGCATTGTCCTGCTGGAATTGCCCAAGTTAGTCGGAATGCGCAATGAATATGAATCGGCGCAGGTGATCAGATACGATGCTTACGTGCGTATCACCTGTCAGAGTCGTACGTAGACGTATCAGGGGTCACGTACCACTCCAACTGCACACGCCTCAAACCATTACAGAGCCTCCACTAAGCCGGCCGAAGTGGCCGTGCGGTTAAAGGCGCTGCAGTCTGGAACCGCAGGACCGCTACGGTCGCAGGTTCGAATCCTGCCTCGGGCATGGATGTTTGTGATGTCCTTAGGTTAGTTAGGTTTAACTAGTTCTAAGTTCTAGGGGACTAATGACCTCAGCAGTTGAGTCCCATAGTGCTCAGAGCCATTTGAACCATTTGAGCCTCCACTAACTTGAATAGTCCCCTGCTGATTTGCAGGCTTCATGGATTCATGAGGTTGTCTCCATACCCGTACACGTCCATCCATTCAATAAAATCTGAAACGAGACTAGTCCGACCAAGCAACATGTTTCCAATCATCTGCAGCCCAGTGTAGTTTCGTTGAATGGTTCGCACGCTGACACTTGTTGATGGCCCATCATTGAAATCTGCAGCAATTTGCGGAAGTGTTGCACTTCTGTCACGTTGAACGATTCTCTTCAGTCGTCGCTGATTCTGTTCTTGCATGATCTCTTTCCGGCTGCAGCGATGTCGGAGTTTAATGGTTTATGCAATTCCTGATATTCATGGTACACTCGTGAAATGGTCGTAAGGGAAAAAATCGCCTCTTCGTCGCTACCTCTGAGATGCTGTGTTCTTTTGCTCGTGCGTGGACTATAACACCAGGTTCAAACTCACTTAAATCCTGATAACCAGACATTGTAGCAGCAGTAACCGATCTAACATTTGCGCCAGACATTTGTCTTATTCAGGCGTTGCCGACCGCAGTGCCGTATTCTGCCTGTTTACATACTTGTGTGTTTGAATACACATGCCTATACCAGTTTCTTTGGGGCTTCAGTGTATATGAGGGAGAGATTTCGAAAGACAGTAACGACCTGTTCTTAAAAGTCAGCCGGAAGTCTACAGGAGATGGTGTGTTGCTTTTCTCGCTACGATGGGAGACAAGGGCGTGTTCCGACTGCTCGCTCCGGGACGTTTCATTTCAAAGGGAATCAGATAATGAGCTGGGTAGGCATTGTGATGAACATTAGTAAAACAGTCCATACATTTCAGTATGCGATAGCTCCGGGCTGATAAGTCATAATCGGATTTCTTCTCACAGTAACCTAATTGTGTAGAGGCACTGTTATTCAAAACGCAGTTTCGTGACAATAAGGCAGACGCGAAGGGCACGTGGTGGGAAACACAATGGAATTCTCCGCTGCTTTCTTGACACAATAAGATTAAAATCGTTTCATTTCCTCACTTTTCTTCCATGTTTATTTAATTTATTTCCAGATGTTATACTTCAAAAACGAAATATTAACACTTTCTTGAGATCCAGTTAAGTCACAATCTAAAGAAGTCTCCTCCACCAACAAAATTGTGGACTGATATTAATTTCTTCTTGCTTGCTATTTTTCGTTTCGACCTATGACTTGCTGAAAGACTCTACGGGATTATGACATGCATATTGCAACAACTACCGTTTGTGCCAAAGTCCCCAGCCATATGAATAATTACTTTTAGGATGCCCAATTACTAACATTTACGAAACACATCCAATACAAATTTATTTGCATGCATTACCTCAACAGATATTTCGCATCTCAGACTACTGTATTTTAAAATGGCCAAACACATTCAATGTCCCAAAATGCGGAGCCACATTGCAGATTCGTTGTAATAGGCACACACTAGAAAAGCAAAACACAGGTGAGGGGTCTAAGGTGAAATGATTGCTCCCCAAAGAGCGTCAGCGACTGATTGCTCATCCAAAATCGCCATATCTAGCTGTGGATCGAATACTGCCTGCCTTTCTCAACTAACCAATCTGAACGTGGATAATATGTGAAACTGTATTACAACGTACAGTAGCTCTTTGACAGTATGTATTAAGCTGGCGCACTCTGTAGACGTTGTATTGCACCTACTTAAGAAATTTTCTCATTTGATATTAAATACTACAAATATAGTCAAAGAGACGTATTGTTTAAGCAAACAGCAAAGCAAGCTCGTTAAAAAATAAAAAAACGACAGCGAGTTAATCTTCAGTAGCACCACAGCTATCCATATTTCCGAATTGACGTTGAAGGACATAGTTACAGTGTCACATGCTATGGTATGCTTACTTACGAAACAAAACTATCGATGTGACAGTGTCATTACGTGCATGAGTACTTCATATTGAGTGACATGGCTTCAGGGAAAAATTTCTACTAAGGTCTGATACGAAGGAGGACGTACGTCTTTCCATTTCACTGAAATATTGCTGTGTTTCTGAATTAGTTATGTCCGTTATCTACTCACCTGAAAGCATCTTAAAGGTTTTCGGTACCCCGGTCAAGTACTTTCACGTGATTTCCTTCCGATCACGATGCAACGGTCCTCGCTTCGCGTGCAGGAGAATTCTAATGTTGATAGTAGATCTGCACACACTGGAAGTGTCTTATGTTTCGACGAAATATGCTTTTTTATGTTTTTATATCTTGGTTGGGATTCTCAAAGAAAAGATGACCACAGCTGCGTAAATAGGAAAATATTGACATTTTTTACGTTTCTATATTATTTTGTCTCTCAGTCATAACAAAAGCTACAGGGACGGTAGTCAGACTACATGAATGACCACGTGATCTCAAGAAGCAAACATTGGCTTATCAGTGCTTGTAAGTAAATCTTCTACACGGGGAAAATTATCGGGTAATCACTGGTATTAGCAAAACTCGTAGTCACTTAAGTTGGCATGGATAGCAAAGAAACCGTTGTGCCATGAATTGGCGTGGCTTTGAAAGTAGACCCAAAAATAAATCGACAGCAATTCACGGCCAGTTGAACTTACTATGGCTCAATTATACATGCTATAATCTTCATTTCTCAGTATCGCGGTAATGGAGCCAAATGCACACAGTTTGCCTGTAATGGAAATGTCGTGTGACTAGGGCCTCCCTTCGCGTAGACCGTTCGCCGGGTGCAAGTCTTTTGATTTGACGCCACTTCGGCGACTTGCGCGTTGATGGGGATGAAATGATAATGATTAGGACAACGCAACACCCAGTCACTGAGCGGAGAAAATCTCTGACCAAGCCGGGAATCTAACACGGGCCCTGAGGATTGACATTCTGTCGAGATGACCAATTTTTTTTTTCTTTTTGTAGACGAGGGCTGGAATGTGGTAAAAAAATACAGTTAGACGCGAACACGCGATTATAAGTTTAGAATTCGCGACGATTACCACTTTTTTGCGTTAGGAAAAAGGCGTCTTTCAGTTACGACAAGCAAAATTAGAGTTTACATCCATATCAATAACAAAACAAGAGTACTTTCGAAACTATGAAATAGAATTTAAAACTAATAGTAAAATGATACATTATAGAAAAAGAAATGTAACCAAATCTTGCACGCCATTCCGTGTGCATGGCCCATCTGCGCACAAATGCCATGTTGCGAGTTGATTAACATTTCGCAGCGTGTGGAGCTTCATGACGGCGGTCATCCTCTGCCCGGTACTCCCCAACTGTGAGGGGGGGGGGGGGGGGGGGAAATTATCGATGACACTGCGCAAGTAGTTCGCAAATAGCTGCCAGTATCGGGGTGTACGCTCAAGTGTGCTATGACTGTCCTGGAGAAATTGCCAGTAATCAAGGACCATCTTCTCATCATCTCGAAACAGGTAGTATATGGACATGCCTTTAACCCATGTGAGAGCGTGAGTCTTCGCAGGTGGGAAATAAGTATCCTCCGGACAAAGGAGGAGCCGTGGCTCAATTGTGCGAGGCGCGACACGTAGGTACCAGGCGAGGATCTTCTGCACTAGCAGCCACACTCACCTATTGGGGACGGACATTGCCTGTAATGAAGCCCTCGCTCTGTTTCCTGCATACGACTTTCGTAATATCACGCGATCAAGACCTGATGCACGCCCTTTAAAACTCTATCTGTTTGGCAGACGAAGTCTTGCGTTGCCACGTTCCTCGAGCAATGCATATTCCAAACGTCACGTGAACTATAAACTTATAAAAATATGTATACATTGCGCGACATTCTATCTCAGCAGGCAGTAGGATGACAAGCATACGCGGTCCAGTCACATTAATGTGACCATCTGTCAAAAGCCTCAAAAAACACACCTTTTGCAGTCAAGGACGTTCTAGAGGGTACCGGCAGGGATGGGGAGTCATGCCTACTCCAGTGTGATGGCCAGCTGCGCTAGATCCGTGGCGCAGCGAGCGCAGAGCAGCACGCGGCACGGGGCGCCGGCCTTCAGGAGATCCCAACACGGCCCGCCGTCCCGCCTACACGGCTGCACAACTCTTCCAGCACCTGGCGCACGTGTCCCTCCGATGCAATCCCGCCCACGAGTACGTCGCGCTGCACATGCTGAGACCTTGCAAGCCATATCGCAAAACAAGACACTCGTTACTTTCCAATGTCTGATATCCCATGTTACGCTTGGAGGAGGTCTGTGCTAACGAACGGGCTAGTAAGCGAAATCAATTCTCCTGCACATAGCATGTGTATTTTTTTCTTTTTAAAGCACTTTGTGGTGATGTAGCTCGGTTGCTACAAATGCTGCTGAAAGAAGTCACTGCACTAAGACGTACATAAATCCATACTGAATGGTTATAATTAGACTACACTACCGGCCATTAAAATTGCTACACCACGAAGATGACGTGCTACAGACGTGAAATTTAGCTGACAGGAAGAAGATGCTGTGATATGCAAATGATTAGCTTTTCAAAGCATTCACACAAGGTTGGCGCCGGTGGCGACGCCTACAACGTGCTGACATGAGGAAACTTTCCAATCGATTTCTCATACACAAACAACAATTGACCGGCGTTGCCTGCTGAAACGTTGTTGTGATGCCTCGTGTAAGGAGTAGAAATGCGTACCATCACATTTCCGACTTTGATAAAGCCGGCCGCGGTGGTCTAGCGGTTCTAGGCGCGCAGTCCGGAACCGCGCGACTGCTACGGTCGCAGGTTCGAATCCTGCATCGGGCATGGATGTGTGTGATGTCCTTAGGTTAGTTAGGTTTAAGTAGTTCTAAGTTCTAGGAGACTGATGACCTCAGAAGTTAAGTCCCATAGTGCTCAGAGCCATTTGAACCATTTGAACCGACTTTGATAAAGGTCGGATTGTAGCCTATCGCGATTGTGGTTTATCGTATCGCGACATTGCTGCTCGCGTTGGTCGAGATCCAATGACTGTTAGCAGAATATGGAATCGGTGGGTTCAGGAGGGTAATACGGAACGCCGTGCTGGATCCCAACGACCTCTTATCACTAGCAGTCGAGATGACAGGCATCTTATCCGCACGGCTGTAACGGATCCCTGAGTCAACAGATGGGGACGTTTGCAAGACAACAACCATCTGCACGAATAGTTCGACGACGTTTGCAGCAGCATGGACTATCAGCTCGGAAACCATTGATACGGTTACCCTTGACGCTGCATCACAGACATGAGCACCTGCGATGGCGTACTCAACGACGAACCTGGGTGCACGAATGGCAGAACGTCATTTTTTCGGATGAATCCAGGTTCTGTTTACAGCATCATGATGATCGCATCCGTGTTTGGCGACATCGCGGTGAACGCACATTGGAAGCGTGTATTCGTCATCGCCGTACTGCCGTATCACCCGGCATGATGGTATGGTATTGATACTGCATATGCTTTTAACAAATGACTTAATTATTTCACATTACGTCGCCTACGTTATTTCTGTTAGAGTATTAACTGCCCTGTGACGAGTCTTGCTGCAAGCACGGCACCTTCTGCAGAGCAACTACTTTTCCATGGCACAGGTTTCGCTTCCTGCTACCTTCATGCTGTTCCCAAATTAATTTGGTGGTCACAACACATTTAATACCCGTTATGTGATGAACGCTTCTACAGAGTTCGATGTTTATCGGAATGGCGCTTTATGGAGTAACGCTTCCCCTTTTCCATCAGTGTAGACTCAATGTGAGCAATGATTTACATTCTAACATAGGCTATATAGAGGACACACTAAATTCATGTCTAAGTACTTCAAGAGTTACCTTCTAATCTATTCAAATGGAGCATACGGTAATGAATCATTAAATATGTGCGCTTATCAAAAAAATGGTTCAAATGGCACTGAGCACTATGGCACTTAACATCTATGGTCATCAGTCCCCTAGAACTTAGAACTACTTAAACCTAACTAACCTAAGGACATCGCACAACACCCAGCCATCACGAGGCAGAGAAAATCCCTGACACCGCCGGGAATCGAACCCGGGGACCCGGGCGCGGGAAGCGAGAACGCTACCGCACGACCACGAGCTGCGGGCGTGCGCTTATCCCTGTGACGGAAACCTAACATATTACTCCGCCTTAAAAGGCAACAACGCTACTGCGATACTAATGACTTCGGCTGTTTACGGCAATTTATAGTCTGTGCATAGACATCTGATTATATTTCCGTTCACATAGGTTGCAGAAGCTCTGCCATGACGAAATGCTGCTGTTGCGCAGCCAGAAGGAAATCAATCACATTGCTAATGAGGTGAAACTAGTGTTCTGGTACGTTAGTGCACGCAGGAAAAGTTGAATTATTCCCCTGTGTGTATCGAACTGCGAGTATCTAAATTCAGATGTTAAAAGTTTTCAGCATATTTGTAGCGTCTCTTTCACTTACCCCAATTGCATGACCGAATTACAAGTTGAACGATGGGTCTTCATGCTATTTTGACCTCTTACGGGAGCAGTTAGTATGGACCGCTAATACCGAAACAGTATACAGGAGCGTGTTGCACGAGATGTTTCTAAACGCTCTTCTTCGCAGATGTGGTACACACCTCGAGATGTCTTCCAATGACTGTATCGAGAGGCACTTCAATGATGCAGTTGTGGAGAACTGTCAGCTTCTTACACTTTGTTGCCCAATATCATACATCCACCTTTAGATGAGCTGTCATTCGGCACAAAGCGTGACAGTCTTACAGATGGTTTTAGATGTTATATACCCCATAGCAGAGGTCTAGTCTTGTAAGAAGCATCATTGTCAAAACAGATCTACGAGTACCGCTACCTGTATCTAGTGGTGTTTTTTATTTTATGGAGATGATCTTCGCCGTCGCACACACACACACACACACACACACACACACACACAGTTCTCCGCGCATCTGAAGAAACTTCGGCGTGTTTGAATTTTATTTTCACATATCTTCATCGATGCCTCATAATACTATCGTCAAATATCCATAGATAACCATCGGAGCAATCTGGGATGGTATGAAACGCTTACGTAAATCCAGTTGTTGAAAACGACAAATTCCAAATTGAAGTTCTTTAGAGGAATATAGAATAGCTCAACTGCAAAATGTTCGTCCGACAGATTCGTGAGTGTTATTCGTCAGTTTGAGACTACTTAAATTGGCAAATGAGATAGAGTGAGAGTGCCACAGAAGTTCTGAAACAAGTGCAATTGAATGTATTACGGAAAGGTGGTGGTACATCACAGAAAGACTTACTGTTAACATGCGCAGAGCTGCACATTCCGAAGCAAATCAACAACCGCAAAGTGTTTAGGGAACTCTGGGATAGACTTTACGTAACTATGTATGTTACATACAGAGGACCATTAGTTATTGAAAACACACTTCATTTTTAAAACGTCGTGTATGAATTAGAATTCTGAGGTTTTCGCACAGTTCTGAGAGTGAAAAACGACTAGTGTAGACAAATTGCATTTCATTAAGTTATGATTGAATGTCTTCACAACAATTGCTTAATCACTGTATTCTCAGCCGCATTACATGTTTGTTGTCACAACAGTAGCTGTCCACAGCCATCTAGCCTGGGATCGTGTTTTATGTAGTTCAATACGTCGCTGAGTGAGGAGAACATCTCGGATCTGGTGGTAATTGCAATTAGATAAAAATAATGTGGACTACACACTTATCATGCCTGAAAAAGAAAAAAATCAAGGTAAATCAAGCTAAGGCAATGACCACGTAACAGATCGTAGTCGCCCAATCCAAATTTCCCCTAAGTCAACAGCTGTGCTCGCATATCATTCCGAAATGTGTTGGGACTCCGTCATGCTGGAGCCACGGGTTGATTCACATATCAAATGGTTATGTGTTGACAGGATACGAAAGTGTGATAGGCATAACCTAATAGTACGCTTTTCAAGTTAACAGTGCTAGCGGAAGTACAAGTCCTGGAAGATGATTTACCAACCACTGTAGGCCAAATACTCATAAAAAAAGTGTTGCTGAGATCTGACAGCATGTTGGGTGTCGAATATACCTGTTACAATTGTTAAAATAAACCGAATGAGGTGGAACAGTTGCTAACATATGGACTCTAATTCTGGAGGACCATCCGCACTTCCATGGTTTCCTGTAATCACCAGAGAGATGCTGTATTCGTTTCTTGAAGGAAAAAAAACACGGGGCTCATTCTTTTTGCATCCTTTCGCTAATTTAAGCTTATACTTCGTTGTGATCTCAAATTATGATATTTCTTTCTTCATTAAAGTAGTCGCTTTTGCGAAGTACATCGCAGATGTGAATGAAATGAATGAGTATGTGTGTGTGTGTGTGTGTGTGTGTGTGTGTGTGTGTGTGTTGTGTAGGACAGTGGAGATGAGGACAGCGTCTTTAGCAAAAACAAAGAAGAATAGAGTTTAGCGTCTCGTCCACGAGAAGGTCAATGGGCGATGGAGGTGACAGATTTATTTGTGTGCTTTACACTTGCTTTTAAGCGCCGCGGTCATTAGAGTCGGAGCACAAGTTCGGAAAAGGGAATGATGCGAAAAGAAATCGGCTGTGCTGTTTCAACGAACCATCCCGCCATTTGCCTTAAGAGCTTTAGGGAAACTCCTGAAAAGCAAAATCTGTATTCCCAAGCAATTCTCGTGAATGAAAGTCCGGTGTCTTCCCACTGCGCAACCTCACTAAGTAGCATCTAGATGAAAAAACTCGCCCCACAAATTCCACAAGAGACGCAAAACTGAGTGCTCCCAGTGTTTGTATTCCTACAATGCCGACTAACGTTTACGAGATCTGTGCCTACGGCGCAAGTGACAGGCTGTAGGTGCATTACCAAACCACTTTATCACGGCATCCGGCTTTCTCACATCACGCCTTCTACTGTAAACATCCCCAGGATGAAGACTGTTTCTCGAAGGCGTCGATAAAGTGCAGCAAAGATATTGTCAAGTAGATTTCTCCACCGATGTCCCTCGGCCCACTGTAACTCATGGTGTGACGAACTTCACACGTAGACTTCAACAAATCTTAAGACACGCTAAATGCTTGCAAGTAGGCCAACTACTTAATATAAATTGGCTACGATACTGTGACCAATGCGCTTCTCAGTCATGCGTTAACGAATGAATGACTAGTTCAAATTAACATGTTCCTCAACTGAAAATTATACACTGTGTGTAGCCTCCACGTTTGTCAGTGAGGTCCTGAACAACCTCTATATTGGTTACTGCGACACAAAACTCGCGCAGATACCATGATGAGAATATTAGAGACATTTGTGACTTCCTGGCGGGTTAAAACTGTTTTCCGAAGCGGTTCTCGAATCTGGGAGCTTCGCCTTCCGCAGGCAAGTGCTATACTGACTAGAGAAATTCCTTTCGGGAGCTCATACGCACTTGCTTTCCTGCAGCCAGTGAGTCGACTTATACACTCCATACTGTTGGACCTCGAGTTAAATGTGGAATTTGAATCGCGGTACGACTTGGATTGATCCTAATATTCTTTAGTGTCTGTTTAACGTGAAGTTCATCTCTGCTTTATGTATGTTAAACGCATGAAATTATGCTACGGTTCGGATTTCACATTAGGGTACATGAGACGAACCAAGTCGAGTATCCAATCTCATCTGCTACGTTTTTCGGCCATCAAAGATTTTCTAAATTTCTTTCTAAACTATGTTAATGACAATATAATTAGTACGTAGTACCCAGTGAGCGCATAGTAATTTCAGATTCATAAATAAACTTAGTCTCATTGAATTTCAATGTACATTGCGTACTACCTGGTAATATAGTTGCAGTAATCTAATTAGTTAACTCAGAAATTTTGTTAACTATAAAATATTTTTATTTCAAAAGGTTCATACAGTACGACTACATCATTAGTAGGATGTAGGTAACAGCTAGACTACCCGTGGTCTAGGGGTAGCGTCTTCGATTAATAATCAAATCGTCTTTAGTCCCGGGTTCGAATACCGCCGCTGCTTAAATTTTGATTAGTAATCAGTATTGGCGGCCGAAGTCATAAGAAGCCACTCTCATTCTGCCAACGACGGCGGAAGAGCGGACAGAGGTTCAGGACACTGTCTTGTCCTAGGGGTGGGGAAACTGCTCCTAAAGGCAGAAGAACCAGCAATGATCAATGGCATGAGGATGCAGAAGGCAATGGAAACCACGTCATTAAAGACACGTAACGTGTATCCATAGGACAGGTGACCTGTAATTGAAGAAGTGTCATGATGATCACTCCATTGCCAAAAGATTCCGGAATACTCCCCCTTTCGGATCTCCGGGAGGGGTCTGTCAAGGAGGAGGTTACCATGAGGAAAAGATTGAATAATCAACGGAAGGATAACGCTCTAAGAGTCGGGGCGTGGAGTGTCAGAAGCTTGAACGTGGTAGAGAAACTAGAAAATCTGAAAAGGGAAATGCAAAGGCTCAATCTAGATACAGTAGGGGTCAGTGAAATGAAGTGGAAAGAAGACGAGGATTTCTGGTCAGATGAGTGTAGGGTAGTATTAAGAGCAGCAGAAAATGGTACAACAGGAGTAGGATTCGTTATTAATAGAAAGGTAGGGCAGAGAGTGTGTTACTGTGAACAGTCCAGTGACAGGGTTGTTATCAGAATCGACAGCAGGTTAGCCGTGCGGCACTTGTTTAACACAACGTGAGTTGGTTCAAATGGCTCTGAGCACTACGGGACTTAACATCTATGGTCATCAGTCCCCCAGAACTTAGAACTACTTAAACCTAACTAACCTAAGGACATCACACAACACCCAGTCAACACGAGGCAGAGAAAATCCCTGACCCCGCCGGGAATCGAACCCGGGAACCCGGGCGTGGGAAGCGAGAACGCTACCGCACGACCACGAGCTGTGGACACACAACGTATGAGTTATCTATCATAAATATCACATACATAGTACAATCTTTACCACCACAACCACCAGCATCATTGCAATGATTATTTGACAACACTCGTAGTATGCGTAATATGCTTATTATAATGATTAGTATACTGTCATTATTATCATTATCATTATCTCCTTCTCATAAACAATTCGTATTGTAAAGGGTGTCTGGTTAAATGTAATACAGGTTCTAAATGGCTTAGCCTTTCCAGATGAAATAAATAGATCAATAAACAAGCACTCTTTCTCCCCACTCGCTTTAGCATTCCATCATTAGTGATCTGACGTACCCACTTAACTTTCAGCAAATTTCTATAACACCATCTTTCAAAACCTTCCATTCTCTTCTTGGCTGTATTGTTTGTGGGCCACGCCACACTTTCATATAACGCAACACTCCATAAAATGCTTTCAAAAAAAGACTTCCTAACATTTATATTTATATTTGATGTCAAAAGATTTGACTTTTCCAGAAAATATTTTCTTACCACAGGAATTCTGCATTAATTCTTATAGCTGCTGCCTGGATTCTCTTTACATGTTTGAACCTTATCACCCTTGAGCATAGATTTTACGAACGGAAGGTTTATATTGGTGATAAATGAATTTCTCTGGGCTACAATGAGGTTCAAATACCGATGTTAAAAATCGGTGCGATTTATAGAAATTTTAGATGCTTATAGCGAATAATGCTTGTGCTGTAGAATAACAGAAATATTTGCAGTAGTCAGGAAACTCAATATCATACGTCTAAAAATTATGGAAACAGTGTGAACGTACAGGTCGTTGCTGAATGTAGCCCAAGTGCTGCATCGAAACAAATTATTGCTGTATTATTACGATGAAATAAACGATCACACATTATCGTCCAAAATTACTAACAACTTACAGGAATTACCTTCATTTCCCGAAGGCTTGCTGAGATGGCGATAAACAGATTTCTTTACGCAGATGCTGCTATGTTCTGGGAACACACACAAATGAAAACAAGTAATGCACCGAAAGCACATGGTTTAAGGTACACTGAGGTGACAAAAGTCACGGGATACGTCATAATATCGAGTCGGACCTTCTTTTGCTCAATATAGTGCAGCAACTCGAGGTGGCATGAACTCAACAAGTAACTGGAAGTCCCCTGCAGAAATATTCGGCCACGCTGCTGCTACAGCCGTCCGTAATTGCGAATGTTTTGCCAGTGCAAAATTTCGTGCACGAACTGACCTCTCGATTATGTTCCATAAATGTTTGATGGGTGGACAAATCATTCCCCCGAACTGTCCAGAATGTTCGTCAAACCTATCATGAACAACTATGGCCCTGTGACATGGCTCACTGTCATCCATAAAAATCCCATCGTTGTTTGCGAACATGGGGTCTATGAATGGCTGCAAATGGTCTCCTACCAGCCGAAAATAAACCTTTCCATTCAATGATCGGTTCAATTGGACCAGAGGAAACAGTCTATTTCCTGTAAACACAGCCCACACCATTAAAGAGCCACCATCAGCTTGCAGAGTGCCTTGTTGACAATTTGGATCCATGGCTTCGTGGGGTCTGCGCCACACTCGAACCCTACCATCAGCTCTTACAATAAAATCGGGACTCATATGACCAGGCAAAGGTTTTCCTATCTAGGTTCCAACCGATATGGTCTCGAGTCCAGCAGAGGCGCTGCAGGCAATGTCGTGCTGTTAGCAAAGGCACTGGCGTCGATCGTCTGCTGCCGTATCCTATTAACGCCGAATTTCGCCGGACTGTCTTAACGGATGCGGTCGTCGTACATCCCACATCGATTTTTGAGGTTATTTAACGCTGTGTTGCTTGTCCGTTTTGCGCTGACAACTCTACGCAGACGCCGCTGTTCTTGGTCGTTAAGTGAAGGCCGTTGGGCACTGCGTTTTCCGTGGTGAGGGGCAATGCCGGATATTTGGTATTCTCGTGACTCTCTTCACACTGTGGATCTCGGAATCCTGAATTCCCTAATGATCTCCGAAACTTAACGCGTTTATTTACCGACTGTCATTTGTAGTTCAGTGTTGCCGTTCTGAGTTTACGTATTGTCATTTTGTCATTTGGAGATAGTGATTAGAGCTGTGGACGTTGGAAAGGGGAGTGGCAATTGGAAAAATCTGACCAGTTCGGATATATCCTTCTGTTTGAGATCAATAGAGGGGTGACATCAGCAGAGGCAGCCTTGCCTTGTATAGGGATAATGGCACTGGACAGAGCACGGCAAGAAAATGGTTTTCTCGTTTTAAGAAGGATCGTTTTGACATTTGTGACCCTCCAAGTTCAGGAAGACCTTCGGCATTTGATGATCATTTAAAAGCATTAATCCACAGTGATCCCTATCACGTCAAGGTACTCGAGAACTGGTAAATGTTATGAACTGTGATCATTCCACCATCGTGCGACATTTGCATGCAATGGAGAAGGTTCAAAAATTGGACGTTTGGGTACCGTACGCTCTAAGCCAAAATCAAAAATTTCTGCGGGTGGCCATATGAAGGGGTTTATGGAGTAATGGTGTAAGTCAGTTTTGCTGATTTTGAGAAACTGAACTTTTGTGAAACATTGTACATAAAAATCAGGAAAGTCTAATTGAAGTACGTAGTGAGTCTGATAAGGGATAGTATTAATGCTGGAGCATAAATTGAGTGTATTAATATTAATATAATCAGGGTAATTATTATAAATTCCATCAACTTCATTTTGGTTCAACAATTCACTTCAAATTAAAAATACTCGGGCACAGTTAAGTGTAGTAATATTGATATTATCATAATTGTGTATAAAATGCGTGAATTTCGATTTGAATTATCACAGAAATACGTCTTAGTCATCTTTGTCCTCAAAAGTTTCTTTCAGAGAATGAAACAACACATGGTGAACAGGAGTGTTGTATAGTAACAGTCTAACATGTCGTCCTCCTTTAAGTTATTGTCTAATCGTATTTCACCGTATAGCGGCTCCTGTTATATACAGTTGAGCTGAACTGAACGTCCTTTCTTTCCTTTTTGTATGCCCAAAGCGAAAAACTCCATTCAGCATTTAAAGTTGTAATGTGTCTTTGTAGGTTCAGATCTTTTATGTTGTAACAACTAAATTTGGAGGCAAGACACTGGACACTTTAATTCATTAGTTTTGCGGCTAACTACTGCCTTGTCCAAAGCTACTCTCAATACAGATTCTTCTTGCTTTATCTGCACTACTGCAATTGGCTTCTTTCTTCGTGACTGAGCAATAGTTTTCCCTTTTGCCTGCAATTCCAAACAGTCAGAATCAGCATCATTTGGCAGATACGAGTTCCCACGTGTCATAAAAATATAGTCAAGAACATCCACTTTAAGTAGTGCATCTGTCACTAGTTTCAAACAGAAAAGTGCCATTTTAAAATTTCTATTTTTTCCAGTGAAGGCGTGACTGCACATTATTGTGTTTTTCCTTGTACTAGCCATTTCTTTTATGCGTTGCACTACGCATGATGGCATTTACTGAGATTCTCTGGAAGCTACAGTTCTTTTTCCATTTGTAGAAGAAAGCAGAGTCAGTTCTGAGGGCGTGACTCAGTGATCATAACATTATAAAAAGCATTATTAATAGGCTACTGAACATCTTAACTCTGGAAAAGTCAGGGCTTTCTCAAATAAAATATAAAAGCATTAAAATATTTGGAGTTGGATTTTGATAATTTCTTTTGCACTTTCATCCAATTTTGTGCAGATTCAGCTCTCCTTAAATGTAACTAATGTTGCACTTCTGATTGTTTTTTGTTTTCACCTTCAGCAACTGATATCCGCATCTGATACTTACCACACGCTGTGCACGTATATTTTCTTGGCGGATGAAAACTTAGACTGAAATCGCGATTGAAAATATTTCCATACAAAGCCTCTGACACTGCTTTAACGTTATCTTCAACACATTCTTCTTTATATAAATTGTACATATCTCTTACGTTCAATTCAGGACTCAAGTAATGCTTGTTAGTGCCTTCTGCTCGAGAATAATGTGAATAATGACATGGAAAACTTCTAATGTGGGAATGAATACGACTGACTGTACCTTCTGGAGCTACATTGGAAGGTTTATGACCACCTCGTAAATCACTATCAAGTTCCTATCCTCTTTGCTTTTTGTATACACTGAGTCATCCTGCTATTGTAAATTCGAAAAAGTCTCAGAAAATACTTTTTACTGACTTCATCTGAACAATTTTGAACATGTAAATAGTATTTATTAAAAGTCTTTGGAGGTTGAGATCATGTTCGTGGTCTTCATGCTGCAGTCGATTATCAACTGATTAGTCCACATAGGTAGGCATTTTCAGAATTAAAGGATCCCATTCTTCCAAAAACTATAAAAAAACTCCTTTCCTTCCTTCTTCAGTTATTTTTGAAGCACACTGCAGTCTACAGCGGCAGTCATCTTATTAAGATATTTCAACAGAACTTTGCGGTTTCTGATACTGTATGCTTCACCTTATTCATTTCCAGTTTCATCTCCTGTTTTCTATCTTCTCCCTGTCGTTTTCTTCCGCGTTGGTGCTATCGTTCATCTTCTTCAAAATGGCTCAAATGGCTCTGAGCACTATGGGACTCAACTGCTGAGGTCATTAGTCCCCTAGAACTTAGAACTAGTTAAACCTAACTAACCTAAGGACATCACAAACATCCATGCCCGAGGCAGGATTCGAACTTGCGACCGTATCGGGCTTGCGGTTCCAGATTGCAGCGCCTTTAACCGCACGGCCACTTCGGCCGGCATCTTCTTCATTAGACTCACTTTTGGATGGATGATATTCTGAAGCAAAATAGGGAATTTCTCCCTTTTTGTTCGTGATTTTTTCTAAGACTTTCTGACTTACTTATATTATCACAAACATAAGATCATACAAACACTAGAAACAGTTGCCAAATAATCAAGCTAACACTTTCGACAACATTAAAATAAAACTTCTCTGAAAACAGTCTAGACAATGTCATTTTACAAAACTCACCTGAAAACAGTTTTGATAATGTTAAAATAAAACAAACTTGTCTGTAAACAAATAATAATAATAATAATAATAATAATAATAAAGAAAGGAAAAGTTACCGGTGGTGCCCCAAAAAATCTAATTTTGTTTCATGGCATCGCGGTGCAAGTCAGATTTACTTCACTTTATCATAACATGTATCTCTCAAACCATTTCACAATAGAATTTGTGGTGCCGTATGTGGTGCTATTGTGCATACAGTGACATACACTGCTATGCCATCCCAAAGAGTGCAGTTTCTACTGCATAACATAGTACTTAACTCGTATTCCACAAAATCATTATGCCACAGTCTGCCTCGATAGCCGAGTGGTCAGCTCGACGGAATGCCATGCTTAGGGGCCCGGGTTCGATTCCCGGCTGGGTCGGAGATGTTGTCCGCTCAGGTACCGGGTGTTGTGTTGTCTTCAACTTCATCATGTCATATCCACGGGCGCTCAAGTCGCCGAAGTAGCGTCAAATCTAAAGACTTTCACCATGCGACCGGTCTACCGACTGGAGGCCCTAGCCACACATTTCATTTCATTATGCCACAAACCCCTTCATATGTGATGAACTGTTATCATTCTGCCATCGTGCGACATTTACATATAAACATCTGCATGCAGTGGGGAAGGTTAAAAAATCAGATGTAGGAGTACCCCACGCTCAAAGCCAAAATCACAAAAATCAGCCGTATGTGCATCTCTGCTCGTCATCAATTAGCTCGTGAACAACACCCACTTTTCCTAACCTGTATCGTTAGCGGTGACTAAAAATGGTGTCTTCATGGTAACATAAGGAAAAGAAAGAAGTGGTTGAGCCCAAACAAAGGAGCATCTCCCCGTACGAAGAGCTGCGCGCATCCAGAAAAAATATTGGTTTTGCATGTGGTGGAACAGCGACGGCGAGGCGTACTACGATTGCTTCCCCGAGGTGTAACCATCACTGCTGACATTTAGTGTCAACAACTGAGGAGTCTTGCTGACGCAGTTCGAGAACAACGACCAGGAAGACAGCGCTAGACTGACCGAAAGTACTATATAGGAGTTGGGTTGGGAAGTCATTCGGGACCCAACTTGTTTAGCTGCTCTTGCGCCCTCAGATTTTCACCTTTTCGCTCTCTGTCGAAAACCCAAGGAACTCCCTTTCCGGATGAAAATGCGCTTCGAACATGATTAGAACTTCGCCTCAAAACAAAGAGCTTTTTATAGTCCCTGAATCGAAAAGTTACCTCGTCGTTGGCAGCCTGTTGTAAATAGTGAAGGAGAGTATATTATTGATGACTTAAGTTTCTGTTATGTGTATCTGTTGTGTTCATTAAACTTATGAAAAGACGTTACGAACTTATGTACCAACCTAATACCACAGTTCCTTTATAATCAGGGAACCCTACAGCTTTGGTTGTGTCTCCGCCCCGTGGCCGGCGCTCCTTGAGCCGAGGTGCTGTACGGAGAGCGGAGCCGCCCACGTGGGCACGTGCCCTGCCGGAAGCCCCGCCGCCCACACGTGCCCACGCACCACGCAACACGGTGCTCCGCGCCTTCCGGAGGCTATCGGCCGCGTTATTCACGCCCAAGGTCCCAACGAGAGTGTTACGGGCCATAAATAACTACGCTTTACTGTGCATCTGCTTAAGCTCTAAAGAGAAGTACTTTTTTTATTATTATAATTTTATCCTTCTCTAGCAAGATGTTCTAACGCCTACTCCTTCCGTCCTCGGTCGCCTTTCCTTTTATTTGCTTTGTAGAGCGCTGTTGCAATAAGTCTCCTCCTGCCAGCTGCCCTTTTTCCATTGGTTGCACAGGGTGGGTACAGTAAGACGTAAAACCTCTCGTATTTTGTGAATGGTGCAAGAAATCGAAACGATGTTTTCGGCAAATGATACTGGAAGGTTATAATTCAAGCGCAGCTACTCACAGAGGTCCAGTCTGGGCTGTATCGTATGACAGCGAAACTTGGTAGATATTCTAATGCGTTAATGCGGCATTTACACTGACAAAAAGTTACTTCCAATTTTGGTCACAAGGAACAAATCTGGTGCTGTAAATGCAAGAAAGGCGTATACAAATGTTTCCATACGTAATGAATGAGGGACGGGACGTGTCTATGAAAGGTCAAACAAGTTAGAAAGGAACAATGTTGATTTTATTATTAACCGCCGCTGATGTAACTTATTCAATATGAGCGCTAGATACGTGCACATACGTCGCATCCGTAAAACGGCATGATCAGTAGTTGTTCGCAGCAGTTCCGATGGAATATGAGCAACATGTTCCTGTATACTGTCCTCCAGATCAGGTAGAAATCGAATGTGATCCTCGTAAACGCGTTGTTTTATGCAATCAAGAGCCAAAGAAACTGATATAGGCAAGCGTATTCAAATACAGAAATATGTAAACAGACAGAATACGGCGCTGCGGTCAACAACCCCTATATAAGACAGTAAGTATCTGGCGCAGTTGTTAGGTCAGGTACTGCTGCTATAATGGCAGGTGATCAAGATTTAAATAGGTTTCAACGTGGTATTATAGTCGCGTGAGCGATGGGACACGGCATCTCCGAGATAGCGATATAGTGGGGATTTTCCCGTACGACAATTTCACGCGTGTACCGTGAATATCAGGAATCCGGTAAAACATCAGATTTCCGACATCGCTGTGACAGAATAAAGATCCAGCAAGAACGGGACCGACGACCACTGAAGAGAATCGTTTAGCGTAACAGAAGCGCAACCCTTCCTTAAATTACTGCAGATTTCAATACTGGGCCATCAACTAGTAACAACGTGCGAACCATTCAACGAAGGCCCACTCGTGCACCCTTGATGACTACACGACACAAAGGTTTACGCCTCACCTGGGACCGTCAACACCGAGATTTCACTGTTGATAACTGGAAACATGTTACCTGGTCGGTATTTCACTGTTGATGACTGGAAACATGTTATCTGGTCGGACGATTCTCGTTTCAAATTGTATCAAGCAGATGAACGTGTACGGGTATGGAGACAATCTCGTGAATCCATGGACCGTGCATGTCAGCAGGAAACCGTTCAAGCTAGTGGCGGCTCTGTAATGGTTTGGGGCGTAAGCAGTTACAGTGATATGGGATCCCTGACATGTGTAGATACGACTGACAGGTGATAGGTACATAAGCATCCTATCTGATCACCTGCATCCATTCACGTCCATTCTGCATCTCACCGACTTGGGCAATTCCAGCAGGACTATGAGACACCACACACGTCCAGAACTGTTACAGAGTGGCTCTAGGAACACACTTCTGAGTTTAAACACTTCCACTGGCCACCAGACCCTCGAGATATGAACAGTATTGAGCATATCTGAGATGCCTTGCAACGTGCTCTTCAGAAGAAATCTCCATCCCCTCGTACTCTTACGAATTTATGGACAGCCCTGCTGGATTCATGTCGTCAGGTCCCTCCAGCACTACTTCAGGCATTAGTTGAGTCCATGCCGCGTCCTGTTGCGGCACTTCTTCGTGCTTGCGGGGCCCTCCACGATATTAGGCAGGTGTACCAGTTTCTTTGGCTCTTCAGTGTATATCTCCAGAGCCAAAAATCACATGGGTTCAGATCTTGCAAGCCATGCATCTGGACAACCTCTGTAGATAACACGTCCGTGAAAGGATGCATTAAGTAGATCTTAAAAGGAGGTCTCGATGACAGGCAACCATCGTGGTACACCTGGCAGGCGCTCGGATGTATTCTATTATACACGGTGCAGTTTCTATACGTTTTTCTTCCATTCACAGCGTCAGATTTGCTCCTGGTGACCAAAATCGGTGCCTCATAAACGCATTAGCGTATCTGCAAAGTTTTGCTGTCGTACGATAATTACAGCCCACACTCGTCCTCTGTGAGTAGCTGCACTTCAATTATAACCACCAGCTATTGCGGAAAAAGGCCACATAATTTTGTTGTATGGTTGGTGCCCTGAATCCTTGTACTAACCGAGGTACTGAAATAATTATGTGGTTCCTGTTTTTAATGGTACGATTAAGTCTTTTAACGACATTCTAAAACTCTTGAAAAGACGAGTTCAGTGCAATAAAGCTCGCTAAAGTTGGCGCTGAAACTTCAAGCAACCGTATCCACGGAAAGTGCTAAAATTGTACTGCAGGGCAGCCGGGAAAGGTTGTTACGGTGAAATCTTCCCCAAGTGGGTCTGTCATGACAGGCTCCGTTGTTATTTGCAGGAATGATAGGCCTGTGTTACTGGAGTAAAATGTCATTCCTCTTGGTCCTGGGGTTATACGACACAGGCAGTGTGTCAGCTATAATATTAGTAAATGGAACTGCGTCCTAACTTCTACGTGTCAGAAAGACTTAGAAAACCTATTCCAAACATGTGCATGTAATTATTTTAAATGAGCAGCTTTTTGGAAACGAGCAGGCAGTCGGAGCCTCGTATCTGTGTCCCATTTGGTGTGTTTACAATACAATAGCCGGCCCCGGCAGCCTGGTCTTTAAATTTTAACTCAATTCTCGAACGCCTGGCCGCCCTCATAGCCAAGTAGTTAGGATCTACCTCATTACACATCATCAAATACTGGCTAAGACCACAAAGTAGAAAGCAAAGTACGCAAATTTCTTCAAAATAAAAGTCAGGCAAACATTTCAGCGACCATATACACTACTGACCATTAAAATTGCTACACCACGAAGATGACGTGCTACGGGCGCGAAATTTAACCGACAGGAAGAAGATGCTGCGATATGCAAATGATTAGCTTTTCAGAGCATTCACACAAGATTGGCGCCAATGGCGACACCTACAACGTGCTGACATGAGGAAAGTTTCCAACCGATTTCTCATACACAAACAGCAGTTGACCGGCGTTGCCTGGTGAAACCTTGTTGTGATGCCTTGTGTAAGGAGTAGAAATGCGTACCATCACGTTTCAGAATTTGATTGTAGCCTATCGCGATTGCGGCTTATCGTATCGCGACACTGCTGCTCGCGTTGCTCGAGGTCCAATGGTTGTTAGAAGAATATGGAATCGGTGGATTCAGGAGGGTAATACGGAACGCCGCGCTGGATCCCAACGGCCTCGTATCACTAGCAGTCGAGATGACAGGCATCTTATCCGCCTGGCTGTAACAGATCGTGCTGCCATGTCTCGATGGTTGGTTGGTTGTTTGAGGTGTAAGGGACCAAACAGCGAGGTCATCAGTCCCTTGTTTCAAATATACTCCATTCTGCTAACGAGACATCTCAGAAAAGTCAGAACAATAAAACGGAAAAAGGGAAAAACGTAAAAGGGGCAGTCACGTTGTCATTGGTAAAAACAAATGAGGGAAGTTGGCAAGAAAAACGAACCCAACACTATGCTGAAGCAGCATAGGCAAGACCACCTGTGACTTTAAAGGTACAACTGCTATAATGCAGAAAGTACGTATGGGAATAGAAAAACTAACCAAGCCTTAAAAAGAAGGGGTAAAAACAGAGTAAAAGGGAAAGAAAAGACGATTCCGGTCAGGGAGGTGAATCGGGAATCTCTGAACACTGCCTACAGTGGGAGACACCCAAACACTCACCACCCTGCCCCAACACCAGAGGGAGATTAAAAACTTTAAAACTGAGAATAAAAACCACTCTCCCGGAGGAAACCTAGAACCAGAGAGACCATCCGGGAATCGTCAGCCAACATCAAATGTAAAGTGTGGGGGAGTCTGTACTTAGCACGCAGAGCCAAAAGAAGGGGGCATTCAACCAAAATGTGGGCCACTGACTGGAAGGCTCCACAACCACATAGCGGGGGTGGCTCATCACGCAAAAGGAAACCATGGGTCAGCCTGGTATGGCCAATGCGGAGACGACACAGTGTGGTCGAGTCCTTGCGGGAGAGGCTAAAGGAAGAACGCCATGGGCCTGGATTCACCTTAATGGCACGAAGTTTATTAGACAGTGGAGTAGCCTCCCAAGAATTGGCCCATGACTGTGCAAAGTGGGATTTGATGTGAAGCCGTAAATCCGCTGCAGGAGGGGTTACAGAAAACGGGGGGTAAGTAACTGCTCCCCCAGCCAAACGATCAGCGAGCTCATTACCCGGGATACCCACATGGCCCGGGACCCATAGGAAGTCAATGGAACAAGCAGCACGGTGAAGATCAGCGAGATGGTCATGGATGGCAGAGACCAAGGGATGGCGCGAAAAACACCGGTCAATAGCAAGAAGGCCACTCATCGAGTCCGTACATAACAAAACGCGGTTGTGTTGGGATTGTTTAATAAAGGTAAGGGCCCGGGAAATTGCCATCAATTCCGCAGTAAACACCCCACATGAGGGTGGCAGTAGATGATTTTCCGTTCCAACAAAGGACGTGAAGGCATACCCAACATGATCAGCAGATTTATAGCCATCAGTGTAAAAAACAACAGCATCCCGAAACTCCCATAAAATTTGGCGGAAAAAGGAACGGAACACCACCGGGGGGATGGAATCTTTCGGACCGCGGCGGAGATCCATCCGAATTCGAGGCCGAGGAACTAACCAAGGAGGGGTGGAGGGGAGGGAGCGAGGAAGACAGGACAAAGAAGGAAGCCGAAAATCACGGTTAAGAGACGCAAGGCGCAGCCCAACCGGTAAACCCGCCCGAGGGCGGGAGTCAGGCGGGCGACGTCCATGGTCTGGGAATAGGATAGAATAGGAAGGATGAGCGGGAGAAGAACGGATAGTAAGGGCATAAGACACCAGAAGCTGGGACCGCCGAACAGAAAGGGGGGGGGGGGGGATCCCAGCTTCAACCAGGAGACTATCAACAGGGCTAGTAGGGAAGGCACCGGTGGCCAAACGGATACCACGATGGTGGACTGGATCCAGCACGTGCAGCGTGGAAGGAGCAGCTGAACCATAAACTTGACAACCATAGTCCAAACGTGACAGAACTAGAGCACGATAAAGACGGAGGAGGAGGGAACGGTCCGCACCCCAAGAGGAGTGGGCAAGGAAGCGAAGGACATTGAGTTTACGGAAACATCCTACCTTCAGGAGTCTGATATGGGGCAGCCAAGTGAGCTTGTTGTCGAAAAGAAGACCTAGGAAACGAAACTGTGGAACCACAGGCAATCTTTGTGCAGCGAGATAGAGCTCTGGATCAGGGTGGACCGTAGTACGGCGACAGAAGTGGACCACCCGCGATTTTAAAGGAGATAATTGAAACCCGTGTGAGAGGGTCCATGCAGAGGCACGCCGTATAGCCACCTGGAGCTGCCGTTCTGCAGATGGCATCGAGGAGGAACTAACCCAAATGCAGAAATCATCCACATACAGGGCAGGGGCGACCAAGGGACCGACAGAGGCCACAAGTCCATCGATAGCAATGAGGAAAAGAAGGACACTCAAGACAGAACCCTGTGGGATGCCCGTCTCCTGGGTCCGTGGAGAACTAAAAACAGTACCAACTCGAACTCTGAATGACCGATGGATCAGGAACTGGCGGATAAAAATCGGGAGTGGGCCCCGAAGACCCCACTGATGAAGGGTTAGTAAGATGTGATGGCGCCAGGCCGTGTCATAGGCCTTGCGAAGGTCAAAAAACACTGCAACCAAATGGCGGCGCTGGGAAAAAGCCTGCCGAACTGCGGATTCCAAGCGAAGCAAATGATCGATTGGAGCTCGTCCCTCTCGAAAGCCACACTGGTAAGGGGACAATAGATCCCGAGATTCGAGGACCCAAGTGAGCCGACGGGCTACCAGCCGTTCAAGTAACTTACAACCAACATTGGTCAAACTAATTGGCCGATAGCTGTCAACAGATAGGGGGTTCTGACCAGGCTTAAGGACAGGAACCACAATGCTATCCCTCCACTGAGAAGGGAAGTCACCCTGGAGCCAGATACGGTTAAACACCCGAAGAAGATGGTGCCGTTGTGGAGCACTGAGATGTTGAAGCAGCTGGTTATGAATGGAATCTGGGCCAGGGGCTGTATCATGAGAAGAAGATAGAGCAGAAAGAAATTCCCATTCAGTGAAAGGTTCGTTGTAAGATTCTGACTCACAAGTGGTGAAACATAAGGTGACAGCTTCAGCCTGCTGTTTTTGATGAAGGAAAGCAGCTGGATAGGAGGCCGACGCCGATGCCACTGCAAAATGGGTCGCAAGATGTTCTGCGAGAACTAATGGGTCCGTACAAATGCCATCTGGGAGGTGAAGGCCTGGGAGGGTGGACTGCCGATGGCAACCTTGGAGAGAGCGAAGTGTAGCCCATACCCGTGACAGAGGGACAGTGGAACCAAGGGAAGAAACGAATCGTTCCCAACATATCCGCTTGCTCTGTTTGATTAAATAACGGGCTTTAGCGCGAAGGCGCTTAAAGGTAGAAAGGCTGGCTACAGATGGGTGCCTCTTAAAGTGTTGCAAAGCTCGACGGCGATCACGGATGGCAATGGCAATGGCCGTACTCCACCACGGGACTTGCCGACGACGAAATTGTCCAGATGAGCGCGGGACAGCAAGGTTAGCAGCGCGAACAATCGCGTCAGACACTTCACGTAGGACGTCATCAATACAACCCGACAAAGAGGGAGAAAACTCGACCTGTGCAGTATATAGAGGCCAATCGGCGCGGTGGAAAGACCAACGAGGTAACCTGTCCATCGGGGAGCGGGAAGGGAGCGTGATAATCAACGGGAAATGGTCACTATCACAAAGGTCGTCGTGTGGCGACCAGTGTAATGAAGGGAGGAGAGAGGGAGAAGAAAGAGAAAGATCAATGGCAGAAAAGGTACCATGACCAGCACTGAAATGAGTAGGGGAGCCATCATTAAGAAGGCACAGGTCGTGGTCTGCAATAAATTGGTCTATAAGAAGACCTCGTCTAGATGGAAAGGCACTGCCCCACAACGGATGATGGGCATTAAAATCCCCAAGGAGGAGGAAGGGAGGAGGAAGTTGCTGAAGAAGGGTGGTTAAGGCAGGAGGTGTAAGAGTCCTGTCAGGAGGGAGATAAAGATTGCATACTGTGACTGCAGAGTCTAAGTGGACCCTAACAGCAACCGCTTCCAATGTAGTTTGGAGAGGAATCCACGTGCTAGCAATGTCTGTACGGACCAACGTACAAACGCCACCAGAAGCCCGCAAGGGTCCGACCCGATTTCGACAGAAAACACGGAACCCACGGAGGGTCGGTGAGTGAGCATCAGTAAAATGAGATTCCTGGAGAACCACACAAGCTGCTGAGTAGGACGAAAGAAGGGATTTCAATTCCGGAAGGTGACGATAGTAGCCATTACAATTCCATTGGAGAACCACAGAACGATGGGTTAAATGAGGGCTGAACACGCTAAATCCAGTCATACCGCCGGGTCCCCACCCGTCACCGACAAGGAGGGGGCGACATCCATAAACGACAGGTCAGAATCCGGTTGTGAAGCCGGGGAAGGGACCTCCGGTGACACCAGAGGCTCTTTGTCCCGGGACTTATGTTTCTTCTTCTTTTCAGGCTGAGATCGAGGAGGGCTGTGTGGCATAATGGAGCCAGCTGCAGCAAGACCAGGAACAGAAAGAGACCGGGCGACCTGGGGGCCGATAGACCGCGGCTCTCGCGGTCGCCGCGCTGCAGCAGACCTTTGACCTGGAAGGTGCCGGGAAGGGGCATCCCGGGAGAGGCGCCCTTGACCGGCAGACGCCGAAGGAGTGGGACACTTCTCCGGCTGGGGAGGGGGAGCAGCGCCCAGAGGAGAAGGTGTGGGAGCCGCAGGGGAGGGGGGAAGGAGAGGGGTCCGGGATGGGGGTAAGGAAGGGGGAGGAAGGGATGAAGATGTAACCAAGGCGTAACTAGATGTCATGGACACAGGGTGCAATCGTGCATATTTCTTACGGGCCTCTGTGTAGCTTAAACGATCAAGAGACTTATACTCCTGTATCTTTTTTTCTTTCTTATAGACTGGGCAATCTGCTGAACGTGGAGAATGACTACCATGACAATTTACACATACAGGAGGGGGAACACAGGGACTCCCCTCATGGAGCGGACGTCCACAGTCACCACAGAGAGGGTCCTGGGTACAGCGAGAAGACATGTGGCCAAAACGCAAACACTTAAAACACCGCATAGGAGGTGGGATGTACGGCTTCACATCACAGCGATAGACCATAATCTTAACTTTCTCAGGAAGGGTATCCCCTTCAAAGGCCAGGATAAAGGCACCAGTATCAATACGATTATCTTTAGGACCCTTCTGAACACGCCGAACAAAGTGAACACCCCGCCGTCCGAGATTGTCCCGAAGTTCCTCATCAGTTTGAAGGATGAGGTCTCTGTGAAAAATCACACCTTGTACCATATTTAGAGACTGGTGAGGGGTAATGGACACGGGAATTGTGCCAAGATGGGTACAGGCACGAAGGGCCGCAGATTGGGCAGCCGAAGCAGTTTTTATCAGTAATGAACCCAACCGCATCTTGCTCAGGGAGTCCACTTCGCCGAACTTGTCTTCAATGTGTTCCACAAAGAATAAAGGTTTGACACTGGTGAAAGTATCTCCATCAGTCCTGGTGCAAACTAGATAACGGGGGAAAGGTTTTGCCCCTAGACGACGGGCCTGACCCTCCTCCCAGGGGGTAGCCACGGAAGGGAAGGCCGAAGGGGCAAGAGAAGCAGCACTTGAGGAATCAGAACCACGCAGAGAGACGGCCGCAGAAGAGCGGCCAGAGTTTTGGACCCGTATGCGTTTCATCTGCATAGCGTCCGCCCTGATACCACCCACTCCGATCAGGGGCTCTCCTCACGGGCGCCACCCAGCCACAGCAAGGGCCGTCTGGCACGGCGGCCATTGCCGGGAGTTCCGATGCTCCAGGACGACGAGCAACCACTCCAAGGCATGCATGAGGAGGTCACAGCTCAGGTATCAGAAGTGTGATCCCTGTGTGTTCAGGGGGCTCAACCAAAAGGGTACATAGCGACCCCACCACACGGGCTGGCTACCGTGCTGGCTATGCACCCTAGCATCAGACAACGACGTAAAAGAAAAGGTGGAATGTACTAGGAGGGCACACGTCGGAGACACTAGGTAAGGTGCTCTTCCCCAAATGGCTCACACTACGGAAGAGAAATTTTGGAATGGAGGTCAAACCCCAGAGGGGGACCAAGGAATGCCAAAAGGAGGAGATGATTACGCAACAAAGCCGGAGTGTAAAACCAACAGAACCAGGAGGATAGCGGAGGCCAACATAAGCAAGGACACCAATAGAGGGAGAGGAGAGGGCGAGGGGAAAGGGGTATGGAGGGGAAAGGAGGGGAAGGGAAAGGAAATTCAGCCCGGCAGAGAAAGAAGGCTGCAATGGCTCGGGGCCCCGTGCTCGCCACGCACGTATCCACGAAAGAGTTGTGGACCCCCTGGGGGGGCCATGTCTCGATCCCTGAGTCAACAGATGGGAACGTTTGCAAGACAACAACCATCTGCACGAACAGTTCGACGACGTTTGCAACAGCATGGACTATCAGCTCGGAGACCATGGCTGCGGTTACCCTTGACTCTGCATCACAGACAGGAGCGGCTGCGAAGGTGTACTCAACGACGAATCTGGGTCCACGAACGGCAAAACGTAATTTTTTCGGATGAATCCAAGTTCTGTTTACAGCATCATGAGGATCGCATTCGTGTTTGGCGACATCGCGGTGAACGCATATTGGAAGCGTGTATTCGTCATCGCCATACTGGCGTATCACCCGGCGTGATGGTATGGGGTGCCACTGGTTACACGTCTCTGTCACCTCTTGTTCACATAGACGGCACTTTGAACAGTGGATGTTACATTTCAGACGTTTTACGACCCATGGCTCTATCCTACATCCGATCCCTGCGAAACCCTACATTTCAGCAGGATAATGCACGACGGCATGTTGTAGGTCTTGTACGGGCCTTTCTGGATACAGAAAATGTTCGACTGCTGCCCTGGCCAGCACATCCTCCAGATCTCTCGCCAACTGAAAACGTCTGGCCAATGGTGGCCGAGCAACTGGCTCGTCACAATACGCCAGTTACTACTCTTGATAAACTGCGGTACCGTGTTGAAGCTGTTTGGGCAGCTGTACCTGTACACGGCATCCAAGCTCTGTTTGACTCAATGCCCAGGCGTATCAAGGCCGTTATTATGGCCAGAGGTGGTTGTTCTGGGTACTGGTTTCTCAGGATCTATGCACCCAAATTGCGTGAAAATGTAATCACATGTCAGTTCTAGTCTAATATATTTGTCCAGTGAATACCCGTTTACCATCTGAATTTCTTCTTGGTGTAGCAATTTTAATAGCCATTAGTGTAGACCGTACTACGACGAAGTACAGAAGCTCGACCAAAATGAAGCAGTCACTGAAAAATTCCTGGTCCGACCGGGATTCGATCCCCCGACTTCTCCGCTAGACAACAGCTCCGGCATAATTAGTTGTAGTGTTTCACAAAGATTACAAAAAGACGTTAAATTAAAGTGGCTTCGGAAAAATACTCTCACATTTGCAACTTAGTTTACAGACTTCTTTTGTTAATTTGCTTACACCTGTTTAAACAAGAGTCTTGAAAACTTCAGTTTATGATGGTCATCATAACCTAGTTCCTATAGCGCACTGTCAAAGTCATATTCTACCGCACAGGCCGCAGTTTGTTGTCTATTCTCTCCAAATGTGCGAAACAATATTTTCGTTCAATAAACGAATTATTTTCTGGTATCTTCTAATGAGCAAACTTCACAGATTTTAGTAGGCCTACAACATAGTTTTCATTTCACGCTTGTCACGATTTTAACCCAGAATTTCGATTTTCTACAGATTCAAGCGAATAAAAGGTATAGCGAATCTATGTAATTGAAATAAGACGGGTGTTACAGGAATGAACCTCGGTACTTTACAGGCAGAAATTCAGGAGGTAGTTACGCCTAAGCCGAGAACAACGAGATGGGAAGCAGGAGAACAAATAAAAATACATTTTTATCTTTCATAACGGAAACAATGCGATCATATCTCGACAAAACGTGGGACCAACGCAATGTGTGCACACAGAGTGTGGTAACGTGCCCACGCGACGCACTTGCCCCACAGGTCGGCGTCAATGTTTTCCAATGGAAGGGGGGTGGTGCGGGGGGGGGGGGGGGGGAGCGGCGGGGTATGACACTTCAAACTGTTCTACCTGCAACATTTGTGACACAGATTTGTTTCTGTTCTGCTTATCAGTGTTCAGATTGTGTGAAAGTTGCTTCGAACTGATCAGTGTTCTATGGTAGGACGTTCCTCTAAAGAGGATTACGCCGGTCGGAGTGGCCGAGCGGTTCTAGGCGCTACAGTCTGGAACCGCGCGACCGCTACGATCGCAGGTTCGAATCCTGCCTCGGGCATGGGTGTGTGCGTGTGCGTGTGCGTGTGCGTGTGTGTTGTCCTTAGGTTAGTTAGGTTTAAGTAGTACTAAGTTCTAGGGGACTGATGACCTTAGCAGTTAAGTCCCATAGTGCTCACAGCCACTTGAACCATTTTGTCACGATTACTGATATGGCATACTCACGAAGTCTGCAGAATTCGCAGTATTCTGTCCGTCAGACGAGAGCGTAGCCATGATTTTATCTGCAAGGACGAGGGGATTCGTATTAAGAAGGTGGAACTGATTGTTAATTATAATAAAACAATCATATAGCCGGTTTCGGGGCGTTATTGTCTTGAAATATGGGAACGTCCAAGGACGAAACAGTTTTCAGATTGCAGGACAAATGCGTTCACTTTAACTAGTAGTCAGTATCCATTACATGTTCCGACTTCCTTCAAACTTACAGTGAACTGATGCCTCTGCAGACGTGATGGAGCTGGATGCGAATTTGGATCCCGAAGATTATTACCATATGTTCTGTCCTGCTGATCGCTAGGTACCCCCTTGCTGCCAGAAAATATAACTTGTTCTCGTTTTGCTTAGCTTTGTCAGAGATGAGTGTGGCGTGTGGAAATTGCTAACTTCGTCTCCTTCAAAGCCGCCACGCGAAGGAGAAAGGAGCTTTTTCTCTCATCGTTGCCCACATCCGAAGAAATGGCTACTGTGTTTTGTTCTTTGAGCGAAGCGACTCAGTTTAAAGATGGCCTTCAGAGACAATGAACTCCTGAATATTTCGCATAAACCGAAACCTTAGAACAATCAGACAGTACCATGAAATGAACGACCTGTCAATAACAATAATGGCACTACATGTCCTACTGCACCACCATGTTTGTCCGAAAGGATGGAAAAATCCAAACCATATTCACTCTTCGTCCAAAGACTTGCGACTTGCGACTTCTGCCTGTTGCCGGTTAGAGAGCAGCAAGCTGAGGGTAAAATGAGAAAATATTACTTGCGAATCGACAGCTATAGTATACTGTTTGCAATCTCTATACAATACCGCCGTCAATATCGCTTCATTTGCTGCACCACTCCTACAAAGACTGTCTTTGTATTCTTTACTATTTATTTACTGCGCTCTTAGCTGTCTTTATGCCAAGAAGAATCATATCGGTTTTTAATTAATCACTGAGCTGAGTTATGTTTTATTACAGGTTGTTCTATTGCTTTTGTTCTCCTCACTCTGTGTTGTCGGAGATAGAATCTACATTGTTTAATACGATGTATAAATTGAATAAAATATTGCTGTTGTGTTGGCAGAAGAGCCAACACCGGGTTACTAGAGGAGGCCGAAATTCACGCGTCTTAGCTCGCTCAGGCTGGCGTGAGGAGGGAAGGACTATACTGACGTGAGGTCTGGAACATGACAAGGAATTAGAATTCAGAAAGCGGAGGTAATTAGTTTGATACTTAACTTTGATCCATTAATGATGAACGTCGCTCTTGACGGTACATGATTCACAATATTATCTGTTCAGAATACATTCATAGTTACTGAATATGGCGCCTTGCTAGGTCGTAGCAAATGACGTAGCTGAAGGCTATGTTAAACTGCCGTCTCTGCAAATGAGAGCGTATGTAGTCAGTGAACCATCGCTAGCAAAAGTCGGCTGTACAACTGGGCGAGTGCCAGGAAGCCTCTCTTGACTAGACCTGCCGTGTGGCGGCGCTCGGTCTGTAATCACCGACGTATACTAACGGACTGCGGCCGATTTAAAGGTTACCACCTAGCAAGTGTGGTGTCTGGCGGTGACACCACAATTGTTGTGCTCTAAACTGTGTCTTGGTTTTGTACGGTTACAGCGAAGCAGTTGTGCAAACAGTGCAATTATGATATAGGACTCTGCTGAATTCATCACTGTCAGAATCAGTTTAACGAGTGTATGATCGACTGTTTCTCAGTGGAAACTCTTTACTCCTTATAAACTCAATTTTCACGTAAAAATAGTTGGTTCCATTGTACCACAACAATAATTTTCGGCTAAAATATAAAACTGCTTTCAATTAGCTGCCTTCTTTCAGACCAATCGTTTTACTTATAGAGACACGAATATTTTTAGTCAACGAGTCATGGGCAATTAATTAATCTCAGACGGAGACGGAGAAACGGGCATTACCTATATTTACTCTGACAGTTGCAGTTATTTTATAGATTACGCCTAACATTCCCAAATTTATGAAATTTATTGAAAGGCAGAACCACTTCTTAATCGCAGTTGGATAATAGGTTGGTACACTTGCTGTTGACGGTTTTTGAAAACAATCTTTAGAAACTATTGAGCCATCTCAGTAAAACTTCTGTTGTCCAAAAACCTCAATTAGGACGTTGATGAAATTGACCAAAAATGTTAATTTTCGATTAATTTTTTATTTGTTAGTACAACTCATGGGCAGTAAGTTTTCTAAGTTTCAATGTTGAAATCGCCTGAAAATTAATTAAAGGTGTGACGCGGCCTCCCTGCCACGCCAAGCTCAGAGGTATAACAACCCCTAGATTCACAAGGAGAGGCTTCCAAATTGTATCCTGGATCTTGTCAAGCCCACTTACAGGTTTCTGGCCGATCCTGCACTTCTCAAAAAGTGTGCTCATGGCAAAACCCAAAATCCAAATGAGTCTCTATATTCACTCATATGGAAACGAGGCATTAAAATACATCTGCATCTGCTACAGTTGTCAGAATTGCAACTTATGATGCAGTTATTGTATTTAACGTTGGGAACGTCGGGAGGATGAAGGTATTAGAAAGAATGGGCTTCAAGATAGGGAATTTTACTCAAGACATCCTGAGAAAAATAAATTTACAGCGCGTCTCTGCAGCTGAAAGGTCAGTTGAGGACCTGGTAAAGGAAAGAAGACGGACAACAAGAAACCAGAAGAGAAGCCTTGAAGGTAAAGACGACCCAGAGTACAAATGTGGTGCCTTCTGAAGAAGTGACATAAGGAAAAAGTTAGGTTGAACTTCAAATTTCATTTCCTGAAAAGTTAGTTTTTTAAAGTTTATTTACCTTTTCCTCAGATTCTATGAATGCTAGAATTATGAAATTTTGTACACATATTTCTGTAAAACTAATAAACGTTGTGTGAAGAGCAAATTTTGAAATTCTGTTTGCAAGCTGAGATATCGGGCAAAGTGCTTAGAATTTTGCATGAATTTAAAATTGTACGTGTGGAATTATAATTTAAGAATTATGAAAATTCTCCTATTTGACCTATTCCAAAAATCTCATGAGAGAAGCTTACAACATATAAAGAGATGAAACAGAGAAATTTTTGCAGAAATTTCTTGAATACTTTCTGAGAAAAAGGAACATACATTATTTTTTTAAAATAAAACTTCAAATTTCATTTTAAAAAAGTCGAATATATATAATCAAAGGAATTTTTTATGTAAATGTGCTACTTTCATGTAAAGCGTGGTACAAAATTTCATTGCCATATCTCCAAAACTGTGGATTTGGTGCAATTTTGAAATAGTGTGTTTTTGATCAACGTCCCCCCTTAACAAAAAAGACAATGCTTCATTGACATTGATTAATTAAAACACCAATGAGAATACATATAAATCTTTGCAAAAATACTGCCTTGACAAAATCTCATTCCAGGTACATATTTTGTCAATTTTGAAGTACATTTGTGTCTGAAGGGTTTCACTCCTATCCACATGTCATCACATTTCGATAAAGATATTATAAACGTGATCTGCATGCAAAGGGAATCAGTGCTCTATGAGGAACACCAGTTCCTATTATTATACGCGGAATCGTGCAGAAAAATGGTTCTTACCTTGATTTGAAATTACATAGATATAGACATGGACAGTTAATGTCTCTCACCCCAAATATAGCCACAACGAGTAATACGCCGAGGTGCGGTTTTCGTTAACTTATTGTGTATAATGTGGTGCAGTTATCTGACGTCCGCAACTAATTTATTATGTTTTAGCTGTCGAATTGATATCGAATTTTTTCCAGTTGAAATATACTTTTTTTTCCTTTGGCACTGGAACGAGCCTACCTAAAACACTTCATCGGCATAACGCGTGTGGAGCTTGATTAAATAGTAGCAAGATACCATTGCCGCAACCACTATCCCGCCATCTGGAGAAGAGGTGCCACAAACGTCTGCCCTCCTTTACCAAACGGAAGCAGACACGTAACTTAGCTACGTTTTGTTTGTTTACCTGGCGCTCGCAAGGGAAACTGTCCATCGCACCCCTCTCAGATTTAGCGGTGAAGTGGCCCAGTGGATATACCATCAAAAACTGAACATACATCAACCATGGAAGGTGTACTGAACTGTGAAAAAAGAAGCAAAATAGAAACAGCGAACGGTCCAAGTTCAAGATACGTAACATCGAGCGCACTGCAAGAATCACGGCGTCGTGGCTGTGTGGTTCCGGTGTTAAACTGTAAAGCTCCGTGTTCTAACGTCCCTCGTGTCCCCCCCTTTTTTTTTAAAGCACATAATTCTGAACTTTCCGTCCGGTCACTGACGTTTCTATTCTCCTTCTGTAGTCTTGAGAATTGTCATACTATGCACTGGTTACAGAATATGAGTCGTGTGGTAAGATTATGTTACCGACACAAGCAAATGTGATGAATAGTGAGAGCACGCGAGATGCCGCATAGAGCGCTCACAGAAATGAAAACAACAAATGAAATGGTGTGAACTATGTTGTAAGAAAGGAATTCGACAGTCAGAACTTCCGAAAACGGAACACAAGAGTCATGACATGTGGTACTTGTATAGAACAAATAGGAGGTACGTAAGTGACTTCGTAGGCTTTCCCGGTATAGTAAGTCTTTAAAGTCTCTTAGGGTTTGCTGCCGGATCCTAAAATCAACTCTGTTGTGGCGTAGCAAGACAGCCACGCCACGGAAGTAGCCGAAAGGCACGCGTTAAGCTCACGCAGATGGGCGTGAGGTCTGAAACAGGATACGTAATGAATGCTATAAAGAAAAGTACGTAGCTCCTGGAATACTTTACTTTAATCCATCCTTGTGGTACATCGCTCTTGACGAGACA
This sequence comes from Schistocerca americana, assembly GCF_021461395.2. Taxonomy (NCBI): domain Eukaryota; kingdom Metazoa; phylum Arthropoda; class Insecta; order Orthoptera; family Acrididae; genus Schistocerca; species Schistocerca americana. The sequence continues at coordinate 305,308,493 of NC_060121.1, forward strand.
AGTGAGACTCTTTAGATACAAGCTATGTAAGGCTAATGGCGCCTTGCTAGGTCGTAGCCATTGACTTAGCTGAAGGCTATTCTAACTATCTGCTCTGCAAATGAGCGAGGCTTCGTCAGTGTGCATCGCTAGCGAAGGCGTCCGTACAACTGGGGCGAGTGCTAGTACGTCTCTCTAGACCTGCCGTGTGGTGGCGCTCGGTCTGCTATCACTGAAGGTGGCGACACGCGGGTCCGACATGAACTAATGGACCGCGGCCGATTTAAAGCTACCACCTAGCAAGTGTGGTGTCTGGCGGTGACACCACAAACTCGATTCAATATTTCGGCGATCCAAGTGTTCCCCATCTTCAAGAGAAAGCTGCTTCTGCTGATGAGGCCCCCCTCATCAGCGGCGATCCAACTGTTCGCCATATTCACGAGGACGCTACTTCTGCTGATGAGTCCCGCTGAGAACTGCGAGATTCATCAGCGGGACTCAACAGAAGCAGCGTTCTCGTGAAGGTGGCGACCAGTTGGATCGCCGAAATGTTGAATCGAGTTGATTTTATGATCCGGCAGCAAAACCGAATTGACATTCAAGGTGGTACGTACGTCTGGAGGTTCCTAGCTTACACCTCGCTACTGCAAACGGACGTTACACCACGACACAGACACAACTTGGAATACAGCGAACAGACAAGTTATGACCGGACGGACAGTTTATAGTTTTGTGAAAAAAAGATGTGGGGCACGAGGAAGATTTGAACAAGGATCTCCCTCTTCGTAGCCCAATACCGTAACCACACAACAACGATCTACTGACCATTCAAATGCGGACAATGTTGCACATCTTGAGCTTGGACCGTTCACTGTTTCTATTTTGCTTCTTTTTTCACAGTTCAGTACAGCTTCTTCCTGCTTTCATGCTTGGGCTGTGTTCAATTTTTGACGGGCTATCCATTAGGCCATCTTAACACAACATCTGAGGGAGGTGTGAAGGGCAGTTTCCATTGTTAGAAGCAGATGCGACGGTGCTCTGCTGTTGTAGCGGTCAGGCAACCGGCTCATGAAGCTATTCACACTTGTACAGTAGACACGGTTTTAGTTGATGGCGCATATCGGGATCCGATAGAACCGTTGTGCGGTTATATGCTGGAATGTATCGTGATCGCGTTAAGTCCTCGTGATGTGTGACACACATTTTAAAATATCTGGATGTGAGAGAAATGCAACTAACATTTTAGCAGCGGAAGGCTATTTACAATTTGTACAGAAACCAGTTATAAGAGTCGAGGGGCATGTAAGGTTCAAAATGGTTCAAATGGCTCTGAGCACTATGGGACTCAACTGCTGAGGTCATTAGTCCCCTAGAACTCAGAACTACTTAAATCTAACTAACCTAAGGACATCACAAACATCCATGCCCGAGGCAGGATTCGAACCCGCGACCGTAGCGGTCTGGCGGTTACAGACTGCAGCGCCTTTAACCGCACTGCCACTTCGGCCGGCGGCATGTAAGGGAAGCGGTGGTTAGGAAGGGAGTCAGACAGAGCTGTAGCCTATCCCCAATGTTATTCAGTCTGTATATTGAGCAAGCAGTAGAGGAAACAAAAGATAAATTCGGAGTAGGTATTAAAATCCATGGAGAAGAAATAAAAACTTTAAGGTTCGCCGATGACATTGTAATTCTATCAGAGACAGCAAAGGACCTGGAAGAGCAGTTGAACGGAATGGACAGTGTCTTGAAAGGAGGATATAAGATGAATATCAACAAAAGCAAAACGAGGATAATGGAATGTAGTCGATATCTTCGGGTGATGCTGAGGGAATCAGATTAGGAAATGAGACACTTAAAGTAGTAGATGAGTTTTGCTATTTGGGGAGCAAAAAACTGATGCTCGAAGTAGAGAGGATGTAAAATGTAGACTGGCAATGGCAAGGAAAGCGTTTCTGAAGAAGAGACATTTGTTAACATCGAGTATAGATTTAAGTGTCAGGAAGTCGTTTTGAAAGTATTTGTATAGAGTGTAGCCATGTATGGAAGTGAAACATGGACGATAAATTGCTTGGACAAGGAGAGAATAGAATCTTTTAAAACGTGGTGCTACAGAAGAATGTTGAAGATTAGATGGGTAGATCACGTAACTGATGAGGAGGTATTGAATAGAATTGGAAAGAAGAGAAATTTGTGGCACAACTTGACTAGAAGAAGGGATAGGTTGGTAGGACATGTTCTGAGGCATCAAGGAATTACTAGTGGGAGACCAAGAGATAAATACACTAAGCAAATTCAGGAAGATGTAGGTTGCAGTACGTACTGGGAGATGAAGCAGCTGGCACAGGATAGAGTAGCATGGAGAGCTGCATCAAACCAGTCTCTGGACTGAAGGCCATAACAACAACAAGCACAGAATCTAAACATCACTACGGGGCAGCTTCAACGTCCGACTGAGCTGAGCTAAACGACTAGTCTGCGAGTAGCAATTTCCAGCGTATTTCATCCTTTCCGTCAACGGTTTCACGCCAGTGACTTTCAATATCGGTTACCGTTCCTCGAATGGAGTACAAATCGTCAGAGTGCACTCAGCCTTGGATTTAAAATTCTTCGTACACATTACTTTGCAAGTCATTTGTGAGCGCAGGAAATATGAATCGTTTGTGAAGGTTACAGTAAATAAGTTTACATTCTTTGTCAGTCTGAAGTATTCTAGCCTGTCACTTTTTGTCAAAATCTTCCATCACTTGGACGGGTCTCACAAGGTTCCTCATTTCATTTGCATGTTATTCAGTTTGACATGCTGCAGCGTCGTATTACGAAAATGGTTTCTTCCAAATTTTGTTACTTTTCACCTTATTCACTTCAAATCTCCTTTCCTCCCCGGTAACCACTTCTTTTGTTTCTTAATCTTACTCCTAAATACCTATTGACAGGGCCGCTTCGAAAACATTTTTGCACACAAACGGAATATCATTTGCTGCTTCCTGCTCCCCCTCCTCTATGCAAAGAACATGTCATTTGGCGCCCAACCCCATCTCCCTATCATTCACGTGTGTCAGTTTTCGCCCCTGTTACAACTTGTGTACAGATTGCATACTCAATACCTACGGCGTCCCCTCTCAGTTTCAAGTACCAAGCGGCCGCTTTTGTCTTACGGTTCTTAAACCGCCCCTCTGGCTGTAAGTGGTCAACATAGGGCAGGGTAGAGTGGTAAGGTGGTCAGTCGTGTGGAACATGCAGAATCGCAGTGGCTGCGCTTCGCGCGCGTGGCGCACCGTTGCACTTACTGCTCCATCTGTCGACTAGCCGTCCGTTGCGTCTGCTTTCTGTTTGTTTACCCTCTCGGCTTTCCCGACACTCAGCGCCTGAGGAATGCACCGCCGAGCCGCTCTTAAATCACGTCACTTTAGACGATCTCCATATTATGCAGATGAGTACGGCGACTCGGACGCATTGTTCGCTTACGAGATTAGGAAACATTTGCCTTCGCGGGGCTTCATGTTGCATTTCCCGTATAAGTGAGCGTCATCTATGATAATGTTGGAAAGTAGAGGCAACATACAGGCATTTGAATATAAGTTACAGTAAACGGGTCACGAAACAGGGGTATGTAAAACGTGAAGGCACATACTACCGATGAATTCACCCTTGGCAAACTATCGTTGGACGACGTAAACGTCAACAGCTGCTGAACTTCAAGGTAGCTGATCACCGAATTAATGAAGTAGAAAGAGGCAGAATAAGGCAACTGTTTGGTACCCATTTACCACGCAGCCTATAAACAAGAGTTGGAGACATTAGAAGCGCCACTGAAAAGTACAGCAGTCACACAGGAAACCCACGCACGCTGCACTGTTTGCAGAAGTGCAACATGTAATACTGACATTGTAGAAGCTACTTTTCGTCGCTACCTCCCTCCGTTGTTTCAACCGAAATCATTCCCTCCTGCGTAAATGGAAGACCTCCGTAATTATTGAATACATCGTAATTATTGATTTGGGCCAAAAAGTTGTCATCGGGCGAGGTGCGCCGTTGTTTAGTCACCGTGCGTGGTTTTCGAAGCGGCTGGTTTCATTTCCTCATTTCACCATCCACATTTAAAAGTTCCATGATTTACCCGCCAGGGTAGTCCAGTGCGCTAATGCGCTGCTTCGTGGACTCGGGTAGGCGCGCCAGCACCGGATCGAATCCGCCCTGCGGGTTAATGACGAAGGCCTGCATGCTGCCCAGCCTGGATGTGGTTTTTAGGCGGTTTTCCACATCCCGCTAGGTGAATACCGGGCTAGTCACCGCATTTCGCCTCAGTTACACGACTCGCAGATACCTGAAAATGTTCGCACTATTCCATGGCTTACACTAGTCGGAGACTGCTGGGGTACACTAATTCTGTACTGGGGGGAGGGGGTTTCGGGGTGGCGGCAGGAAGAGCGTCCGGCCACCCTCTGCAACTAACACTGCCACATCAACAGTAACACGGCCGACCCCGCGTGACGCGGGACAAAGACCCTAAGCAAGTAAACAAGCAAGAATTTAAAAGTTCCATGATTTCCATAAATAATTTAAGGCTAGTACCAGGATGGTTGCGTTGAGAAGGACACGGCAAATTCGTCCCTTGTGCAATCTGAACTTGATCTGATGACAGAATGGGACGATATGTTCTGTATTGACACGTTTTTATAACTACAGAATTTGCACTTGAGTGCGGCATTTGTAATTATATTGATGGAAATCTTAGGATCGCTTTCTAGAGCGTTGGTTGCTAATTTGAGTCGAATGAAACATTGGCAGACGTACTTTTATAGGCATATTCCAGTGAATTTCATTTAGCATATGAAAAGTGATGGTAGGCTGATGTTGCGAGACTCGCAGCTTTGGCTGCGTATCAGCAGCATCATTGGGGGGGGGGGGGGATGTCGCCTGTTCGTGGACCGGGTTGCATCACACCCTCGGCGCTAGCGGCGATGATTCTGGCTAACAGTAATCATGCGCTATCTGGCCAAGAGTATCTAGAGGCTTATCACGTGGGTGCGTCCACTCTTCACCTTAATGACACTGCTGGGGACACTTTCAGTGAAGTGTCAATGTCTGAATGTCCTCAATAATCTTTCTCAAGAATCAGAGAAGGTAATAATGTGGGAAGCTCGGGTCTGGAGCGAAGTCGAGGTTCTAACTCATGCCAAATGTGTTCCACTGGGTCCAGATCGGGACTCTGGACAGGCCTGTCCATTTTAGAAATGGTATTGCCCACAAACCATTGCCTCACGAATGCATTACAACAGGGGATACTGTCATTCTCATAGAATCATCCTCTCTGAATCGTTCCTCTACTGTACACTATACACAACGCTGTAAAATATATTCACATCCTTTCGAATTTAGAGTTTTCTTGCGTTCGATGAGAGGAACGCTTACTAACCACGTAACTCGCCCATATATCATATCACCACCTCCTCCTTACTTCACTATTGGGACTACAGACAATGGCAAGTAACGTTCTCCATGCATTCGCCAAACCCAAACCCCTTCATCTAATCGCCACAAGGTATAGAGTAATTTATGACTAAATCACTCGCCTCCAGTCATCCATTGTGCGATGGCGTCATTCTTCACACCAATTCCACTGTCGCTTAGCGTTGACTGCAGAAATGTGTGGCTTATGAGGACCTACTCGACAGTTGTACCCCAGTCTTTTCAACTCCCTACGCACAGTCATTGTGCTAGCTGGATTGCCGGCAGCACTTAGGAACTCCCGAGTGATTCCTCCTCCCGTTCATTTTATGCGATTTTTAGGGCTACCCGCCGCAACACTCTACGGTCTCTGTCCGTTAATATATGAGGTCTGCCTGGTCTTTGTTTATCTGGGGTTGTTTCTTCGCGCTTCCATTTAACAATCAGATCACGCATTGTAGACTTGTGCATCTTTGAGAAAGTTTAAATGTCCCTGACATATTTGTTACTTCGGCAACATCTGGTTGTAATGTCTCTTGCAGCGGTCTCTCCACGATATTTTCAGAAATGTTACAAATTATATAACTCAGTACATATCTCGAAATATCTCTTCTTATCTTACCGATTCTTAAACTTTAATATACGATGATTATCAATGCAAAGTAGTTTCAAGCCCTATTATTCCTTGGAGCATCCATTTACTTCTTGGAATAGCTTCTCTGCTATCTATGTTTTCTCTTATGAAAAGAAGGATTCAGATCTTGCCGATTAGCCGTGAAAGAAGGAGGATGTATATGTATGTATTGTTGAGCTAGTCGCCATCTTGATGAGATTCTGGTTCAAATGGCTCTGAGCACTATGGGACTTAACAGCTGTGGTCATCAGTCCCCTAGAACTTAGAACTACTTAAACCTAACTAACCTAAGGACATCACACACATCCATGCCCGAGGCAGGATTCGAACCTGCGACCGTAGCAGTCGCACGGTTCCGGACTGCGCGCCTAGAACCGCGAGACCACCGCGGCCGGCGATGAGATTCTGTATGAGAAGGAATTTAATACATGAACTAAACTAAAGTAAGTGTGTTCGCGTATTATTTAACTGATTATTGGTTCAAATGGCTCTGAGCACTATGGGACTTAACGTCTGAGGTCATCAGTCCCCTAGAACTTAGAAATACTTAAACCTAACTAACCTAAGGACATCACACTCATCCATGCCCGAGGCAAGATTCGAACCTGCGACCGTAGCGGTCACGCGGTTCCAGACTGAAGCGCCTAGAACCGCACGGCCACACCGGCCGGCAACTGATTATTATTGACAGTGTCTGCTTACTACGCTGTGTTGCACGGGATCAGTGGGGAACGTCTGATTTACACTGGACGAACCTGCCGTTTTGTATGCTCAAGATATCCAGTTCAAATAAATAGGCTAACACGGTCTTACCAGCAGATCTCCGGTCTTCCCCATGTGATCACCGAAAGTTAATAATTATTACAAATGTTTTCAGGAGATCGACTGACAATTTTCGTCGCACCGAGACTTCGAAATTGCTTCACTGCCTTATGGAATTTAAGTTAAGCTCAATTTAATCAGGATAGAACAGTATTGAACTGTGTGAATGTGATAAGCCTGCTTTGTGAATGAAAATTCCCTTAATATACGCATGTTTTTACTATCCTGATCAGTGAAGCTAAATCAGGCCGGTGTGAGAGAGGTTTTTTAAATTTTTTAATTTTTTTGAATACCACAAAAAAAATTAAATGGTGACTAGTCCATGTTCGAAGTTACTGGGGTCTCTTGACCGAGCTACACTGCTGTCACTGCTTCTCTGCTGACAAACACAACATTTCCCACCTCCTTTCACAGTGGCGGATCTGTCTCTCGTGATATATAGCGATCAATTATGCACTTCAGAGGTGGGTCCGGATAACTGCATATGTCATGACCAACGGTAACGCTAAACGGCCCTGCTCACTACGAAAAATCTTGTTTTGTGTTAACTTACTGGCTCTCTCTCTTGGCTAAGCGTCCTGACAGTACTAGCGTTACGTGATATTTGCAGCTGGCTGGGCTAAATAAAAAATCACTTTTTAAAGCATACTGCTTTGTTCCAGTTAAGTGGTCACATCCACAGGCTAGTGCTGCCCCAACGTAAAGACCCCAAGCAACATGTGTCTGGGCCCTTCACCCCTTGCGCTGCTTCCGCCACATTCCGAGACACAATGTAGTCCGTTCAAAATAACAAAGATTTCTACAACTTCCCCACATTCTGGCATTCTAAAACTATTTTCTACGGTTAAATGTCGCTGTTCTTGAGCAAATATAACTATTTTATTTTAATTCTACGGAAAATTCTTGTAAGACATACGGCGTATGGATACACTAGTAAGCATACTGATTTCCTGCGAAAATAACCAACTTGTGGAAATAGTATCTTTGCATTATTTCACAGAGCCTCTATGATGTCTGCCATTGAGTATCGATGTTACTGCAATATTATACAATGTCATTCGCGATCTCCAGAAGGCTCTTTCCGATCCGTCGAAAAGCAGTATATAGGTAAATAAAAAGAGTTTGTGTTTCAGTTCAGCAGCTATAAACGCTGAAAATTACTTGCATACTTAAGAAATTTGGCCGCTTTGTCCTTTGTGTCTCTGCAATAGCTGCAATCGCTCTGAGAATACAGGGTCGTTACAATTAAACTTTCGTTTCTTGAGCCAGTGTAGACAGAAAACTACAGGGTGTTTCAAAAATGACCGGTATATTTGATACGGCAATAAAAACTAAACGAGCAGCGATAGAAATACACCGTTTGTTGCAATATGCTTGGGACAACAGTACATTTTCAGGCAGACAAACTTTCGAAATTACAGTAGTTACAATTTTCAACAACAGATGGCGCTGCGGTCTGGGAAACTCTATAGTACGATATTTTCCACATATCCACCATGCGTAGCAATAATATGGCGTAGTCTCTGAATGAAATTACCCGAAACCTTTGACAACGTGTCTGGCGGAATGGCTTCACATGCAGATGAGATGTACTGCTTCAGCTGTTCAATTGTTTCTGGATTCTGGCGGTACACCTGGTCTTTCAAGTGTCCCCACATGTCTGGCGAATAGGGAGGCCAATCCACGCCGCCTCCTGTATGTTTCGGATAGCCCAAAGCAATCACACGATCATCGAAATATTCATTCAGGAAATTAAAGACGTCGGCCGTGCGATGTGGCCGGGCACCATCTTGCATAAACCACGAGGTGTTCGCAGTGTCGTCTAAGGCAGTTTGTACCGCCACAAATCACGAAGAATGTCCAGATAGCGTGATGCAGTAATCGTTTCGGATCTGAAAAATGGGCCAATGATTCCTTTGGAAGAAATGGCGGCCCAGACCAGTACTTTTTGAGGATGCAGGGACGATGGGACTGCAACATGGGGCTTTTCGGTTCCCCATATGTGCCAGTTCTGTTTATTGACGAAGCCGTCCAGGTAAAAATAAGCTTCGTCAGTAAACCAAATGCTGCCCACATGCATATCGCCGTCATCAATCCTGTGCACTATATCGTTAGCGAATGTCTCTCGTGCAGTAATGGTAGCGGCACTGAGGGGTTGCCGCGTTTGAATTTTGTATGGATGGAGGTGTAAACTCTGGCGCATGAGACGATACGTGGACGTTGGCGTCATTTGGACCGCAGCTGCAACATGGCGAACGGAAACCCGAGGCCGCTGTTGGATCACCTGCTGCACTAGCTGCGCGTTGCCCTCTGTGGTTGCCGTACGCGGTCGCCCTACCTTTCCAGCACGTTCATCCGTCACGTTCCCAGTCCGTTGACATTTTTCAAACAGATCCTTTATTGTATCGCTTTTCGGTCCTTTGGTTACATTTAACCTCTGTTGAAAATTTCGTCTTGTTGCAACAACACTGTGTTCTAGGCGGTGGAATTCCAACACCAGAAAAATCCTCTGTTCTAAGGAATAAACCATGTTGTCTACAGCACACTTGCACGTTGTGAACAGCACACGCTTACAGCAGAAAGACGACGTACAGAATGGCGCACCCACAGACTGTGTTGTCTTGTATATCTTTCACATCACTTGCAGCGCCATCTGTTGTCGAAAATTGTAACTACTGTAATTTCGAAAGTTTGTCCGCCTGAAAATGTACTGTTGTCCCAAGCATATTTCAACAAACGGTGTATTTCTATCGCTGCTCGTTTAGTTTTTATTGCCGTTTCAAATATACCGGTCATTTTTGAAACACCCTGTATTTACTTTTTGGTCACCGCACTGTATAGGAATGATGTTCAGACCGTGCGCTGCAATACGTAGTGTTAACGTCATGACTTGCCGTTAGGTACTAGTACGGCGATGTAGGTTAATTGGTTGAGTAGGGATGATGAAGTCCCATACTCCGTGACAGAGCGTAGGGGAACGATGCGGCAGAACCGCACCAGGGGGAGGGGACCAAACAACGGGGTCGTCGGTCCCATTGGATTAAGGAAGAATAAGGAAGGAAATCGGCCGCGACCTTTCAAAGGAACCATCCCGGCATTCGCCTGCAGTGATTTAGGGAAGTCACGGAAAACCTAAATCAGGATCGCCGGACCAGGGTTTGAACCGTCGACCTTCCGAATGCGGGCGTCATAGGGGTTGAAACAAGAATCAATGTGCGTTACAGTTGCCGACAGTCAACATGGGTCTGGACTAGGTGAGCACGCCTTTACGCGTCAAGTTGTCCTATTAAAGTAACACCAACAGCGCTGCTGCTCTCCTCGAGTATCGATGCAATAAAGGAATGCAGAGAGGTCCTCCTACCGCACCGGGTGCGAAGGACATGATTCCGAAGTTCGAATTAACTGGCGATTTGGGAATTGCTCCTGGGAGACGCCGAAGGACAATTGCGCCACAAGTTGTCGAAGTTACTATTGCAATGGCTGAGAATACTGGACGCAATGTGCGAGCTTCAAGCAGTGCACGAGCTGTGTTTTGACAGATGAACCTTCCAATGTTCACCATTGTTTCGAGCAGCATTACAGCAATCACTAGTGCTGGATGCAGATGGTAGTGACATTGAGCAGCGTTTGTAACCTGGAACATAAATGTGGTATGCAATTAACAAATGCTGCCCTCTCACGTGGAAATTAAAATGTGTTTCTATCAATGGTCTATTCGACATCTCTCTTTCGTATGTCCTTACAAATGTTCCCAGAAAAGTTTCGTAGTCCTGCGAACACTCGTTTTTGACGAGGGCCCCTCTCAAGTAGCGGAAGTTCAGTTGTAACACACTGTATTTTTGGTTGCTTGTGTTGGTTACTTCAATCCGTGCAAGGACGGACACGCAGCTGCCACAAGATAGTCGTCTGGAATGGGGACGGGTGTTGGTGATGAACAAGTGACAGAATGGTCCTGGTTGACCGAAGGCAAGGTCCTCCAGAGAACAGGCCGCGGTCTTGCCTGCCTTTCTGCGGGTCCCTGGGTTCTGATTCGCCCCCCACACCCACCGCCCTCTACCCGCTGCCGCAGCTCACGGTTCCCAGATTCCTGAGCGCGACCTCCCACCTCCCCAAGTGGGTGCCGATGGTAGGTAACGTGTCGGCCGCGGGCCTGGAGGTGGGCTGGAAGTTATCCCGGGCCGTGGCGGCAGATGAGCGCACGATAAGCCACCCGCCATCTCCTGGGTGGTCTGACCGCAGATAGGGAGCCAGATGCCGCTACCTCGATACCTCCCGCAAAGCCAGTTATCACGAAAACAGATTCACTCGTTAAGATTGCTTAAAAGGTATCTGGGCGTTGCGCCGCAAATGGTGTAAAAATTGTGGAGCGTTTCAACAAGGCGGCAGCTTGTTATCTTCAGGTGCGACTGACGGGATAGGGATATTTGGTCTTTAGGTAGCAAACGCTCCACTAGGGATTGGGCCCCTCAGACTTCTGAGAGTGTTGTACAGGGTGAAGGAGAATTCGCGCACTCTGACTTCGCAGCCCGATTCCTCACATACTGGCAATACCAAAATGTCTCAAACAAAATTTCATCCTGCGCTTAATTTCAGCGGTAAACGGACGTTAAAGGCTGGGAAGTTGGCAACACTCTGATTACATGTACGATAACTAAGACTGTCAGCAGATAATACAGTGAAACTTCCTGGCAGATTAAAACTGTGTGCCGGACCGAGACTCGAACTCGGGACCTTTGCCATGTCTCCGCAATATCTTTTCTTTCAGGAGTGCTAGTTCTGCAGGGTTCGCAGGAGAGCTTCTGTAAAGTTTGGAAAGTAGGAGACGAGGTACTGGTAGAAGTAAAGCTGTGAGGAGGGGGCGTGAGTGGTGCTCGGGTAGCTCAGTTGGTAGAGCACTTGCCCGTGAAAGGCGAAGGTCCCGAGTTCGAGTCTCGGTCCGGCACACAGTTTTAATCTGCCAGAAAGTTTCATATCAGCGCATACTCCGCTGCAGACTGAAAATCTCATTCTAGATACTACAGCGCTCTGTAGCTGGTGTAGTGGTTAGCGTTTTGAGTCAGCATGCAGGAGGTGGAGGGTTCGACGCTGGGTCGAGGCTTACTTGTTTTTATTTTCTAAAAGTAGTCTGCATGGTACGATACCTGGCGTCTTAATCGTCACACAATGATTACATTGTGTCTTCTACAAAAAGTTTGCAAAAATTGAAGTACAATCGGTTTCATTTATCAGCGTTTAAAGGAGCTTTTTGCACGTCGTGGACGCGAATTTTTCGCGCCACTGCATCTACTAGATTCCAAACGTGCCTTCTGTGTACACTCCCCCAATGGTCCCGTTGAAATTATTTGCAAAGCACCTTGCTAGCCCTACTGGTGACGTAAGACCTTAACGAATTGTAATGGATATGGACGTGGCAGGAATAATAGTTGGGATTAATCGATGAGACCTTTGGGGGAGGGAACACAGAAAACAAGTTTGGAATCTAGTAGATGCAGGGGTGTGAAACAATTCGGCCTGTAAAAGAATTCTTTAAAAGCTGACCAATGAAAACGATTGTATTTCCATTTTTGTGTTCGCAGTACGTAACTGCAACTATTTTGTAGAGGACCCACTGTAACCGCTGTATAACGATTAAGATGCCAGATACCATACGACACAGACTACTTTAAGCAAATAAAAAGAAATAAGCCTCGAACCAGTTTCGAACCGTCGACCTCCTGCATACTAACCCAACTGCAGAGCACTACTTCTATCCCCTTACAGAGGTACTTACCGTGTACACGTGATTACAGTGTTGCCAGATTGCCAGTCTTTAACGTCCATTTACAGCCCAAAATATGCGCTCGACGAAATTTCGTAAGAGACATTTTTGTATTGCTCCTATGTGACGAATCGTGTTGCGAATTCCGAATGCGCGAATTTTTCTTCACCCTGTATATGCAGGGTATTCCACAATTCCTATTGAAGGCTTCTAGAAGGGGTTGTATAGTGGAATTTGTAGATAGTTTTGATCAGGTATGCATGTCCGGTTCAAATGGCTCTAAGCACTATGGGACTTAACATCTGAGGTCATCAGTCCCCTAGACTTAGAACTACTTAAAACTAACTAACCTAAGGACATAAAACACATCCATGCCCGAGGCAGGATTCTAACCTGCGACCGTAGTAGCCGCGTGGTTCCGGACTAAAGCACCTAGAACTACTCGACCACAGCGGCCGGCTGCATGTCAGGGGCTGTACCGTTTGGATATAAAACAAGTTTTAAGAAAAGATTATTTTCAAATCTCCGCTTCACAGTACAGCACTGGCAGAGCTGCTTAACGCATGTATCAAGGAAGTTTTTCGTTCGCTTCAGTCTATCGCATATCATTTTCATTCGACTACAACAACGGCTGCCAAGAACTGATACATTCTCTACTAAGAGGGTTGACTGTGGTGTTCCACAGAAGCGCACCAGTGTTTGTGGACCTTGTCTATGAAAGAATGTGTCGCAGATAACACCTCTTGCAACGAACTGCAGGTTCCCCTCGTAGAGCGGCTTCTGTAGAACACACATGTCAGAGCTCATCATCTCCGTTGTGTGGGTACCACGAAGCGGCACATCTGAAAGCGATCCGATGTTCAAACTTATTTTACATGTAAACGGTAAATCTCCGGACAGGGATGCCTTATCTGAACTTTATCTAATATGTCGCTTCTATAACTCCCAAAAAGTTGTAACAGAAATTTTTTCTGTACAGAGAAGTGATCCGTGTGGTAGCTTGTGTGTTCTGCCTCTCCTGTATGTGTGTTTGTCAGCGCCCAAATTTTCTAGTGAGAGTTACCTAAGCTGTTTTAAGAAAATGAACGTATGAGATTGTAGTGAGAAGAATTTGTTTCAGTATAAAACTCGGAGTTTTATCTGATGATGTCATGATATGATGAAATGCTTAATATGGCTATTGAGAATATCACTGTCATATTGACATAACATGAAAAATTTTGTTTCGAAGAGACTGCAGACTTTTAAGCAGGAGCGGTTTAGGCGTTACATCTTTGACGCCCCTCTCTCTCCTTGCCATAGTCTTAACTTGCCTTTCTTTGGGCTCTTGGTAAGTTCTTTATGAATAACTCTAAATCTCGTGTTCATGGAAATGGGTTGTATGTTTCATTTAAAATAATATTACATAATACTTTGTAGCAGACATGAATTACTGCATGTTAATCCAGCGCAAAACGTGGAAGAAGACACGATTTCCATTAAAGGTAACTTTTGTGATCTTTAAAAGGTGTTAGCGAAAGCCAAAAGAAGTAGAGGTATTGTATTGTTCTAATTTTAATTAAAAAAGTGCTGTCTATGAAACTGAGTGGAAAGAATGAAAATGTAAAAGTAAATTATTTTAAATTAATAATGGTGCCCTTTAATTCTATAATTTGCAAAATATTTCACTTTCCAGTAAAAAAAAAGTGGCAAAAATACAAAAAGTAACGTCTAATTTTGTCTTTATTGTTAAATATGTGATACTGTTTACCTGCTTAAGTTCTAAGCTGCATACGAGGGAAATTTGCCATGAATGTAGTTGAAAGCCGGCCGCGGTGGTCTCGCGGTTCTAGGCGCTGCAGTCCGGAACCGCGCGACTGTTACGGTCGCAGGTTCGAATCCTGCCTCGGGCATGGATGTGTGTGATGTCCTTAGGTTAGTTAGGTTTAAGTAGTTCTAAGTTATAGGGGACTGATGACCTCAGATGTTAAGTCCCATAGTGCTCAGAGCCATTTGAACCATTTGTAGTTGAAAATTGATAAACATGGCCAAATATTTCATGTATGCAACGGAACAGAAAATGCAAGTATGTTTGTTGGCTGACTGGCGGATTTGGGGGAGGGGACAAAGCAGGGAGGACAATATTTGATACTGCAGTCAGCGACTGCTCGTAAGCAAACATCCGAAACTCGTCTTGCAAACGGCTTTGGTTTTCACTGGAACGTTTTTGCTTCTATTATCATGTACCTCCACTCGATTCTATTTTCGCTACTAATTATTCTTCACCCTGGATACAAATTTCGATTTTGGGCTCCTCTGGGGACCCTCCCGTCATGACGCCAGAAGCGACCGCTTGTGTAGCGTCGGGCTTAAACCGGCCTCGTGCGCCAGATAGCTTTACGTCGTCCGATAGTTCCTCATTTTCTAACGAGCAAGTACAACTTATACAACAGGCCGCAACCTACGTTGACCGCGTTGGTTATATGCGATCGCCAAGTCAATCTCTTGTCAGTGGTGAGGCCAATGTATTTGAGATGCACCAAGTGCGCCGTACTGGTGATTTATAAGCTAGCTAGCTAGAAAAGGCACACGCGCCACAAGGACGAGAGACGCTATACCGTCATCACAGGGGTCGTTACCCTCCAAAGCCGCCAGGTAAGAGATAAGAGCTGACGAGCTCATGACTCCGCACGCGCGGCGCGCGATAAGACCGGTCGCAAGTCGCGGATCCAACCGTAGGCGTGCGGGCATATTGTTACCGACCAGCCTAGATGTCCT
The DNA here is from genome assembly GCF_021461395.2 of Schistocerca americana. Lineage (NCBI taxonomy): Eukaryota > Metazoa > Arthropoda > Insecta > Orthoptera > Acrididae > Schistocerca > Schistocerca americana. The sequence goes on from NC_060121.1 coordinate 305,323,891, forward strand.
GGCTTCGAGCCCCAATTGGCGTGTTTTCGTATTCGTTCCCCTCCGGCTGACGATCTCTTATCACCACCAAAGCTGGCTCTTATTCTTTAGAGAGCTGAACTCCTGTATTTCCCTGCCGCCGTTGGATAAGCAGCTGCAGCAGCAAGTCGTATACTCTTAGCTCACTTATTTGTTACATAGTTTAATCCTTAATTTCTTTGCATGGTTTTGGTACTTGCATTGTTTAATTCATAAATTTCGGGCGTATTATAGTATTTGAGAGTGTAGCATCGCGTTTTAGTACCTGAATAGTGTAAAATCGCGTAGACTCCTTACGCCCCCGAGCAGTGTGCAAGTAGCAGCATTACTGCGTCTATTAGGCAATCTTGTATTTTAATAACCGTTTAAATTTTGTGTTGAATTGTTTGTGCTCTCTGTAGATTCGTTCAGACGTTCTTTGCACAACAGTTTTTAGCATGGATAGGGACTGCAACTGCTGTGTTCGGATGCAGGCTGAGTTGGCATCCCTTCGCTCCCAGCTTCAGGCAGTGTTGGCTTCGGTCACACAGCTTGAGGCTGTTGCCAATGGGCATCACTGTGGGGGTCCGGATGGAGGTTTGTCGGGGACGGCCAGCTCGTCCCACGCATCCCCCAATCGGACTACGACTGTGGCTGCCCGGGATACTGCCCACATTGAGGCTGATCCCTCACCTGTGGTAGAGGTCGTCTCGAGGTGTGGCAGGGGGCGAAAGACATTCCGGAGGGCTGAACGGAAGGCCTCTCCAGTTTGTCTGACGAACCGGTTTCAGGCTCTGTCCCAGGCTGATACTGATTTTCGGCCGGACATGGCTGCTTGTCCTGTTCCAGAGGTTGCCCCTCAGTCTGCAAGATCCGGGCGGTCGCAGAGGGTGGGCTTACTGGTAGTTGGGAGCTCCAACGTCAGGCGCGTAATGGGGCCCCTTAGGGATATGGCAGCGAGAGAGGGGAAGAAAACCAATGTGTACTCTCTGTGCATACCGGGGTGAGTCATTCCAGATGTGGAAAGGGTCTGTCCGGATGCCATGAAGGGTTCAGGGTGCACCCATCTGCAAGTGGTCGCTCATGTCGGCACCAATGATGTGTGTCACTATGGATCGGAGGAAATCCTCTCTGGCTTCCGGCGCCTATCTGATTTGGTGAAGACTGCCAGTCTCGCTAGCGGGATGAAAGCAGAGCTCACCATCTGCAGCATCGTCGACAGGACTGACTTCGGACCTTTGGTACACAGCCGAGTGGATGGTCTGAATCAGAGGCTGAGACGGTTCTCCGACCGTGTGGGCTGCAGATTCCTCGACTTGCGTCATAGGGTGGTGAGGTTTCGGGTTCCGCTGGATAGGTCAGGAGTCCACTACACGCAGCAAGCGGCTACACGGGTAGCAGGGGTTGTGTGGCGTGGACTGGGCGGTTTTTTTAGGTTAGATGGCCTCGGGCAAGTACAGAAAGGGCAACAGCCTCAAAGGGTGCGGGGCAAAGTCACGACATGCGGGGACCAAGCAGCAATCGGTATTGTAATTGTAAACTGTCGAAGCTGCATTGGTTAAGTACCGGAACTTCAAGCGCTGATAGAAAGCACCGAAGCTGAAATCGTTATAGGTACAGAAAGCTGGCTGAAGCCAGAGATAAATTCTGCCAAAATTTTTACAAAGGTACAGACGGTGTTTAGAAAGGATAGATTGCATGCAACTGGTGGTGGCGTGTTTGTCGCTGTTAGTAGTAGTTTATCCTGTAGTAAAGTAGAAGTGGATAGTTCCTGTGAATAATTATGGGTGGAGGTTACACTCAACAACCGAGCTAGGTTAATAGTTGGCTCCTTTTACCGACCTCCCGACTCAGCAGCATTAGTGGCAGAACAACTGAGAGAAAATTTGGAATACATTTCACACAAATTTTCTCAGCATGTTATAGTCTTAGGTGGAGATTTCAATTTACCAGATATAGACTGGACACTCAGATGTTTAGGACGGGTGGTAGGGACAGAGCATCGAGTGACATTATACAGAGTGCACTATCCGAAAATTACCTCGAGCAATTAAACAGAGAACCGACTCGTGGAGATAACATCTTGGACCTACTGATAGGAAGTTCTGGTCTTACGTGAAATCAGACACTCCGGGATGATGATGGCATTGAAACAGAGGATGACACGCGTAAAGCTGAAATACTAAACACCTTTTTCCAAAGCTGTTTCACAGAGGAAGACCGCACTGCAGTTCCTTCTCTAAATCCTCGCACAAACGAAAAAATGGCTGACATCGAAATAAGGAATAGAAAAGCAACTGGAATCGCTCAACAGAGGAAAATCCACTGGACCTGACGGGATACCAATTCGATTCTACACAGAGTACGCGAAAGAACTTGCCCCCCTTCTAACAGCAGTGTACCGCAAGTCTCTAGAGGAACGGAAGGTTCCAAATGATTGGAAAAGAGCACAGGTAGTCCCAGTCTTCAAGAAGGGTCGTCGAGCAAATGCGCAAAACTATAGTCCTATATCTCTGACGTCGATCTGTTGTAGAATTTTAGAACATGTTTTTTGCTCGCGTATCATGTCGTTTTTGGAAACCCAGGATCTACTCTGTAGGAATCAACATGGATTCCGGAAACAGCGATCGTGAGAGACCCAACTCGCTTTATCTGTCCATGAGACCCAGAAAATATTAGATACAGGCTCCCAGGTAGATGCTATTTTCCTTGACTTCCGGAAGGCGTTCGATACAGTTCCGCACTGTCGCCTGATAAACAAAGTAAGAGCCTACGGAATATCAGACCAGCTGTGTGGCTGGATTGAAGAGTTTTTAGCGAACAGAACACAGCATGTTGTTATCAATGGAAAGACGTCTACAGACGTTAAGGTAACCTCTGGCGTGCCACAGGTGAGTGTTATGGGACCATTGCTTTTCACAATATATATAAATGACCTAGTAGATAGTGTCGGAAGTTCCATACGGCTTTTCACGGATGATGCTGTAGTATACAGAGAAGTTGCAGCATTAGAAAATTGTAGCGAAAAGCAGGAAGATCTGCAGCGGATAGGCACTTGGTGCAGGGAGTGGCAACTGACCCTTAACATAGACAAATGTAATTTATTGCCAATACATAGAAAGAAGGATCCTTTATTGTATGATTATATGATAGCGGAACAAACACTGGTAGCAGTTACTTCTGTAAAATATCTGGGAGTATGCGTGCGGAACGATTTGAAGTGGAATGATCACATAAAATTGATTTTTGGTAAGGCGGGTACCAGGTTGAGATTCATTGGGAGAGTCCTTAGAAAATGTAGTCCATCAACAAAGGAGGTGGCTTACAAAACACTCGCTTGACCTATACTTGAGTATTGCTCATCAGTGTGGGATCCGTACCAGATCGGGTTGACGGAGGAGATAGAGAAGGTCCAAAGAAGAGCGGCACGTTTCGTCACAGGGTTATTTGGTAACCGTGATAGCGTTACGGAGATGTTTAGCAAACTCAAGTGGCAGACTCTGCAAGAGAGGCGCTCTGCATCGCGGTGTAGCTTGCTCGCCAGGTTTCGAGAGGGTGCGTTTCTGGATGAGGTATCGAATATATTGCTTCCCCCTACTTATACCTCCCGAGGAGATCACGAATGTAAAATTAGAGAGATTCGAGCGCGCACGGAGGCTTTCAGACAGTCGTTCTTCCCGCGAACGATACGCGACTGGAACAGAAAAGGGAGGTCATGACAGTGGCACGTAAAGTGCCCTCCGCCACACACCGTTGGGTGGCTTGCGGAGTATAAATGTAGATGTAGATGTAATTAAGTCATCTGCTGTAAATTTTTGAGCGCTTCGTTATCGACGGAGACCCATTAAATCGAAATATCAATCGTCGTCGGTCGCACAGCCTGGAATCGATAGGACAGGTACACTGTTTATGTCTAGTAAGTGATCGACTTTACTTTCTTGCATACACATACATATACCGACAAACGAACACACACACACACACACACACACACACACACACACACACACACACACACTCACACACACACACACACACACATATACATATACATATTAGCCCTCACTTTAAGCCACAAGGATACGATATCGACTGCTGTCTCTGGGAGAAGGACTTTTGCAGCGCGGTGCGTGGGTTTCGTAGGTGAGTGCTCGTTTGGTTAGTAGCAACGAGTAGTCAGAACGAGTATGAGATAAAGGAGAGGAACCGAGTGTCGAGCACCGAAGTGTGGCGCAGCGAGAAGAAGGTGAAATCTTAATCGAATATATCTAATACTGTGATTACTGAAGTGATACAAATGGGAGCTAATGAATGAAGGTAATAAATAGAAGTGGAGTAAAAGGAAACATTAATTAAAGAATCCCGTGGAAAGCAACGTACTGAGAAGTTATGAGCGAAATGTGTTCAGGAAGACTGCCATAAATTTTCAAGATGCTGAGAGATGGTACTTGCACGAAACGGTATTACGTTTTAGCTTCAGCCAGTTTTATGGCAAATATTCTAGCGTCGATATCCCAAATGAGTCTCGTATTGTAGCAACCACTACTGTAAGTGCGAGCTGAAAAATTATTAAATTACATTTTTTGTGCAATAAACAGTGATATTGCTTCCAAGTACTACTTATTCATTAGCCACGAGGGCATGCCGAAAAGTAATCTCTACGAATTTTTTACGTGAAAACTCAAAGCCTTTTTAAATAAAAAGAAAACTTTATTAGCTGTCTACATCTTTATTCTTCATGTATATACATTTATTTCTCAACACAGTCAGCCTGACGATGAACACGTTTTTCCCAACAAGAGGCTAGTTCGTTCACTGTAGAATGTTTGACTCTGTTGACGGAGCCACAACCACGCCTCTGCTTGCATCGCTTCATCACTATCAAAATGAAGTCCTAGACGGTGTTCTTTAAGTTCCGTAACAGAAGAAAGTCTATGGGGCCAAGTTGAGACTGTATGGAGGATGATCGATGACAGTGAATCAAAGGCTGGACAAACTCGATTATAGCACGCAGTTTTTCACGCAGCGACATAAGTTACGTTACTCACCGCTATGCTACACACTCGGAGCCCTCTAGGGCAGAGGGCTGCAAATGTATGTATGTAGACATGAAGAATGAAAATGTAAAATGTTAGTGACGATTATTTTTTTAAAGAGCTTTAAGAGTTCCAAATAAAAAATTCGGAGGCATTAATTTTGAATATGCCTTTCATATCAAAAATCTTTATATTATCTCAAACTTCAACATAAGAATACCGCTAACCATATCAAAGATCGGAACAGTTACATGGGATTGTTCACAGGCACATAGAAAAAACTCGTAATCTTTTGTTCGCCCTTATATAGGTTTTTCACCCCAACTAAAACATATTCCCTTGAACTTGATTAAATTTATGACAACTAAACAAACATTTTAAACGCACTACATGATAAAAAATGGGTAAAACCCAGAAGACATGATCGGATGTCATTGGAACTTCGTACACGTACACACCACCGGCGGGTCTGTAAGTGATTAGAGTAGCAGTTGTGTGTTACAGATAGAACGGCTACCATAGAGCATTAGTGTTGTTCGTATTTAGGGTTTTTACCAAACTTGGCAGGATATATAAGAGATCTGAAGAGCATCACATAGTGAGTAATCACTGTGACCGATGCGGTAATACCACGTACTCCTGTGAGACCGCGTTATCAGCGACTGACAGGGTTTTACAAGAGGTCTCATTGCGGATCTCTCTCTAGCTGCTGGTCAGATCGTGCAGCATCCAGATTTGTGGGGTAATCAGATGAGACAATGGACTGATATTGGAATGCATAGCAATGTGACGGCAGGAATACTCGTAGTCGAGATTTCGGTCGACCACGTCTGACCTCCAGAAGGAGCATCGCCGTACTGTGCATCAAGCCCATCAAAACCCCATCACACTTGCGCCTGCCATCCGAGAAATGTGATGGACTCCTTGCAGTCATCCCACATTATTGATCGGAGAATAGCAGCACCTTGACAGGAGAATACCGTCCCATACGTAGGCTGCCGTTAACTCCCCACCATTACGGTTGATTTTGTAGCGATGCCGTGTCCGAGAAGTACTGGCTGCTTATGAATGTAGTCACATGGAGTATTTCGGTACGAGTCGCGGTTCTACACTTTCCCGAGTGATAATTGTCAGCGAGCATGGCGGCGACCTGGAGAGAGATCCCATTCCCCAATGTTTTTGATAGACACAGTGGTGTCATTCCTGATATCATGTCACGGCTGGCAGTCATTAACAGTACTCTGACGGCACAACAGTACGTAAAGGTTTCCCGCGTCCTCATATGTTAAAGCTCATACAACAGAACAATGCTCGTCCGAACATGGAACGCGTCTCTAAGAACATCTGGGTGGTGATGAAGCACTCCTGTGTCCATCAAGATTCACAGCTTTGTCCCCAATAGCACTTGCGTGGGGCCAACTGGAAAGTCAGTTCCGTCCCAGGGCCAGTACCCAAGATACGAAGGACTAGTTGTGGACCAACTTGCCTCAGGACAGTATGCAACGGTACGATGATATCCTTTCCAACGGGATCAGTGGCTGCATCCAGGCCACAGGGGGCGCAGCGTCATACTGATAAGTGGGCTCTTACTCCCACGTTCTTCGTAAATTTGACTCGATTTCGTAATCAGTGATATAATATCGAACATCCTCTGAACCAGTGAAGTTTCCCTCCTCTCCTAAGCGCTCCACTTTTTGGTCAGACATGTACAAAGATATGGCGAGGCATGCTACACCTACTCTTCAGGTGTAGGGAAGACAGAGCTAGAGAAAAAGAGAAGAAAAAGCGTGTTAATCGTACAGAGAATCTCTGGAATGTGTTAGGGAAAAAAATCTGAAGATCGTCAGCCGCCTCTAAGCACACCATACCAGCGCGGGTGTCAGGAGAGGAATCGAACGGCAATACGAGATTTCGGAGCATCACTTAGAGCACGGACAACATTGGATCACCATACACTTTATTAAATGTTTTGCTACTTTAGTAGCGTCTTCCCTTGTTCGTTACATATCAAAAATTTGTTTTCGATTCACAATTTTTAAAATGACGTGCCTGGACATTGTTGTGTGTCATACGTGTTGCAGTTGAGCTTCACCTTAATCCGTAGCCCTTTCTACGTCTTATTCAGCAAATATTGTCTCGTGTATAGATTACAGGATTACAGTTAGCCTTTGGACATTAGAGTATGTCGGTCTTCATAATTGAGAGATCATAAAGAATTTGAACTATTAACTGCAATGCCCAACTTAGAGCTGATACGCACTCGTCATGTAGTGTGTTGGACGAAAATAATTTTGATAATGTCAAGTTACAGCTTAGGATGATAAGTACACTACATGTGAAGCACTTACAGGAATTTTAGATTTAGCTGAAAGCTGTTGAGCTGATGCACATGGAATGTATGTATGTATTCAACTGTCATTCACAAAATTATATTTACACCAGAGACTTTCCCCAGTCTCGCGAGAGACTTTTGTCTGGCGTAGCGTTAATAAATTACATACGAAATCTCTTGTCGTGAATCAGTGTATTTATAACTGAAAACCGTATCAAAGCCCCTATGATAGTTCCTGACATTAGCCTTCACATGCAGAAAGAGAAACATTTCTGGTGACGAGAATTTAGTACAGTGTGTAGATTATGGAATATGAAATTTCAGACTCTTTAATTCTATTTTCAGTTATTTCTTTTCTTTCAGCGAATACATGTGGTTTCCTGTAAGCAGAGGCATTTGTGCATAGTGGTCGCAGTTTGTTACTGTTTTCCACATCATCCTTGCAAAATATTATTTGCGGTCATCCACACTTTTAAAGTGCCACGGATACCTACGATTTTAATAACAATAACAATAAAAATAAAATGATTTAATAGAGTAATAATAATTATTTATTTACATCAGTACTTAGTATATTGCTTTAGTGTAACATCCAAGAAACTGGGTTTGTCCAAAAATTTTAGAACATGAGTCATTTAATTACTTTAAGAACTATAACACTAAATAACAGCTGTGGTGCTACAGAAGAATGCTGAAGATTAGATGGGAAGAGCACATAACTAATGAGGAGGTATTGAATAGGATTGGGGAGAAGAGAAGTTTGTGGCACAACTTGACTAGAAGAAGGGATCGGTTAATAGGACATGTTCTGAGGCATCAAGGGATTACCAATTTAGTATTTGAGGGCAGCGAGGAGGGTAAAAATCGTAGAGGGAGACCAAGAGATGAATACACCAAGCAGGCTCAGAAGGATGTAGGTTGCAGTAGGTACTAGGAGATGAAGTTTGCACAGGATAGAGTACCATGGAGAGCTGCATCAAACCAGTCTCAGGACTGAAGACCACAACAACAACAACAATAACAACAGCTTTAGTAACAACATAATTTACACCTTATAATATCACAGGAATGGAAGAAAATCGAAGCGTTTGAGATGTGGTTCTACAGACGAATGTTGAAAATTAGGTGTACTGATAAGGTTAAGAATGACGAGATTCTGCGCTGAATCGGAGAGGAAAGGAACATGAGTAAAACACTGACAAGAAGAAGGGACAGGATAGTAGGACATCTGTTAAGACATCAGGAAATGAGTTCCATGATACTACAGCGAGCTGTAGAGGGCAAAAGCTGTAGAGGAAGACAGAGATTGAAATACAAAAAAAATGGTTCAAATGGCTCTGAGCACTATGGGACTTAACATCTATGGTCATCAGTCCCCTAGAACTTAGAACTACTTAAACCTAACTAACCTAAGGACAGCACTCAACACCCAGTCATCACGAGGCAGAGAAAATCCCTGACCCCGCCGGGATTGAAATACATCTAGCAAATAATTGAGGACGTAGGTTGCGAGATCCACATTGAGATGAAGACGTTGGCACAGGAGAGGAATTCGTGGCGGGCTGCATCAAACCAGTCAGAAGACAAAGAAATCGAAGTGCGCTCTCATCATTATCAGCATTTCACTTGGCTCTGCGACTGTGAATACAGGTGTGAAGATTACTGCTATCTGAGCGCGTGAATGAGGGAGTGGAGTTTCTTCCTATCATTTCCACATATGTTCAGAATGTCAGACTTTCTGTTGTTACCTTTTCTTAGGGAAGGGTCTTCCTCTTCCTTTGCTCAACTTCCTGTGGTTTGTCGGTTCTACCTGTGGACTCACGAATCATGTCAGTTTTGTTGTTGATTGTAGGTGCGGTCAGCTTGGGAATGTGTGCCTTTACTAGGCTATAATACTCCGGGTCATGTCTGAAGTTCATTCACGTGGACAGACCCTGGCCGGCCGGTGTGGCCTAGCAGTTCTAGGCGCTTCAGTCTGGAACCGCGCGACGCTACGGTCGCAGGTTCGAACCCTGCCTCGGGCATGGATGCGTGTGATGTCCTTAGGTTAGTTAGGTTTAAGCAGTTCTAAGTTCTAGAGGACTGATGACCTCAGATGTTAAGTCCCATAGTCCTCAGAGCCAATTGAACCAATTGACAGACCCTGCACAAAAAATTTAAAAGTTATGTGCTACATGTATTGTATTATATTGTATTGTATGTTAACCGGGGACCCAGAAACGACGGAGACACTCCGTCCCCGCCGCAGCCGCAGTGGTCCACAACCCCACGACGACTACCGCAGTCCACTTCACCCCTCCGCCGCCTCACACCGAACCCAGGGTTATTGTGCGGTTCGGCCCCAGGTGGACCCCCCCCCCCCCCCCCCCGTAAAGTATCATAGCTAGTTTCTACTGGTTTGCCAAAGACATTTATGTTTTACAAGTAACCAGCAGTCGACACTCGTGAACGATATAGAGACAATGAAAGCTGCATTTCCTCCGCGCCCTGTTAGATTGGTATCGCGTCGGTGTAACACTCTTCTTCCTCCTATCCGACGTGATTTATTTCCTTATTTGCGTATGACATGACGAACTTCGACATAAGACACTAATTAGTTCCATGTTCAAAATAGATATATCCTAAGCAGTAAATATTGTTAGTACTCCGAAATCATTAGTAGGATTTTGAAAGAGTGAAACGCCCGTTGAATTCGTCTCACTGAGAACCACTATACTGGTAGTAGACATTACAATGGTTCTATTTGAAAAAAACGAAGTTGATGCCGAAATCTCTGCAATTAATGTTGCTACGAAAAGAGATTATACGTCGTTAAATGACGTCATTTTCACAATTCAAATGGTTCAAATGGCTCTAAGCACTATGGGACTTAACATCTGACGTCGTCAGTCCCCTAGAACTTAGAACTGCTTAAACTCAACTAACCTAAGGACATCACACACATCCATGCCAGAGGCAGGATTCGAACCTGCGACCGTAACAGCAGCGGACTGAAGCGCCTAGAACCGCTCGGCCGCCGCGGCCGGCTGAAGAGGTGAATGCTTGGCTACAATCATGATTCGGTAGGCAAGTGCAAACATTTTTTTTATGAAGGCATTATTCGTCCTCTCTCACAGTGGGATAAATGTCTTAACGGTTATGGCGATTACTTTTCAAATAATTAATGATTTACTTACTTCTTTCCACCTGTCTCGTTTTTATATGACTACCACTTACATTGAATGATTCAGCTGCTCCTACCAATGGGCGTTATGCAACCCTTAACACCTTCAAAAACCACGTGCGAGATTTTCATATTCTCTCGTCCACTGGTTGCAAACTGTTATTATTACAGAAAAAATGAACAGAATCTTTTGTAGGGAATTTATTGCAGTTGAATTTTGTACTGGGATATGTTTCCGCTGAAGGACACGGTTTTCGAGTCATTCACGAAAAAAGCATTCAAAGGTCACTTTTGTATGTTTTTCTTGAATAATGCGGAAACTACGGCCTCCAGCGAAAACGTATGTCAGTACAAAATTTACCTACATTAGATTTCCTAGAAAAAAGATCATGTTCATTTTTTCTGTAGGATTAGTAGTTCGCGCGTAGCGAGCAATAGAATATGAAAACGTTGCATGTGGTATTTGAAGGTGTGGTGTCACCGCCAGACACCACACTTGCTAGGTGGTAGCTTTAAATCGGCCGCGGTCCATTAGTACATGTCGGACCCGCGTGTCGCCACTGTCAGTGATCGCAGACCGAGCGCCACCACACGGCAGGTCTCGAGAGACTGACTAGCACTCGCTCCAGTTGTACGGACGACTTCGCTAACGATGCACACTGACGAAGCCTCGCTCATTTGCAGAGCAGATAGTTAGAATAGCCTTCAGCTAAGTCAATGGCTACGATCTAGCAAGGCGCCATTAGTAACATTGCATGTATCTACAGAGTCTCACTTGTATCATCAAGAACGCTGTATACAAATGATGGATTAAAGTTAAGTATTCCAGAAGCTACGTACTTTTCTTTATAGCATTCATTACGTATCCTGTTTCAGACCTCACGCCATCCTTCGTGTGTTTATAGCGTGCATTGCGGTCCCCGCAAATCACACTGTGTCGGCACTTCTGTCGACACATCAGAAGGTATAGTACATTGAATAAAACCCATAGGTAGGGGCAACTGAATCACACTGTACAAACGTTTCAAGTGAAATTTGTTTTTCAGAAGTGGACAGGAGCAGGGGGTGATGATTCCCTCCACACGTGTCTGTGTGGTTCCTTATATCACTGTAACAAATAGTTCAAATGGCTCTGAGCACTATGGGACTCAACATCTGAGGTCATCAGTCCCCTAGAACTTAAAACTACTTAAACCTAACTAACCTAAGGACATCACACACATCCATGCCCGAGGCAGGATTCGAACCTGCGACCGTAGCAGTCGCGCGGTTCCGGACTGAAGCGGCTAGAACCGCTCGGCCACCGAGGCAGGCTCACTGTAGCAGTGTTAGCCAGTGGGAATGTGAAGTCCATGACAGTAAAACGTTTTGGCTATGTGATGGTTTCGTCATGTTGGTTATAAAGCTTTTGTTTTAGGCATTGTTGTTTACATTGGCCAAAAAGTTGGCTTCATAAGCAACATTACGACGCGGTACCACAACTGGACGCGTTTTATTCAGAATGTGAAGTAGCTCCAAGCGCACAAAAATGTCATTATGTAGCATGGTAACAGCACAATACTTACTGATGTTACAAATACAAATAATTACACACATTCATTTGAATTATCGCAGTCACTTTTTCCTTCCTAACGGATCAGAGCTGATAGGTGCCTCCCGTGTGGACAACACGGCAGTTAATCAAAATCCGGTTGTCAACTGCACAGTTAAGCACAGCTCTAAGAGGGGCCTCGTCTGTGCCGCGCCTTTAGCAACACGGATACGAAAGGCTGCTAAGTGTTTGGCGAAACAGCCAATCACCCTGACAATGGGAGGCGGAGGAGCGAGTTAGCCAGGCGCTCTCTGCTTGTGTGCGCGACTGCTTCGCAGCTGCCGATCCGTTCACAGTACACGCCGACGGCGACAAACAGCTACGCCCCTGGTCAACAATCGGCGTAAACATCGGACTTGCATGTGTGTCCGGACGTTTTACAAAAGGAAACATCTGCGACGTCGTGAGACTCGAGAAAGTTTTCGAGTACCACGTCGATGTTTCCCGCAGAGAAAGAAGAATGTACGATATTTTGATGCACACGTCACGTGCAATGAAAGAGAATGATTTAATTTAAGCAAGCAAAGAAACAGGCTGGTTATAAACTGATAGAGAACAATGGATACTAGCAAGTGGTTGGCGAAATTATGTCACGGAGTTATGAATATGGATTATCGTTTCGTATAGCTTCAGATACTTTGAGAACTTTTTGATTCAATCCCCAGTAAATCTTTTCCAGCAGCCCCTGAGAAGCTAATCGCTGGTCCAACCTCTGAACATACTCAAGAGCAAATACGTCATTATTGCAGTATTCATTCCGTATTCACTGAACTTCATTTAATAGTGAAAAATAGAAAACTGAACAGAGTCAGGCAAGGAGATTCCACATTACCAAAGCAGTTCTCAAGGACTCTAGAGCAAGTTTTCGAGTCCTTAACTCGGAAAGCGAAGAAGGAATATTGATTATTAAAGGAACATATACTCAGGCCAGTCTCAATGTGACCATCGCCTACGTTCAGCGTCAACGAACAACAATCACACACAGACGGCGTGTGGCAGCACTAGCAATGGAGGGTATATACACGACAACGACTGCACTACATATATGTATAAAGGGTGGTATATTGAAATTTGTCTAGCTTGAAGGGGGAAACCAGATGGCGCTATGGTTGGCCCGCTAGATAGCGCTGCCATAGGTCAAACTGATATCAACTGCGTTTTTTTAAATAGGAACCCCCATTTTTTATTACACATTCGTGTAGTACGTAAAGAAATATGAATGTTCTAGTTGCACCACTTTTTTCGCTTTGTGACAGATGGCGCTGTAATAGTCACAAACATATGGCTCACGATTTTAGACGAGCAGTTGGTAACAGGTAGGTTTTTTAAATTAAAATGCGGAACGTAGGTATGTTTGAACATTTTATTTCGGTTTTTCCAATGTGATACATGTACCTTTGTGAACTTATTTCTGAGAACGTATGCTGTTACAGTGTGATTACCCGTAAATGCCACATTAATGCAATAAATGCTCAAAATGATGTCCGTCATCCTCAATGCATTTGGCAATAAGTGTAACGACATTCCTCACAACAGCGAATAGTTCGCCTTCCGTAATGTTCGCACATGCATTGACAATGTGCTAACGCGTGTTGTCAGGCGTTGTCGGTGGATCACGGTAGCAAATATCCTTCAACTTTCCCCACAGAAAGAAAGCCGGGGACGTCAGATCCGGTGAACGTGCGGGCCATGGTATGCTGCTTCGACGGCCATTCCACCTCTCATGAAATATGGTATTCAATACAGTTTCAACCGCACGTGAACTATGTGCCGGACATCCATCATGTTGGAAGTACATCGCCATTCTGTCATGCAGTGAAACATCTTGTAGTAACCTCGGTAGAACATTACGTAGGAAATCAGCATACATTGCACCATTTATATTGCCATCGATAAAATGGGGGCCAATTATCCTTCCTCCCAAAATGCCGACGTTCTAAGTCGTCGCTATGCAATTCCTGGTGCACAGAAATATGGTACGGGTGCAATCGATGTTGATGTAGCATTCTCAACACCGATGTTTTCGAGATTCCCGATTCTCGCGCAATTTGTCTGCTACTGATGTGTGGATTAGCCGCGACAGCAGCTAAAATACCTACTTGGGCATCATTTGTAGCAGGTCGTGGTTGACGTTTCACATGCAGCTAAATACTTCCTGTTTCCTTAAATAACGCAACTACCCGGCGAACGGTCCGGACACTTGTCGTCCAGGATACCGAGCAGCATACACAGGACACGCCCGTTGGGCATTTTGATCACAATAGGCATACATCAACACGATATCGACCTTTTCCGCAATTGGTAAACGGTCCATTTTAGCACGGGTAATGTATCACGAAGTTTATACCTTCCGCACTGGCCGAATGTTACGTGATACCACTCACTTATACATTTGTGACTATTACAGCGCCATCTATCACAAAGCGAAAAAAGTGGTCCAACTAAAACATTCATATTTCTTTACGTACTACACGAATATGTAATAAAACGCAGTTGATATCCGTTTTACCTATGGCAGCTCCATCTAGCGGGGCAACCATAGCGCCATCTGGTTTTCCCCTTCAAGCTAAACGAGTTTCGTTCTTTGTAGTTTTCTCGTTTGATGCTTATTTCGTAAGATATTTGGCCCGGTCACTATCAATGGACCACCCTGTATATGCGTGTCTGGCGTACAGTCGTTGCCGTAATGCGGAAACGCAGCGATTTATCTGACGTTCAAAAGGGCATGACCATTGGTTTTCAGGCCAAGGGCTGAAGCATTTCCGAAACGGCTAAGTCTACAAACTGTTAACCATGGTTAAAGTATACCGTCCATGGCAATATGGTGTCATCCAGAGCCGGCACAGAGGCAACAGTGGTGCACCACAGGCCATTGATGACAAGGCTAAACGACGGCTGCGAAGATGTGTACGGGCGAACAGACGTGCAACAGTCGAGCAGTTGACCACCCAGATGAACCGAGGGTCTACCAATGTTGTCTCCTCAACGACCGTTCAGCGAACGATGCTGCGTATGCGCATCCGCAGCAGGTGTCCGGTTCATGCACCCACCCTGACTGCTGTTCATCGGCGACCAAGGTTGGAATTTGCACGCCAGTAGCGCAACTGGACGTCCACCGAGTGGCGATAGGTGGTATTTTCAGATGCATCACGCTTTATGCTCCAGCGGAAGGACGGTCGTTTGCGTGCATGGCCCCCCAACAATCGTCCTAAGGGTCCAGCCCGGACGAGCGAGCGTTACGGTCTGGGGAATGTTTCGGTGCATTCCCTGGGTGATATCGTCGTTATGGAAAGCACAATGGATCAACAAATGTATGCATCCCTGATTGGAGACCATGGCCACCCCTACATGCAATTCGTTTTTTCTCGGCACGATGGTGTCTACTAGCCAGGACAATGCAACGTGTCACACAGCTCGCAGTGTACGTTCGTAGCTCAAAGAGCACCAGGATGAGTTTACCGAACCCCCCTGGCCACCGAACTCCCCGGATTTAAACTCACCCTGGATCTTCAACCAAGAACTCTAGCCTAGCTGGTGGCGGTACTGCAGTCGGCATGGACCCACATCCCTGTCGGTACCTTCCAGAACCTCACTGACTCTCTTCCTGCATGTGTCTACATCTACATGGATACTCTGTAAATCACATTTAAGTGCCTGGCAGAGGCTTCATCGAACCACCTTCACAATTCTCTATTACTGCAATCTCGGCCGGCCGCGGTGGTCTCGCGGTTCTAGGCGCGCAGTCCGGAACCGCGCGACTGCTACGGTCGCAGGTTCGAATCCTGCCTCGGGCATGGATGTGTGTGATGTCCTTAGGTTAGTTAGGTTTAACTAGTTCTAGGTTCTAGGGGACTGATGACCTAAGATGTTAAGTTCCATGGTGCTCAGAGCCATTTGAACCATTTTGAACTCCAATCTCGTATAGCGCGCGGAAAGAACGAACACCTATATCTTTCCGTACGACCTCTGATTTCCCTTATTTTATCGTGGTGATCTTTCCTCCCTATGTAGGTCGGTGTCAACAAAATATTTTCGCATTCGGAGGAGAAAGTTGGTGATTGGAATTTCGTGAGAAGATTCCGTTGCAACGAAAAACGCCTTTCTTTCAACGATATCCAGCCCAGATCCTGTATCATCTCTGCGACACTCTCTCCCATATTTCGCGATAATACAAAACGTGCTGCCCTTCTTTGAACTTTTTCGATGTACTCCGTCAGTCCTATCTGGTAAGGATGCCAGACCGTGCAGCAGTATTCTAAAAGAGGACGGACAAGCGTAGTGTAGGCAGTCTCCTTAGTAGGTCTGTTACATTTTATAAGTGTCCTGCCAATAAAACGCAGTCTTTGGTTAGCCTTCCCCACAACATTTTCTGTGTGTTCCTGCCAATTTAAGTTGTTCGTAGTTGTAATAGCTAGGTATTTAGTTGAATTTATGGCTTTTAGATTAGACTGATTTATCGTGTAACCGAAGGCTAACTAGTTCCTTTTAGTTCTCATGTAGATGACCTCACACTTTGCGTTATTTAGGATCAACTGCCACTTTTCGCACCATTCAGATATATTTTCTAAAAAGTTTTGCAGATTTTTATCTTCTAATGGCTTTATTAGTCGATAAACGACAGCGTCATCTGCAAACAAACGGCTACTCAGATTGTCTGCCAAATCGCTTATATATATAAGGAACAGCAAAGGGCCTATAACACTATCCTGTTTTACTCGATGACTTTCCGTCTGCTCTGCAAAAGAAGGTTATTCTGACTTTTCACAGGCGATAACATTAATTTGATTGGATTCTGTGTTAGTCACATCTGTTTTGCAGATAAAAATTGTACGGATTGCCCCTAGCGCAAGTAATGTCCCTCTAATAATGGAGTAATGTAACAGGGCAAGTTTTGATGTAGACCAGAAAACCAAGTACAACATCACCATAATAATGTTCAATGGACAGCTCAAAAAGGAAATAGAACAAGTTAACATTAAAATTGCAGAATTTACAATGACATTACGCAGTGGATTTAAAGAAGTATGAAAATTCTTGATTTTTCGTAAAATGTACAGGGCAGCAAAGTACAACAAGAACTACACTCGAGCTTTGTGACTTTAATAAGAAAATAATTCTAAAAGGGAGGTAATGAAAGCGCTAAGACCTAAAACCAGTGAACATTGCTGCCGCGATTATAGGTAATGCAAGTGCACTGCGTATGTCATATGTCTCCTGACGAGCGGATGTATGGAAGTGCAGTTCGTTGGTGATGGGATGCAGAGTGCAACTGAAGGGTACCCAGACTCACTGGAACCGCCCGGACTACTTGATATGCACGAGAGGGCACAAAATTCGGGTGGGACTGGGGTCAACAACTACCGTAAAATTATTTAATTTCAGTGTACTACACACGACTGACGATTCCACGAAAATAACTGCGACATTGTCCGACATTACCTATTTCTTTCTGACAGCCACGACAGAACGAGCCTCACTTTAGCCTGGCGTAGTGTGTAAGAGAAATGTGTCTTATTTTAAAATCTGATTATGTGATAATACCGTGTGGCCCAATGGCCTCTTCGGCGTCTTGTGCGTCCCCGACACACCACAGTTATCGAACCAGGGAAGAGGAACTACATTGTAACATGGAATCCGAACGACGTGTTGTTTGTGATGACCCTCACGTTTTTGAAAGTAGGAGGTTAGATTACAGGTAGACTGAAAACTTCTATGGTCCGACCAGGTTTTGATTCCGCGACCTCTTTGTTTCCAGGCACGCGCTTTACCACCAGACCCGACAAATCTGCTGTAAGCTGACAGTGTGCTCTATTATTCCCCCACTTCGCATCAGGACAATACTACCCTCATGAGTGAAATGGTACTTAAGGTATATATGTATATGGCACATGAAAAGTATTCGCAATTGCGAATATGGACAACCATCAGCTTTATAATGAAATGACGACGATGAAAGTTCGTGCCGAACAAGGGCTAGAACCCTGACTACCCGCTTATTGCGAGCAGTCGCCTTACCATTACGCATCCGATCATGACTCATGATCAGACTCAAACTTCCATTTGTTGTTAAACATGTGTCTACAACCTCCATTCGTACACGTTCATTATGTATATTCCTGTATGGGGGAGACATTTTAACTAGAAGTCGCTTGGCCTGTGTCGGCGGATAAATACGATAATGCAGTGCCTGAGTTGTATCTATGAACAACACAGACACTGCAATATCGTATATGTATATGAGGAAATACTAAAACAACGTCGTCCCGACTATTGGAAGGCTTTTTAGCGCGTGACGCCTACACGCATAGAGTAAACTCACGGCACGACGGGGAAATACGGTTGGTTGCATAGATTCCAGGCGTCAGCTGCCGCATAGCGCTACTGAGATTCGCTGTCGTTACACAGTTCGACCTCAAATCCCACTCTGTAAGAGGTTCAGAAGACACTTCGCCGACTTCTTTGATATAAAAAACTCATGATCTCCAACGGTTGCTTAAAGAGTAATTCTTTAGATTTGCACCTCAGTTACCATTGTGACTAATGCTGCAGGAAACTTTAGTGATATTCTACAGTATTTGTAACTAATATTAGAGAATAATCAAACAAATTAATAGTTTAATTGTTTCGCAAGAAGAAAACAGTGATTTTTTAAAAATAATTTTATGAACATAGCACAGTCTAGACACGTATTTTATGACCAGCTGATGCCAAGTTATCATTCATTCCGTGTTTTACACCTGGAGATGGTCTTACTCTTCCAAAACCCGAATATTACCACTTGTTACAAATTTCACGCAACATATGCAGAGTTACTCAAGAGTAACTCTGGGCTTTCAGGAAAAGACTGCGCGGGAATCACAAGACATACAGAAAACATGACCAGGTGCGAGTAAGACTCGCGCATTGAGGGTACCGTGCAAATTTAGTTATGAATGCAGACAGTTTATCCATTCCGGGAATCGAAGATATTGACGATTTTTGCCTGTTATTAACATTGATTTTGGCAAGACATTGGTCGCAGTGATTCCAAGACTTTTGAGGATGTTTTAACTTCAAGTTTGAAGTCGGATGACAAATGACCAAACAAACGTTTTCACGTGTGATATAATTACCAGTCAACAAGTTAGAATTTTTCGCTTTACATGTACTGTGGAACATTGCTTCTTGCCAAATTTCAGGATTCTAGGTCAATGGGAACTACCCTATAGGTTTCGATGAGTGATTTTAGACATCATTGTTGGTTGGAGTACAGCGATCGGTATAAAATGCTAAAAATCAATTAAAACAGTTTCGATAGCGTTTTCAGATTTTTTATTTGTTAGCAACTGGTTTCGATCCTTTTCTCAGATTATCTTCAAGCTTATCATAGCCATTATGGCTGCTGGTGGCGGCAGAGGGAGCGAGATCCGTAGAAGTACGGCCGTCACTGCAGTACTCACGAACTTCACCGTTAATCGCTTGTTGCTGTTGGTCAGTCACGTGATTCCTTTTCAGTATAAATACGGTTCTTTTTATCGCTCACGTCTGCCCTAAGAAAACAGTTTTTCCAAAGGTAAGACAGTCAACGAAAGAGCGTGCTCAACGTAAACGCCACTTCTCATAATCAATTTCTTCGCAATACTTCGTGTTCTTCCTTCATAGATAAGAATATTTATAAATAATATGAATCAAACCAAATCTCTTCTTCCAATTATTAGTCTTCATATGTGCACAGATCTCTGTAAGTGCCCACAACTATAGCTCCAACAATTTTCAGTGCTGTATGAAGTTTATCAATAGGATCATCTTCAATTAAATTAGTTTCATCCTTCATTGCACACTCCCCAAGAGCAAACACGATTCTGATGGCTGTTTTGTTGATTTGTAGGAGGTGACTAAAGAGCAAGGTCATCGGTCCCTTCGATTTAGGGAAGGTTGGGGAAAGAAGTCAGCGTACCCTTTCGAAGGAAACATCCCTGCATTTGCCTGAAGTGATTTAGGCAAAATCACGGAAAACCTAAATCAGGATGGCCGGATTGGGGTTTGTACCGTCGCCCTCCCGAATGCGAGTCCAGTGTGCCAACCACTGCGCCAACTTGCTCCGTCACGATTCTGAATTTGCTTTAGTACAGCACACCATATGTTTGCTGTCTGAGAGGTGATCCGTAACCCTAATGAGTGTCAGAAGCCTCTTTGCGCAGCGGTCGTCAATTCCGGAAAATGACTTGATTCTGCCAGTCACATAGCGGTATTGGGGGCCTTACTTGTGCAGAGTGTTAACGTATATCTACGAGGGTTGACTGGAAAGTAATGCCTCCACCTTCGTAACTCTTCAACAGTTGGCAGCAGTGGTATGCGGCAGGTACTGGCTTGTTCTGTAGCCTCTTCTCTACACCTCCAGTTGGCGGGAAGCCTTAGCATTGAACGGTTGTGTTGTTACAGTGTAAAGTATGGAACCTAAGGCTTCTCGCCAACTGGAGGTGTATAGAAGAGGCTACGGAACAAGCCAGTACCTGCCGCAGACCAATGCTGCCAGCTGTTGAAGAGTTTCGAAGGTGGAGGCATTACTTTTCAGTCAAGCCTCGTAACTGATGTACAACACTGACGCTACATCCTCAACTCCGATTCTAAAGACATCTTCGTTCCCTGCTCCTTTCCTTCGTCCTCAGTTTCAACGAACGCGTGGATGCTTTCTCCACAGAAAGTGACCTCAGGAAAGATGACTGTCTCACCTAGGACGTTCACATCTGCCATGAAAATGGCAGTGGAGAAAGTGAACTTGTAAGATTAAAATCTACGAAAAAATGCCCATGAACTAGAGATTTACGGAAAATATGGTACTATTGGCTAATGTCAGAGGGACAGCAGTCTATGGTTACTAATTTTACCTCCAAACGTAAGGTAGCAGTGCTCTTTCTGAATATTTAGAAAACGAAATCACGCTGAACTCGCGGGTTGCAGATAGAAACGTTTACACTGACATCTGAAAAAGGCCAACAACTACATATTCTTGATTGGCTCGTGTATGCGAGGGATGATATAAGACCTGAATCTTCTGGTCCATCAAACTAGGGTTGGAAAACATTCAGAAATCGTCACATGCAAGATTACAATAAATCTGAAGAAAACAGTTTACGACCTGTGTGTTACAATATTCCTGACTCATCGTTGCGAGACCTGGACTCCGCTTGAATTCACCAAGGAAAAAGTCAGTCCTGAGACCTATGGAAAGGCTGACGCCAGACCTTTACCGTTACAGGTAGCTTCATTTAGGAGTGATACTGTCACTATGGCGTCTATGTAGTGGGAAGTGCAATCTTTTTTGTGGTATCATGAAACGCGGTCGCCTATTACAGTTCAGTTCCGCAGTGGAAAGCATCATAGAACGAAAAATTTAAAAACAGTGGCAACGGTGGCAAGAAGTCAAGAAGCCGTAGACCTGGAGTGAGTGACTACACTATTGGTACCGTGTATGCGGCATTTCAAGGAAGTCTACGGAAATAGACAAGTTGTATATACAGAGAAGCAGGCGTATTTCAGAGCACTGTAGTGAGCATTTTGCACAAACAGCTGCCTTTAAATGCATACAAAATGAATGCATACAAAATGCAACTCCAAGTTTTGCAGTCAAATGACAGGCCCCGACCTGCTGATTTTGCTACGATACCTTAATAAAGGTCGTTTTTCCGAAGAAGCGGCTTTTCGTATCTCCGAGAGAGTAGACAGGCCTAATGTCCGGATCTGGGTGTCGTGAAAATCGGATAGAGCCAAGTCGGGACTGTATGGGACATGATCGACAACAGTGAACCAAAGGCGCCGGATTGTACGGTAGGGAAGAGACAGGCCGCAACTTAATTTGTGGTGTCGCTTAACGCACGATCACTGAACCGTTCTTTCCCACTCGGCCTACCATTAAAGCAATAGTTTACCTGGGCATATTGGAACTTTACGTTGCATCCGAGTTACTGGAATTTCAACGGTGAGTGGTGTTTCAACAGGATGAAGGACCATCAAACTGGGGTTATTTGATGGCCTGTTCTCTGATGCAATCTTTCCGGACACGGTCCAACACCCTGGCCGCCACGTTCACCAGACATAGTCCCTCTTCACTTTCTGTGGGGTTATGTTAAAGGATGATGTGTCCAGTTCACCAGTTTCTAATAAGCAGTCTCATACAGGAGGAATATAAAACGCTGTAGAGGAGGTGACGGAAGAGATGTTGCCAAATACACGGAGAGAAATTGAGTTTCGCTTAAACGTTCTACGGGCAACTAAAGGAGCACATGTGGAAACGTTTCCATAAAAAAATGCTATCGTTTAAGCTACCATTTTCAGCATAGCGGTATATAGTATAGTTTCTTGGAAATAAATTTTTGTAATCAGGGAAGGACTTTATGCTCATCTTGTGCGTTCTGTAACGCTCTTCAACATTCTGCAAACGGTACTTGGCTGTTCACATCGGCAGAATCTAAGTCTAGCAGGTTTTACTCTTACTGAAACCGTATCTTGCAGAAATGAACACAGAAGCAGTCAAAAGACAGATACACCAATAGCTCCCAACATCAGTTACATAGAAGTAGAAATTCTCAAGGGTAGCGAAATAACTTAAATTACGTATAGAAGGTACGTCTTCTGGTCCAGACAGTACCCCAATTAAGTTAAAGTAGAAAGTTCTCCTAAAAATGATTGGTTACTAAAACTGAATAACTGTGTCTGCTCAAGGCAGAACCACCTTTCTCTATTACATGAAAATCGGATGGGGCCAAGTTGGGACTGTATGGAGGACGATGGATGACAGTGAATCCAAGGCGTCGGATTGTCGCAGTTATCGCTGCGCTCGTGTATGGTCTGGCACATGTGGACAAATTCTTAGAATTCGGAACACGACGACATCACACCGTTTCTCACGCACAGATATAGTTACGTTACACATCGTCAAGTTACATGCTACAATTCGGAGTACTCTAGCGCCAGAGGACTGCAGATATGTAGGCATGAAGAAGAAAGATGTAGAACGTTAATAAAATTTGTTTTACTTAATAGGCTTTGAGAGTTTTTACATAAAAAATTCGAAGACATTACTTTTCAGAACGCTCTCGTAGTAACGTTTTGGAGTTCAGTGCAACTCCTTCTCAAACGTTAATGCAATACTGCAGTGAGTTGAATACAGAGATCTACCTTTCACAGTTATAGTTTTGCCATCTGAGCTAGTCACGAGTGTCTCACCGAAATCTAAAATTTGTCAATAACGGCACTCTCACGGTGTCTTTCCCCAGTGCAGTACTGTTCCTTTCTGGCACTCAGGTCAGTTCTACACAGAGGGCGTGATTCTAGTTCCCAATATTTTGACTGCAAATTCAGAATTTGTCACCGTATTGTTTCACCAAGGAAGATTGACCTTAACAAAATACCAGAAGAGGTCCTGTAGATCCAGAGTGAAACCCGCTCGCGTAATGAAACTAGGCATTATAGCATATTTACTGCTATTTTGCTACTGTCATTTATTCACATGTAGATTACCCACGTAACGCCAAAATTGTACCAAAACATGACTCATTTTGAATATTTTAATAGCAATTGCTCTGAGAACAATGCTTTCATTTTACATCGATCCAAACTTTTTATACACTTTTCGCCGACAGAGAACATTTTCTGCTAATGTAAATTTGAATGAACTAGTAATTATATTCAGTATTTATTCACTATTCCGAATTTAAGGATTTGTATTATTCAAAAATTGGCTCTTGATTGGCAATTTATCACATTTTTCAGAACTCTATATTTCAACAAATGAATTTTAAGTAACACTACAACGTCTGTTTTTGTACATTTTGGAAACTGTTAGGAAAAATTATGATCTGTACACCAATATAATTAAAATTTGGTTAACTTCACAATTTTCGTGCAAAAATGTTATCTGTACAACTAAAGTCAAAGTAATAGATTCTGTTTGCAATTATCGTTATATTAAAATAATCTGACTTAGAATATATAAATAATTAGTTCAGCAGACCACCCAGATAAACTGGTAAATAAAGTAAACATTTACATCAAAAATATAATATTGTTTTGCTCTCAAATGTGAAAGAGTACGAGTAAGATGTGTAGATGAACCGCTCATGCTAAGAAGTGTAGATGTGCAGCTCAATGTGTTCTGTATGACTGAATTGGTCACGATTGGCAGTATTGTATTGTTATTTCATGATGGACGGAATCAAGAACTGAAAACAAACTGTCTGCAGCAAGAACCACGATTTTTTTTATGAATTGGTATTGAACATCAAAGAGCCTTGCAAATATTTTTGGGAAGCAGTCATCTCCTATACAACAAGACAGGTATATTGGAACAGAATTTTATAATTTGTATCCAACTGCTCCATGCAGTAGGTGACTTGTAAGCATGAGAACGAAATTGCTGACATTTCTGTTACACACTGTGAGTTGGAATTGGGAGGATGCTAAATATCCAAATTAGTCTTCTTGGTATGCAAACGAAACACATAAAGCCGCAATTAGAGAGGGACCTGTTAGACACAGTGCAGTGTGGACCTGTCTCACGGGTGAAGACATTAAATCAGGTCGGGACTCTAAATCAGGATCACTGCTGCAGAATTCAGAAATCACGACAGAAGTCCCGGTCCACCACACAGATTAATCACTTGCGGGTGTTGTGATTTCCCGAGGATATTTCCTTAAATAAGTTCCTTACATTCTGGGCAAACCAGCATTTACATCACGCAACGAACTTACTGCTGTTTCCATGACGACTGCCTTTTTTTTTTTTTTTTTTTCGTTGTATGCTCCGTCACGTTAGCTACTTTAACTGTAAGAATGCGGCTTTTATCACCCACGTTTTCAACAACAAACTGTTCTTCGAAAACAGAGGTGAGGTTAGCAAACGAATATGCCTAACATGTGACTCAGTTCTTCACAATCTAGTGGCTATAGTCACCTCAGTTTACTGTAAAACCTACCTCTTCTCGAAACACTCGTAAACTATGTGTTCACCACCTTCGTTAAATGTTACGTTCTATTTACGATGGTTAATGGACAATATGTTATAAGATAGTGGAATATGATTTTATACTTTTTGTATTCACTCCTTCCACTACACGGAAGAATAAACTTTATTGGCTTATATTATTCTGTGGAAGACTTAGTTCCCAAGAGCTAAAATTTTTATTACATCTACACCTAACATCTACATGACTACACTGCAGTTCACATTTAAGTGCTGGCAGAGGGTTCGTCGAACCGCCTTTGTTTTCCTGCTGTAACGCTCTCGAACAGCGTGCGGAAAAACGTACATTTTAATCTTTCCGTGCGAGCTCTATTTCTCTTATTTTATTACGACAATCATTTTAACTTCTGTACGTCGGAGCCAACAAAATATTTTCACACTGTGAGGTGATGAAAGTTAGTGACTGAAATTTCATGAGAAGATCCTGTTGGAACTGCCACCTCAAGTCGCGTATCATGTCCGTGACACTCTCCCCCTTATTTTGAGATAGAACAAAAAGATCTGCTCTTCCTTGAATGTTTTAGATGACCTCCGTCAATCAAAAAATGGTTGAAATGGTTCTGAGCACTATGCGACTTAACTGCTGAGGTCATCAGTCGCCTAGAACTGAGAACTAATTAAACCTAACTAACCTAAGGACATCACACACATCCATGCCCTAGGCAGGATTCGAACCTGCGACCGTAGCGGTCGCTCGGTTCCAGACTGTAGCGCCTAGAACCGCACGGCCACTCCGGCCGACCCTCCGTCAATCCTACTTGGTAAGGATCCCTTATCTCACAGCAATACTCCAGACGAGGGCGAAAAACCGTAGTGCAAGCAGTCTCTTTAGTTGACCTACTGCATTTTCTAAGTGTCTAAATTGCACTTTTTGGTTTGCTTTCCCCACAATTCGTTCTAATTTGAGCTATTCGTAACTGTAACCCCTAATTGCTTAGGACTGTGTGATCTATCGTGCAAAGGAAACTTAGCGGATTTCTCTTAGTACTCATACTTCTCATTGTTTGGAGTCAATTGTCGCTTTTCGCGCTGTACAAATATCTTGTCTAAATCATTTTGCAATTGGTCTCGATCGTGTGATGTCTTTACAAGCTGGTAAATGAGAGCATCACCTGCAAACAATCTGAGACGACTGCTCAGATTGTCTCCTGAATCGGTTATGAATCACGTACAGCACAGGGCCTGTCACAGTTCCTTTGAGAACGCCAGATGTTTCTGGTGTTTTGCTGTATGACTTCCCGTCAGTTACTACGAACTGTGACCTTTCTGACGTGAAATCACCAATCCTGTCGCACAACTTAGACGATACACCACAGACAATTTGATTAGAAGCTGCTGGTGAGGAATGATATCACAAACGTTTTGGAAATCTAGAAATACGGAATCAATTTGACATCCCCTGTCGATAGCACTCACTGCTTCATGAGAACAAAGAGATGGTTGTGTTTCACAAGAACTACATTTTCTGAATCTTTGCTGACAGTTTCTCAACACAGCGTTTTCTTCGAGGTACCATATTTCATAGTGTCTGAACACAGCATATGTTTCGAAATACAACTGCAAATCGACGTTAGTGATATGAGTCTGTGATTCATCGGCTTTTGAGAATCGTGTTGTACTGCTGTAGGAAATTGGTGACAGGGCACCGACTTTCAGATTCTGTAAGTACGAAGAAAATAATAGAGAGAGAATCCGTAAAGTACCCTTCTAATATATTTTATTTGCAAACCAAATAAGGTTTTCCAGAAGGAGATCTACAGCGATCACCAGAACTGCGACACAAGTACGTTTCTTCTTTTATTTTCAAGTTGGCCAGGTACAGTATTTCTCAGTCGTGTGCACGCAATTCAGCAGTACGAGCAATTTTAACCTGCTACATCGAGCACGTGTCTGAATTATAAAAACAGTGTCTGTTGGTCGGTAGCTCAGTGGTAGGACAACAAATTCGTTAAGTCTGGTGTTCAATACTCCATAGGCACACAATTTAATTAGAAGTCGCTTGTGAGGAACAATTAGAGATCCACTGTCGATAGCACTCATTAATTCGTAAGAATCCGTGTTGTTTATTTATCAATAAATCGTTTTCCTCGACGTAACTGTATTGTTCATTCTGCGAAGAAGTTATTAATTGCCAAACGAATAGCTAGTACGTAGGAAGATATTTATTGTGCGTGAATATACTTTCTCCAGCACTCTACATAAAGAGGATGACTGGACACATGTTTTCTGGGAGCTAATGGTATTGTGGTGTTTCCAGAACTATGTATGTCTCCTAATATCAGTGATCTACAAGATACCTGTTATGAGCCGTCGGAAATCTACTGCAAAACAGAGACAAAGGCGTTTTTAAAATATTCCTATACTTAAAGTATACTTGGGACTTCAGCGGCACCACAGGTCAGTGTTGTGTGAAAAAAAAAATGTTCAGTCGGAAAGCAGACAGTCTAAGCATGGGTACTGAACGTCAGAAAATGAAAATCTTTCGTAACAGATACGTGGAAATTGAAATATAAATTACTGCATCTTCGTGTATGATTGCTACGTTGAGTGTAAGGAGACTACGGTATTTTCCTACGAAATATACCAAAATACTCAATAGCAAATACAGGTGTGGAAATCTGAATTAGGTACGTAGGTGGCAGGGATAATTACTTTAAGAGGACGTTCAGATAAGATAGAGACTAGCTTGCAGCGTACGTTCAATGGCCACGGCATAAAGCGACCTCGCATTTTTCCTGCTGTAACTTTCGTCGTCGTGGCAGTGGCAGTGACATGACAATGTTCTGAACAACACAAAGTGAACCTACCTTCTTTAAAAATTGGGGGTAGGACGTCAAACGGGCCGACTTGGAGCAGAAGAGGCACCACAGGACATTTTAATTTCCACTGTCTATACTTCTACAAATAAATTCATAAACCTTTGTCAGCATGACCAGGAAAGATTCAGGATTAACACTCAGCAGTGGATGTTCAAAAACACAACACAATAAATTCATCATAGGTACACTTTTCTTCATAAGTAAGAGATTCTTCGAAGAATTTTGCACAGCATACAAACCATACTTACAGGTGTATGAAACTCTAGAATTTCTTTCATTTATGAAAAAATGAATGAGCTGTTACATTTTAAACTTCATGTTTAGAAAAAAACTCAAATTTTATAATTAATTATCTCAATTTTTATCACAGTTTTTAATAGATTTGGAAAATTCTAGAGTTTCATACACCTGTAAGTATGGTTTGTATGCTGTGCAAAATTCATAGAAGAATCTCTCTTACTCATGAAGAAAAGTGTACCTATAGGAACAAATGCGGCCAATAGCAAGTATAAAAATGATGAAATTTCAGACGTAAAAAAATTATTTTGTTATGTTTTTGGACTTCCACTGTTATAAGTGTGAATCCTGAATCCTTCCTAGTGATGTTGGCAAAAGTCTTTTGAATTTATTTGTAAAAGTGTAGACAGTGGAAATTAAAATGTCCTGTGCCGCCTCTCCTGCTTCAAGTCGGCCCCCTTAATAGCTTTATAGGTGTGCAATTAGGATTTCAAAGTAGCACTGTCACTTAAAGAAGCCTTCATTCGAGATACAGCCACTTCGTTAAAAAATTAAGTTTGATGTTGCAGAATATTTTCACAGTTAAGGAAAATTAAGAGACACTGTTCCACGTGTAAACGTTCTCACACTGGTGAAACACCTACAAAACTACTGATTTACGTTTTAGGTACAAATCTCGCATTTTAAAGAATTAGTTGAAATTTACTTACAGATGCCCAGTGTAGCTTCTAGAACATACCTGCAAAGAAACAAAATGTTATTGAGGTAACTGTTCAACTGTAATTCAAATAGTTCTAATCAATGTTAATATGAATATCAATAAACGACAGAAGCATAGAATTAGGTACACTGCATTAAAATTCGTTTAACTATTAAATATGATAATCACGAACTACCGTATTTCATTACAAATCAGCTGAGTATATCTTGATTCGTCAAAGTACTAAGACACCGCTGACGGAGAATAAGCATGTTATCTACAATTCGTTCTAGCACCAAATCGTATAAATACTGGGAGACGATTCTTGTTATATATTGACAGTAAATACTTGAAAATAGGGATAATGAGAAGTATGAAAAAGTCATAGTAATATAGTTTGTAAAAAAATATTGTCAATAATGATACCTCTAATGAAACACACTTTACAGTTGGTTCTCTACAATTTACTTTTGCTATTGTCTAACATTTAACATCCCATAGCATGTACATGTGACAGCAGTATTCGACATTGTAAACCAAATACCACTTGGCAAAGAAAGGCCTGTCATGGTTTATACAAGTTTAAATTTGCAGCCGAGCTCTAATTTTTTTCTTTCAGTATACTTTGGGAACTTCCGTAGTGGTCTTTGTCCGGTGGCGAAAGCGGATTTCGTTGCTCGCTGTTTGCACTCTAACCGACCAGTGTTTGCACGTTGAAAGAAGAGGGGTTTGGGTTGGGTCGTTTGGGGGAGGAGACCAGACAGCGAGGTCATCGGTCTCATCGGAGTAGGGAAGGACGGGGAATGAAGTCGGCCGTGCCCTTTCAAAGGAGCCATCCCAGCATTTTCCTGGAGCGATTTTGGGAAATCACAGGAAACCTAAATCAGTATGGCCGGATGCGTGATTGTACCGTCGTCTTCCCGAATGCGAATCTAGAGTGCTACGAAATGATCACGACGAAAAAATAGGAGAAATAAGAGTTCATGCAGACACTTGTCAAGCACTGTTCCTCTTGTACACCATTCGCAGAGGAGAAATCACAATGGTACCTGAATAATCCTACACCACACTCTGTATGGTAGTTTGCGGACTACAGGCGTTGATGTAGAAATATTTAAGAAATTAGAATGGACCTGGCGACGCCCTGGGAACAGGCGAAGCGGAAAATAACAGCAAGAACAATAAAAACAGAACTTAACAACGCACAGTAATAGGAAAGTTGGACTGAAACTCAGTCAACAGCACCGGCCACAAGGCCGCCGAAAAAGGTGCAGGGAGCGGAACACCAGCTGAGCTGGAATGAAATGTCTAAAGCGAACAACGGGCAGTAAAAGGGAAACAAAGACGACTTTGTGATTAGCACACTGGACTCGCAATCCGGTGGACGGCGGTTAGAATTCCCGTCCAGTCTTATAGATTCAGGAAAGGGTGCGGTCAATTTCATTCTCCATTCTTCCTCAGTTTGGGCATGTGCTCCGTCTGTAATAGCCCTGTATTGACGGGACGTTAAGCTCTAATCTTTCTTTCACCCTCTGTTATAAGCCTCCATGTAAGGGAACCTCTGTTTCACAGCACGGAGCCTGTAGAGTCAGAGTCATGGTCAACAGATCTAACAGGACAAAAAATTTGTCACCGCCATAAGACGCCTCCCTAATGCAGTATACCTCCACCTCTTTCCTTGATAATGGCCTTAAGTCGGTGAGGAAGAGAGCGCACACGTTTGTTCAGGTATGCCGTTAGGAGGAGGAAGAGGAGGAGGAGGAAGAGAAGGAGATTAGTGTTTAACGCCCCGTTGACAACTAGGTCATTAGAGACGGAGCACAAGATTGGATTAGGAAAGGGTGGAGAAGGAAAGCAGCCGTGTCATTTCGAAGGAACCATCCCGGCATTTTCTCTAGCGATTTAGAAAAAATCATTGAAGACCTAAATCAGGATGGGCGGACGCGGGCTTGAACTATCGTCCTCCAGAATGTGAGACCAGCGTCCTAACCACTGTCACGTATGCCGCATCCGAGTGAAGCCTCTCGTTGATGATTAAATCCTGTAGAGCTACAAAACTACAGGGATGTTCCTGGCAGATTAAAACTGTGTACCGGATCTGGACTCCAGCCTGGGACCTTTGCCTCTTCACAGTGGAAATTCATT
This sequence comes from Schistocerca americana, assembly GCF_021461395.2. NCBI lineage: Eukaryota > Metazoa > Arthropoda > Insecta > Orthoptera > Acrididae > Schistocerca > Schistocerca americana. The sequence goes on from NC_060121.1 coordinate 305,354,911, forward strand.
CTGGAAACAATACCCCAGGCTGTAGTTAAACCACGAACTTCTTTTCTTCAAGGAGTGCTAATCCCACATGGCATATAGAAAACTTCTGTTTAGTTTGGGAGGTGGGATATGAGGCAATGGCGGAAATTAAGCTGCGAGGGTGGGCCGTGATTCGTGCCTGGATAGCTCAGCCGGTAGAGCACTTGCCCGTGAAAGGCGAAGGTCCTAGTTTCGAGTTCCTGTCCGGCGTACAGTTTTAATCTCTCAGGAAGTTTTAAATCAACGCACACTCCGCTGCAGCGTGAAAATTCATTCTACAAATAGAAGGATGTTGGTTGCTACCTCTTACCGACTATTCCAAATGATCGCAAACATTTTCTATGGAATCAAGGTCGGGAACGTATTCGCGGAACCTGTAAACAAAGCAGTTGCTTCACCTTGGAAGACAGGGGTGCCCACAGCATACTGATCACGAAGAGGTAGAAGAAAGGGAAACACTTGGTCACAGAGAGTGTTCAAATTCACGTTCACGTTAACTTTAATTTTCGTTGTCATTCCATTACACAGCTGGAAGTGGTTAATATTCGCAACTGATAATATATTACATGTCTTTCTTAAAAGCTGTAGTAGCCGCAGTGCCTGTTCTTTCGGATATGCATGCATCAATCTCGAAGGAACATTGATCTCGAAGGAACATTGCATCATGCTGCTTGACAACACAGGCACTACTATTCTATATGTATCGGCCGATACCGGGCCTGCGACTTACAAATGATATGTCTCCCCCGTATGGGATTAATATTAATGGGATTTACGAGTACAGGTACGACATCTACATACATATCTACATAGATACTCCGCAAGTCGCCGTACAGTGAGTGACAGAGAGTACACCGCACCACTACTAGTCATTCCCTTCCTGTTCCACTCGCAAATAGAGCGAGAGGGAAACTACAATCCCCGTGCCTCCGTATGAGCCCTAACTTCTCGTATCTTATCTTCGTGGTCCTTATGCGCAATGTATGTTGGCAGCAGTAGAATCGTTTGGCATTCAGCTTCAAAAGTCGATTTTCTAAATTTTCTCAACAGTATTTCTCGAAAAGAACGTCGTCTTCCCTCCAGGGATTCCCATTTGAGTTCCTGAAGCAACTGGGTAACACTTGCGTGTTGTTCAAACCTTCCGGTACAAATCTAGCAGCCCGCCTCTAAATTGCTTCGATGTCTTCCTTCTATCCGACCTGTTTCGGATTCCAAACACTCGAGCAGTGCTCAAGAATAGATCGCATCAGCGTCCTACATGCGGTCTCCTTTACAGGTGAACCATTCTTTCCTAAACTTTTTCCAATAAGCCAAAGTCGACCATTAGCCTTCCCTATCAAAGTTGTGGGCACCCCCGTCTTCCAAGCTGAGGCAACTGCTTTGTTTACAGTTTCCACGAATACGTTCCTGACCTTGAGTCCGTAGAAAATGTTTGCGACTATTTGGAATAGCGGGTAGAAGGTAACAACCAACATCCCTCTATTTTTGGAATGAATTTTCACGCTGTGCGTTGATCTGAAGCTTCTTGAGAGATTAAAATTGTGCGCCAGACAGGAACTCGAGACTGGGATCTTTGCCTTGCACGGGCAAGTGCTCTACCGGCTGAGCTATCCAGGCACGAATCGCGGCTCACCCTCACAGCTTAATTTCCGCCATTGCCTCATATCCCGCCTCACAAACTTCACAGAAGTTTTCTGTTTGCCATGTGGGATTATCACTCCTTGAAGAAAAGATGTTCGTGGTTTAACTACAGCCTGAGGTATTGTTTCCAGAATGAATTTTCACTCTGAAGAGGCAAAGGACCCAGGCTCGTTCCATCTCATATTGCTCTGGAACTTTACGGCCAAATATTTAAACGACTTGACTGTGTCAAGTTGGACACTAGTGATACTGTATCCAAATGTTACAGGTTTGTTCTTCCTACTCATCCACATAAACTTATATTTTTCGATATTTAGGGCTAGTACCATTCATCTTACCAACTGGAAGTTTTGTCTAAATAGTCTTTTATCTTTCTACAGTCACTCACGTCTACGTCTACGTCATTACTCCTCTATTCACAATAAAGTGCCTGGCAGAGGGTTCAATGAACAGCCTTCAAGCTATCTCGCTACCGTTCCGCTCTCGAACGGCGCGCGAGGAAAACGAGCACTTAAACTTTTTCTGTGCGAGCCCTGATTTCTCTTATTTTATCGTGATGATCGTTTCTCCCTAAGAAGGTGGGTGCCAACAGAATGTTTCCGCAATCGGAGGAGAAAACTGGTGATTGAAATTAACGAAAAGATCCCGTCGCAACGAAAAACGGCTTGTTTTAAAGATTGCCACTCCACGTACCATGTCTGTGACACTATCTCCCCTATTTCGCTGTAGTATGAAACGAACCGCCCTTCTTTGAACTTTTCCTATATCATCCGTCAGTCCCACCTGATGCGGATCCCAAACCACACAGCAATACTCCAGAATCGGACGGACAAGCGTGGTGTAAGCAGTCTCTCTAGTAGTCCTGTTGCACCTTCTAAGTGCTCTGCCGATGAATCGCAGTCTTTGGTTTCCTCGACCCACAACATTATCTGTGTGATCATTCCAATTTAGGTTATTTGTAATTGTAATCGTTAAGTATTTAGTTGACTTTACAACCTTTAGGTTTGTGTGATTAGCGCGTAATCGAAATTTAGCGGATTTCTTTTAGTAATCATGTGAATAGCTTCACACTTTTCTTCATTCAGGGTCAATAGCCACTTTTCACAACATACAGATATGTTATCTAAATCATTTTGCAAATTCGTTTTCGTCATCTGATGACTTTACAAGACGGTAAATAATCTATAGGGCTACTCAGATTGTCTCCTACGTCATTAATATAGATCGTAAACAATAGAGGGCCCATAACACTTCTTTGGGGAACGCCGGATATTACTTCTGTTTTACTCGAATTCTTTCCGTCTATTACTACGAACTGTGACCTTTCCGGCAGGAAATCCCGAATCCAGTCGCACAACTGAGGCGATATTCCATAGGCACGCAGTTTGGTTAGAAGACGCTTGTGAGGAAAGGTGTCGAAGGCGTTCTGGAAATCTAAAAATATGGAATGAATCTGTCGATAGCACTCATTACTTCATGAGTATAAAGAACTAGTTGTGTTTCACAAGACTATGTGTCAATATATCGTTTTCTTCTATGTAATTCATAATGTTCGTGCAAAGTATATGTTCCAAAACCCTACTGCAAATCTACGTTAGTGATATGGGCCTGTAATTCGGCGGATTAGTATTGGAGTAACTTGAGCAATTTTCTAGTCTTTAGGTACGGAACTTTCCTTCGACATCTTACCGTACGCACAGCATCACGAGCAAACAACCGCAGACTGTTGCCCACTCTGTCCGCCAAATCATTTATGCATATAGAGAACAACAGCGGTCCTATCTCACTTTCCTGGGGCACTCCTGACGATACCCTTGTCTCTGATGAATACTCGCCGTCGAGGACAACATACTGGGTTCTATTACTTAAGAAGTCTTCGAGCCACTCACATATGTGTGAACTTGTTCCATATGCTCGTACCTTCTTTAATAGCCTGCAATGGGGCACCGTGTCAAATGCTTTTCGGAAATCTAAAAATATGGAATCTGCCTGTTGCAGTATATCATGTGACAAAAGGGCAAGCTGAGTTTCGCACGAGCGATGCCTTCTAAAACCATGCTGACTCGTGGACGTAAACTTCTCAGTCTCAAGAACGTTTATTATATTCGAAATGAGAATATGTTCAAGGATCGTGTAGCAAACAGAAGTTAGGAATATTGGTCTGTAATTTTGCGGGTCTGTTCTTTTACCCTTTTATATACTGGAGTCACTTGCGTTTTTTCCAGTCGCTTGGTCTTTGTGATGAGCGAGAGATTCGGATAAATGCAAGCTAGGTAAAGGACCAATGCCACGACGTACTCTTTCTAAAGTCGTACTGGGATTCCATCCGGACCTGGTAATATATTTGCTTTCAAATTTTTCATTGACAACGACATATGGAGTTCTGGGTCTGACCATGAGTTATGCTCGCATAGCTGAAGCCGTTAAAGCGACCGTCCGACGGCAAATCCGGTCCGGCACAAATTTTCATTGTCATTCCATTATACAGCCTGAGGTGTGTTATATTCGCAACCGCAAAATCGTACATCTCATCATGTCTTCCGTAGCAGTTGTGGTCGCCGCAGTGCCTGTTCCTTCGAACATGCGTGCAGCAGTAACTGCAATTTCGTTCGTAACTTGAATGAGTGGGCGAAGCCACAGTACGAGAAACACACCCAAAACATCACAGATTCACCTACACCCTGATGTGCGGGTTATATGCCTCATCGGACCTCCCACATTCTCGACGCCTTGCGTCATTTCAAAATAGAGAAAATCACAATCACAATTACAAATAACCTAAATTGGAACGATCACATAGTTAATATTGTGGGTAGAGCAAACCAAAGACTGCGATTCATTGGCAGAACACTTAGAAGGTGCAACAGGTCTACCAAAGAGACTGCTTACACTACGGTTGTCCGCCCTATTCTGGAGTATTGCTGTGTGGTGTGGGATTCACATCAGGTGGGACTGATGGATGGCATCGAAAAAGGCAGCTCGTTTTGTATTATCGCGAAGTAGGGGAGATAGTGTCACAGACATGATACGTGAATTGGAGTGCCAATCGTTAAAACAAAGGCGTTTTTCGTTGCGACTGGATCTTCTCATGAAATTTCAATCACCAGTTTTCTCCTCCGATTGCGAAAACATTGTTGGCACCCACCTACATAGGGAGAAATGATCATCAAGATAAAATAAGAGAAATCAGGACCCGCACGGAAAAATTTAAGTGCTCGTTTTTCCCGCGTGCCGTTCGAGAGTGTAACGGTAGAGAGAAAGCATGAAGGTGGTTCATTCAACCCTCTGCGAGGCACTTGATTGTGAATAGCAGAGTAATCACGTAGATGTAGATGTACTCTCATCCAACATACTGCCATCCAATTTCCTTGTTGTTTGGCCCATTGAAGACGTTTAGGCTTACGTTCAGCTGTGAGTAATGGTTTTTTGCGAGAAAGCTGACTCCAGATGTCCATTGTAAGCAGTTCCTTTCGTAGTGTTCTCTAGGGAAATGGTTGAGACGTGTCTGCATTCACTAAGAGCACTATTCCCGTTGGGTTTGAAACCGACTGTCACTGACAGCCTCCGCTTCCTGCCGGTTACAATCTTTTCACGACTACTATTCTTCCGCCGTGTCATATAACTGCTAGAAAAACATCATTCCTTGTAGACACGGAAGTTTGTCTGCGTTACTATATAACAAATGGGACAACTCCATTCACGGTGTGGCAGTGGGTACTTCCAAAAACGATAGCTGACTTCTGTCTGCTCTCCAAGGCGACTCATCTTACTGTGCTGACTCCATAAAACTGAATGGCACATGGACACCATTTCACCGGCGTGAATTACATGAGAGGTGGAGGGTAACATGGACTGGTTGGTGGCAGTTTTACGCCACCTGAGGCACTCCAAAGTGAGTGGTGTGCTCTTTTAAGGGGTCCTTCTATGAAAAGAAATGTTAGCCCAGAGCATGAGCCTTGGTTGTTGGGCTGTAAGGCGGGCGGGCAACAGTCAGGGTGATATCCCACCATTGCCCGGGGCTTCTACTGACACGTCTTCGCTGATTATCGGGGCTCAGTTCAAAGCGGGATTGATCACTGAAGACGATTCTGCTCCAGTCAGTGAGATTCCAGGCCGAAGACGCGTGTGGAGACATGCCTTACGTGGACTTTGTACGATATCAACGGATGCACTACGCAGGGAAGACGGTCGTCTTCACTGATTATCTGCAGGGGATAAAACCATCACGTTCATGGGAAACGTAGGTGTTGAAACTTCCAAATTCTTCGGAGTCGGACAGAGCGTGGTCTACCATAAATGCACTGTCTATCCTGCATAGTTCGCGTATAATCTTCGCACAGCATTTGGTGGGTTATAATCAATGGGCGGAGTATAGCAGTTGGACCCAGAAATTCCAGTTTACGCAGCTGAACGTTGCATCGGCGTTTGCTTCCTAAAAATCGTGTATTCTGAGCAACATACGTTTATAGCTTACAAACCCGACAAATTTTGGAATGGGGTTATTTGTTTTGCAGCAACATTTTGTTCATGCGAATTGGGAGCGAAGCTCACATGTTTTTCTACTGTTTCGACAAAGTCAAGTTCATAACCGATGGAGCGCGAACTAAGTTTTGCGACAAGAGGAGCGGGAGTAAGAGGAAGGAATCGTCTGTTTTAACTAAATTACAGATTTAGGCACTCACCTGAAATCATTCTCTGAGACCACATAAAATATATATATATCTGGATGGCTGGATCATACAGAGTGCTTTAAGGCGGCTTAATCACCGACTTGTTACACTTACTCTGTAATTGGAATAATCTCTATCCTGGATCTTTCGTATTTTATTAGCTTTAACGTACGAACTATGAAGCAGAAATAGGCGCTCTAGTTCCGTGTTTGTCAAACAGGTCTAGAGAAACAACTGAAAATAACACTCACGCTGTCCGATACACCACACTGGTGCGTTGACCCCGTGCGTGTCTGACTCACACCGCTATCTAGAAAGCTAACGCTCTAAGTGTTCCATTAGCAGAGCAAATGGCGGCCATTAACTACGTCAGACATGAATTCTGATTAATCCTCCGTCGTACCTCTACTTTCATATTCGTCGATGCAGGGGCGACATATACAAAGTAATACAAAGGTCCAGATTCTTTTACATTCATCTGATTAATAAAAGATTTAGTAAGCACAGATCTACCATTATAATTTTTATTACGCAGTTCTTGTTGTCCCAGCAATCACTTTCGAGTTAATGGCCTTCTCGTTAGACACAGAATTCCTCTAATGTTATACTCTGTTCTTACTATTGACCTATTTTCTACAGATTTATTGAGAAAATTTCATCTGCTACAAACAACAGATGAAATTTTCTCATGAAATCTGTATGCTGCCATTACACTACTCGTAATCATAATATTTTTTTACCCTGTGCCTCCTACCAAGTTTTTGTGTTTTACAAACTTTTATTACGTTCACATGTTTGTAAGACTGTTTTGTAGTACCAAAATGTTGAAATTTACAACAGATCAATATCACGCATTCTTAAGAAATAAAGTTATGACGAGGGCTCCGCAATTATGGACTGCCTCTAGTACAATATTCGCCGTCCGATTTGTCTCAACCTGATGTCTGAGTATTTTCAGAATCGCAGATCTCGAATCCGTTTCTAAACAAAAGCGTTCTTCTTTAATAAATCAGTCTTATTTTTTTAATTGTCACATAGTTTCCTTTATTCTTTTTCAGTGTGATTGTAAATTAACATATATTAACAGTTTTATGATTGTTTAAAGGTTTCGCCCTGTGGCAGAGATACGAACTACGAACCTCGCGTCCTCGAGTGAGTTTGCTTCGTGGTTAGGACAATGGACTCCAGGAGGATGGCGGTTGAAATCCTGATCCGACTATCCAGATTTTGGTTTACAGTGATTTCCTTAAGTCGCTTATGGCAAATGCTGGGACAGAACCTTTATAGAGGTCATGGCTGACATCCCACCCCTGTTCCAAATTTGAGCTTTTGTTCTGTCTGTAATGACCTCGTCGTCGACGGTTCATTAAACCCTATGCTTTCTCCCCTTGGAGCCCGGAGCTCGAGACGTGGGAAACCGGGTTTGGAGTCATTGACACCAAAGTATTCGCTCCTACAAGTTATTAGTGCCCAACTCGTTTTTCCTGGCTTCGATGCCCAACAGATGTGTTCCTATCAGTCTATTGATCTGAGGCCAATGAAGTCTTAGAACTGTGAGCTGATTGCCCGAATCCGAATTGGTCAGCACGTTCTTTACAAGTTTCTGAATCATTCTTACATAATTGAGCCAACAGGTTGAGGCGACCAAGGGGATATTTGTCTTCTATACTTCATACTCTGTCCCAAATGGTGAACAGTCCTCAGCAACGATAGATTTTCCTGTCTAATATAGTTTACGTGGCGACTGTGTACGTTGCATTTCCTTTAATTGGGCGATACGTGTGGGCGATGTCCGACCTCCCATACTGGCAAGGAATCTCGTATACTTCTGGCCTACGCAGATTATTTTCAACGGAACCTAGCAACGTTTGCTCTTGACTTAGAGCACTTTTGATTCTGTGTTTCTTGGGAAAAAAAATGTTCCAGGCTTAGAGAAGCCTCCAATGTAAAGTGACAAGAGACCCATCCTACCAGGGTTCTCTTTATCTTGTGGCTACTCATGATGTTTAATAAGCCTGTATCGACATATCCGGCGGATCTGCTCCTCATAATCCCCTTCTGGACGAAGAGGCTAATAAGTAAGCTCTATGATGAAGTTCTAACATAATGTAGGGGGCGAGGACCATCAACTTAGATTAATAAATTTTATTTCATACAGTCACAGTTGCAGTAAAAAACTTTCATTTGTATTGACTAGTTTTGGACTACATTGTTCATTCTCAAAACATAGCCTATGAACAATACCTAGCTGTTAACATATTTTTTTACATTTTTTCATTCAACTCTCATTAGTGTAGTTAACATTACACACGCTTAGTATATCAAACCAAACACCTTTCAGACGCCTAGTTTCCGAACTTATATTATTTCGCTACCAGTTTCGGCGATTTACTACGCTATCTTCAGGCTCCAATAGGACGATTCCACCTCGGTTCTGGTCAAAGCAGGGGCCAGCAATACTGGTATTAGTAGATTTCTGGTTGCTATAGCGATCCTTTCAACTATCATCTGCCGACCAAGACTGTTTGTCTTTGTTCGTCGTAAAGGTTAACATACATTTCCACCAGGCTACACATAAGCAATAGTTATAACTGGCATTTGCACATGTACTGAACAGTAATGCTAATATAAGATCCATGACTTCACAAAGGCCAGCAGTGAAGGCTCTTTCCGAAAGCTGGTGGTGTACAAAAGGTCCATGTTGGGAGCCTGTCGAAGTGAACTCCACAGACGTCGCTAGCGGCTACATGCGATGTTCTTATGCACTGCGAAGAGTTATATAATTCATGCTTGTGAGATGGTAATCATCCGCTGAATCAAATAGCAGCAACCCAACTACAAATTTCACGTCACCTAATGCACTCTACTAAACAGTGAAAGTACCATTAAAATCTTTCAAATTCAGGAAGTATTAAAATTACAACCCCTTAACTCACGTAACACGAATCATATTGCCGGCTGCATCGAAAGATCTCTGAAAATGTTAAATATACCTTCCAATTGAAGCTTGATATTCTGCAAGAATCAGAAATTCGTAAGAGTAAAGTTAAGGAACCTGATAACATATTAAACGAGCAGTCTAAGTTTAAATATAATGGTTAATTTGCCCTTTTCAAAATATTGATTTAACCTACATTCTGTGAATGCGTATTATTCACTTAGGGTGAACTTTTATCTTTGTGTATTTGGATCTCTTAAGTTTTTTCACATCACTGTAATTTGAAATTTAAAAAGAAAAAAACAAATAGCGAATCTGTTACTTCGTGCACAAGAGAAATGTGTCATTAGCACACAGTACTGCAACGCTTCAATTATTCGTTACTGACTATGTTATACTATACTTTTTGATTTAGATTTTGACCACGGCCTATAGCCACTGTACGTGTTCTATTACACCTCAGTAAAGCGTTGCAGTTTTAATACTTCCTGAATTTGAACAATTTTAATGGTGCGTTAACTGTTCAGCAGATTGTATTATCTACCGTGAAATTTGTACGTGGACTGCTACTATTTGATTCAGTGGCTAGTTATCACTGTAGAAGAATGAAGCATCAAAGGCTTCGCAATGCGTAAGTCCGAAACTTGGCATTACAAATAAAAGTTTCGGTGCTTAATCTGCTGCTGCACGCAAACGTTTTGCCAACCAGTTCACGTTTTCAATTCGTGCTCTGCGTGAACGATAAGGTTATGTGCACTCACAGCTTGCATGTCCAAAAGATTGAAGACTAGGGTTTCCTATCCCATGAGCGGTAAGGTCATTAGAGACAGGGCACAAGCCGATATGGTGGAAAGATGGGGCAGAAAATTAGCCGTGCCCTTTCAAACGACTCAACACAGCATTTGCGTTAAGCGATCTATGTAAATCCCGGAAAATACACTACTGGCCATTAAAATTGCTACATCAAGAAGAAATGCAGATGATAAACGGGTATTCATTGGAGAAGTATATTATACTAGAACTGACATGTGATTACATTTTCACGCAATTTGGGTACATAGATCCTGAGAAATCAGTACCCAGAACAAACACCTCTGGCCGTAATAACGGCTTTTATACGCCTGGGCATTGAGTCAAACAGAGCTTGGATGGCGTGTACAGGTACAGCTGCCCATGCAGCTTCAACACGATATCACAGTTCATTAAGAGCCAGTTGCTCGGCCACCATTGACCAGACGTTTCCAGTTGGTGAGAGGACTGGAGAATGTGCTAGCCAGGGCAGCAGTCGAACGTTTTCTGTATCCAGAAAGGCCCGTACAGGACCTGTAACATGCAGTCGTGCATTATCCTGCTGAAATGTAGCGTTTCGCTGGGATCGAATGGAGGGTAGAGCCACGGGTCGTAACACATCTGAAATGTAACGTCCACTGTTCAAAGTGTCGTCAGTGCGGACAAGAGGTGACCGAGACGTGTAACCAATGGCACCCCATAGCATCACGCCGGGTGATACGCCAGTATGGCGATGACGAATACACGCTTCCAATGTGCGTTCACCGCGATGTCGCCAAACACGGATGCGACCATCATCATGCTGTAAAAAGAAACTGGATTTATCCGAAAAATGACGTTTTGCCATTCGTGCACCCATGTTCGTCGTTGAGTACACCATCGCTGGCGCTCCTGTCTGTGATGCAGCGTCAAGGGTAACCGCAGCCATGGTCTCCGAGCTGATAGTCCATGCTGCTGCAAACGACGTCGAACTGTTCGTGCAGATGATTGTTGTCTTGCAAACGTCCCCATCTGTTGACTCGGGGATCGAGACGTGGCTGCACGATCCGTTACAGCCATGCGGATAAGATGCCTGTCATCTCGACTGCTAGTGATACGAAGCCGTTGGGATCCAGCAAGGCGTTCCGTATTACCCTCCTGAACCCACAGATTCCATATTCTGCTAACAGTCATTGGATCTCGAGCAACGCGAGCAGCAGTGTCGCGATACTATTAACCGCACTCGCGATAGGCTACAATCCGACCATTATCAAAGTCGGAAACGTGATGGTACGAATTTCTCCTCCTTACACGAGGCATCACAACAATGTTTCACCAGGCAACGCCGACGCCGGTCAACTGCTGTTTGTGTATGAGAAATCGGTTGGAAACTTTCCTCGTGTCAGCACGTTGTAGGTGTCGCCACCGGCGCCGAGCTAGTGTGAATGCACTGAAAAGCTAATCATTTGCATATCACAGCATCTAATTCCTGTCGGTTAAATTTCGCGTCTGCATCACGTCATCCTCGTGGTGTAGCAATTTTAATGGCCAGTAGTGTATAATTCTGGTGGGCCAGATGGCAATGTGAATTTCCATCCTTCCGAACATGAGCTCGTTTTTCTACCTACAGCGCTGTCCTGCTTGATCATAAATGTCCACCTCACGCGGCACAGTATCCAGGCCCCTGAGACGGTCTTGTGTCTGAGTGGTAAAACTGTAGGCCGGCACTCAATGCAGCGGAGAGCCAAGCACTCTTCAAAGCAGACAGACATCCAGGGTGGAGTCTTGCAATCGGAAAGCACAGATAATTGTCTGGTGTCGCTCATGACAGAGGCCTAGTTTGGCAAAAGCATGACGAACAGCTGAAGTCCAACGCGATGGGAAAGCTACACCATCTCAGGCTGCCGCTGAACCCGATGTCAACACCCCACAGGACCTTGAAACTGCTCTACACGTGACACTGCTGCGCCCAGTTCTGGAATCTGGGGAAATGTTGCTGATAATCTTCTGGGTGGCCTATAGAGGATGCAGAATCGACCTCCTCCACGAGAGTTGTAGCCAATCGGCCGCTGACATCTATGATAAACGTAGACGGCCGAAATATCTACAACCTGGGCATCACAGTGCAGCGCACAATGTCTCAAGGTGATCGCACCTGCAGTCGAGCTAAGCTCGTTCTTGCAACATGCTGACAGTTGGCTGTTTATCGACACTATGGAAAAGCATCCAGATAAAGGCCTAGTCTGCATCATCAACCCTCTGACGGAACCGCCCATCGGGCTAACCATCACGGAAGAACATGAGAATAGAATACATGTAATGACAGAAATCTAGATTACTACAGTTGCGTCTGCATGTAAATGGGACGAGCAACTGGCTAGTACGAATATTGTGGTGATAACAGAAGCTCCGAAGCTACACCCGAGAATTGTTTAAGCAGTTATTAAATTGGAAAATCTTAAACAGCACAGTTTCATGACTTGGAAAACAATAAAAAAATATATATTACAAAAATTTCATCAACACTCAGTTCTTACAGGTAACAACTATGCCTGAAAAGAGACATCATCCTGAAAATATGTTTATTGAAAATACTTTTATTTAAGTGTTTGGATATAAGACGATACTGAACTATTTAAGATATATTTCTTTTATTCTTGAACCATATAAAAACTTTACAAGTGATAGATGCGCCTGTTTTTCAGAACAGTTTATCAAAACGTGGTGTGACTCTCGGAATAATTTAAAGTGGTCATCTCTGATGTCACAGTTCGTTGAAACAAAAGAAAAATCAAGAAAAATCAAATTGGAAAAATTAATATTTGTTTCGTGAAACAGTTCTGTTTAGAGTATTCAGTGTACGGCCTGAGCGTACTACGCATCTAGAGGGTGTTCCAGGAGCTATGGTCAAAATCCAGGGATTTGTAGGAATGATCAGTCGAAGCAAAAATGTCTAGTAAATATGGGCTCTAAAATGCATACCATAAGAACTACTAGCACTTCTTTATATTCGAAATTGTGAAAAAATATCTCTTCCCCTGCGCCCTCTTTGCCTTCCATATTTTGAGAGAAGTTAATATGAACCAGAACAAGAAAAAATCGTATGATAAGAAATGGCTCTAAAATGCATATATTAAGAGCTGCGAGCACTTTCTCAGTAGAATAGATGTGTTTCACAATAGCGAAGATGAAGACGTGCTTTTAGTTCTCAAGGTGCGAATTTAGAGCTCATTTTTACTAGACCTTTTTGCTTGGAATTATTATTCATGTCATGTCCCTAGGTACTGACCATTCTCCCCTGGGACACTTTGTACAGGCGGAGGGACCCTTTACTGGTTAATTACAGGATTGTTGAACAATCACTGGAGGCAGTCGTACCCATTAAATGACTGTAGGCGAACGGAGCGGTTTAAAGTGGAACAAGCACATAAAACTGACCGTAAGAAAGGTAGATCGCAGGCTGAGATTCACTGGTATAATCATGACTTGCCTGTAACATTGCCAGAAGAAACTGAGAAGGTCCAAAGAAGAGCAGCACGTTCCGTCGCAGCCCGTTCAGTAAGAACGAAATCTTCATGGAGATGCTCGTCCAGTTCCAATGATAGATGTCACAAGAAAGATAATGTGCATCGCGGGGTGATTTATTGTTAAAAGTCCGAGAGCGTATTTCCTGGAAGAGTCAATCAATATATTTATTCCTTCCAAATATATCTCACGAAAAGATTTCTAAGACAAAATGAGATTCACGTGACACGCAGTCTTAACTGTCATACTCCCTGCATACCATTTGCTACTGAAACAGGAGGGTTGGAAAGTAAAACTGGTACACGATAGGCATCCAACACCACACGTCCTAACGCAGCTTGCAGAGTATAAATTCACTCGCTTAAATACACTTTATAGATAATTCAAACAGAAACGTCATTTTGAATTATATGAGTGTTAGCAGCTCATGAATGCTCACCCTTCCTCTCACCTTCTGGGAGCCCAATACGCGCTCCTGAGGACGGCGGAAAGGCGTACAGTTCTTTGAATCTAATATATTTGCAATAACAGCCACGAATGCAGTAACAAAGCGTGCATCGACAACTTTCCCTGTTTGGAAGTGTGTAAGATCCAACATAACAACAGGTCAACATCCCACCACAAAGATTACAGACGTGTTGGCGACTCAGCAAAATTCTAGGTATGATATAGCGAGGTCGAAAACAGAATACAATATTGGTAATCTGGACATAATTTAGAAAACGAGCTCCACATATGAGTTAATTCTACAATGATGTTCATATTACTTATTTCAAGGCCAAGATTAACTGGCAAATTTGCTGTGCAAATTCGTGTGAACAAGTGTCAATACATGCAATCGTATGTAGTTCAACAGTGCAAAGAAAGTATATCGCAACATCTGCGTACCAGCACATACGACTTCTAGTTTTTGTTACACGTTCAGTGTGTATAAAACTGCGGTCGTTCCGTTCCGTTTGCGCGTCGTTGAGATTTAACGTCGCGTCGACGGCCTGATCGTAAGAAACTTAGGCGTACTTGGCTGGCATCATTCGACACGCTCGGTGACGTATTGGCGCAGCTGCTTGACCCGCGAGCTCTTTACGTTTTGTACTCACACATCACACTTGCGGATAAAACCAGACGGCCACGTGACTGCCGTCTACCAAGACACACGCAGTATGAACGACGAAATGGCGCCAGAGCGCCGTTCCAAAGACTGCAAATGGAGTATCTTGCCGCACCATTTTGCACAGTGCCACGCAGACCTAGGAGCACGAAAGGAACAATACATTTACATGACTGTTCTCTAGTTCACAATTTAGTGCCTGGTAGAGGGTTCATTATATCACCATCAAGCTATTTCTCTACGGTTCCAGTCTCCAACACCGCGCGGGGATAACAAACACTTCAGTCTTTCCGAAGAGCTCTACTTTCTCTTAATTTATTACAATGATTATTTCTCCCTTTGTAGGTGAGCGCCAACAAATATAATCGCATTCGGAGGATATTGAAATTTCACGAAACGCAACAGAACAGGGCTTTGTTTTAATGACAGCCACTCCAATTCATGTATCTTTTCCGTGACACTCTCTCCACTTTCGTAAAAATACAAAACGAGCTGCTCTTCTTTGAACATTTTCGATGTCTTCCGGCAATCCTATCTGATGAGGATCCAACATCGCGCAGCAATACTCCAGAAGAAGACGGACAAGCGTGGTGCGCGCAATCTCTTTAGTAGACCTGTATCGTCTTCTAAGTGTTCTGCCAATAAATCGCAGTCTTTGGTTAGCTTTCCCCACAATATTATCTGTGTGATAGTTCCAGTTGAAGTCATTCGCTACGGTCGCAGGTTCGAATCATGCCTCGGGCATGGATGTGTGTGTGATGTCTTTAGCCTAGTTAGGTTTAAGTAGTTCTAAGTTCTAGGGGACTGATGACCTCAAATGTTAGGCCTAAGTCCCATAGTGCTCATTTGAACCATTTAAGTCATTCGTCATTGTAATCCCTAACCATTTAGTTGAATTTACAGCCTTTAAATTTGACGATTTATAGCGTAATCGACTCCTCTCAGTACTCATGTGAATGACATCACACTTTTCATTATTTTGAGTCCACTGCCACTTTTCCCAACAGACAAATACCTTTAAATCATTTTGTAATTAGTTTTGATCATCTGATGACTGTACAAGACGGTAAATAACAGCGTCATCTGCAAAGAATCTAAGAGGGCTGCTCAGATTGTCTCATATCGTTTATGTAGACCAGGAACAGCAAAGGGCCTATAACAGTTCCTTGGAGAACGCCACATATTACTTCCGTTTTAATCGATGGCTTTCTGTCAATTACTACGAACTGTGACCTCTGTGACAGGAACTCATGAGTTCAGTCGCACATCTCCATAGGCATGCAATTTGATTAAAAGCTTGGGAAGAACGGTGTCGAAAGCCTTCTGGAAATCTAGAAATAGGGAATCAAATTGTGTGTGAATAAAGAGCTAGTTGTGTTTCACAAGAACGACATTTTCTGATTCTTTGATTATTATGTGTCAATACATCGTTTTCTTCGAGATATTTCATAACGTTGGAACTCAGTATGTTCCGAAATTCTACGGCAAATCAACGTTGCTGATACACGTCTGTAATTCAGCGGATTGTTCCTATTTCCCTTCTTGAGTATTGACGTGACCTTTGCATTTTTTCATTCTTTAGGTACAGATCTTCGGTCGAGCGAGCGGTTGTATATGATTGCTAAGTATGGAGATATTATATCAGCATACCGTGAAAGGAACCTAATTGATGTACAGCCGGAACCGGAGGACTTGCCTTTATTATGTGACTTAAGTTGCTTTGCTACCCCGATCTATTCCGCTTCTAAGTTACTCATGTTGGCAGCCGTTCTCTATTCGCATTCTGGATTATTTAATTCGTCTTCTTTGATGAAGGATTTCGGAAAACCGTGTTTAGTACCTCCGTTTTAGTGGCACTGTCATCGGTAACGTCATAATTACTATTGCTCAATGAAGGTATTTATTGTAATTTTCCGCTTGTGTTTTTTACGTACCAGCAGAATCTCTTTGGAGGTTTGAGACAGAGTTTGGCTGTGGAAACTATTAAAAGCATCTCGCACTGAAGTAGGGGCTGATTTTCGAGCTTTAGTAAAACATCCCCAATCTTGGAGATGTAGCGTTCTTTTAAGTCTGGTGTGATTTTTTTCGCTCCTTCTGCAACAGCGTTCTGACCTGATTTGTGTACCAAGGGGACTAGTATTACCTCTCAATAGTTTGTATATATACAGTATGTATGCAAATTGTTACACCTCTGTATTTGTATAAGTTGGCTGATTCTAAATGTGAATCATTCATATGGTAGTTCTAGGACACAACGCCTTTTTCTCTTTCTGAAGTGCATAATTTACGTTTCTGTATATTTAAGGCAAGTACTCAATCTTTGTACCTCTTTGAAACCTTAATCACAACTCACAGAATGTGTCTGCAGCGTTTTTCAGGCAAGACTAAATTAGAGATAACCACTTCATCTATGGAAAGTCTGAGATTGCTACTAGTATTATCTTCAAGGATCCCAATGCACTTCCCTGGGGCATACTTGAAATTACTTTTACATCTGTCGATAACTCTCCATCCAAGAAAACATGCTGCATCCTGCCTACCAAGAAATCCTCAACCTAGTCACAAATTTTTTTGACTGCACCGTAGCCATCCATGCTTCAGTGATGATGATTCAGTTTCAGTCATCGTTCTCCGCAACAAAACTTGGTGAAATTGACAAACTGGAACTTCTCCCACTTCCTCTTCGCTTCTTTCTCTCTCTCTCTCTCTCTCTCTCTCTCTCTCTCTCTCTGTCTCTCTCTCTCTCTCTCCCCATCTCTCTCTATCCATCTACCTTTCTGTTTATTTATCTATCTATCTATCTTTCCCTCTCTGCAAACCGCCTTCCGACGTGACGTGCACTATTTTTTTTAATAGTTTGCTTTTTAGTGTTTATATTTAGCACCTCTGTACTCCTATTGTTAAAAGATCTAAGCATAAAATTACGGAGCAATATGACGCAATACCTAACCAGAATACTAGTATTGCTGAGGGCGATGAAATGATATTACCTTATTCACAAAATTCTGAAACAGTGTAACACATCTGTTAAAGACACGCCACTAGAGCCTAGTGCAGCCCGTTCATGTGTACTGGAGTACTCGATTGAATGGGATGTTCATCAAGTTAACCAGAATGATGTGTTTGAAATACGCTGAGAGGTATGAAACCGGTCGGTTAAGTCTGCGCGATCATGGTAATAGGAGGTACTCAGCGAACACAAAAAAAAGACCGTCCTTCCGAAAAATGTTACGAGGAATTCTATGACATTTATGAAATTACTATTAAACCTATACTACACCGATTGTTAAAAAATCGCAACACCAAGAAAGAGTTGTGCGACATAAACGAAAGTTGGAAGGCGTGTTTCTACATCTGAAAGATGATTTCTATTCAAATTCCAGCCAGCCGTTTAAGTGTGGCGCTAGAAGCGCCACTATGAGGCTGCAAATCAGATTTGCTTTGAATAAACGCTGTAACGGTTGTGAGCGTTAGTTACTTTTGATATTGGACGTGAGGAGTTGATGTTCGTCAAGAATGCCTTTGAGGCGACAAAGACGCCACTGTCAACATCTCATTGAATTTGAACGAGGTTGTGTAGGGCTACGGGAAGTTGCTTTTCCTTCCTCGATACTGCAGAAAGATTTTGCAGGTATGTAGCCACAGTACTCGTACATGATTGCTGGTGGCGGTGGTCAGAGGAACGTACAGCCGCAAAAAAAAACCGGGCTCCGGACAGCCACGTGGCACTACCGAGAGGGAACATCTTGTTCAGTGTCTTGCTCTGGCGCATCGTACTGCAGCTGCAGCTGCAATCTGAGCAGCAGTTTGTACCACAGTCACACAACGAACTGTTACAAACCGATCACTGTCAAGAACAGCTCCGAGCCAGGCGCCCTGTAGCGTGCATTCCGCTGACCCCAAACCAATGCCATTTGTGACCTCAGTGGTGTTAAGCGAGAGCACATTGGTCTGTTGTGTTTTGTGATGGAAGGTGGTTCACCCCAGGCGCCAGAGACGTCGTGTGTTTGTTAGCAGGAAAACTGGACCTACATCTGGAGTTATAGTTTGGGGTGCGATTTCGTATGATAGTAAGAGCACCCTCATTGCAAAATTGTACGCCAATCTGGTGATTCGGCCTGTTGCGCTGCCATTCATGAACATCGTTCCCGGGAGTATTTTCCAACAGGATACCGCTCGCCACATACCGCTGTTGTAACCCAATGTGCTTTACTGGAAACGTTGCCTTGGCCTGCTCGATCACCAGATGTCTCCAATCGATTACATATAAGACATCATCGGACAACAACTCCAGCGTCACCTACAAACAGCATTAACCGTCCCTGTATTGACCATCCAAGTTCAACAGGCATGGAACTTCATCCCACAAACTAGCATCCGGCTCCTCTACAACACAATGCAAGCACGTTCGCATGTTTGCATTCAACATTCTGGCTGTTACACCGGTTATTAATGTACCAGCATTTCACATTTACAATGGCTTATCTCGCATTTACTTAACCTGTGAGCTTGCAATGATAATCACTTAGCTTACATATGTTTTCTAGACACATGTATTCCCGAAATTTAATTACCCTACAAAAAAATGGTTCAAATGGCTCTGAGCACTATGGGACTCAACTGCTGTGGTCATCAGTCCCCTAGAACTTAGAACTACTTAAACCTAACTAACCTAAGGACATCACACACATCCATGCCCGAGGCAGGATTCGAACCTGCGACCGTAGCAGTCGCACGGTTCCGGACTGCGCGCCTAGAACCGCGAGACCACCGCGGCCGGCAATTACTCTACATTAACTATTTTTTTGGTGCTGCGATTTTTTCCGTCAGAGTATATATCATTTTCATTATCGTATGTTCGCTGAAGCTCGATAACATGATTATTGCACACAAGGAGGCAGGCAAAGATGCATCTTTCCTTGAAATCACAAATAGACCAAGAAAGGGAGACAATATCTATGGCCCGAAATACCGTTCGACGTACGCTGTACAGTGGTCTGCTCAGATGATACGTGACCGAAAATCCAGCTGTATAAACGCTAATCATTCCCGTTTTGTCGTTCTACTCGAGTACAGTGGACGGACTCTGTAGACCCAGGCGGGCGCTCAACTTTTGGGAAGCGCCAAATTTCAGTGGGAAATCTAGAAAACATTCAAGAAATTGCATTGTCTGCACGTTTGCATTGTTAGTGGTTTAACTTCCAGATCAGCATAATATAAAATTTGCCTTTTTGGGGTCACCCAAGCACCAGCTACGTAAGACGCGCTAGTGTTTAAGTAGAACGTAGAAAATAATTAGATATGTTTTCAAGGAGTTCTACACGCATTGAAAATCATTTTTATTGTTTGTCCATTCTAAGCGTTTACTTTCATTTATACCCCAAAATATGTTCTGTTACTAAAATTAGTCGTAGTTCCGGTTAGCTTATTTAGTAATATGATTTCCATGAAACATATTCGCAGGTGCGAATACGAACAACCATCAGCTTTACAAGGGGATGACTACAATGAAAATTTGTCGTGGACCGGGACTTGAACTCGGATTTCGCGCTTTATGGGAGTCGTCGCCTTAAGGACTTTGGCTATCCGTGCACGACTCACGGTCGCACCCAAACTTCCGTTTGTCCTCGTTCGTGCATCACGACCTGTACTCGTACACACATTATGTAATTTCTGTACAGGGGAGGACATTTTAACTGATAGTGGCCGTCTGGTATGGACGGATAAATACGATATTGCTGAGCCTGTATTGTTAGGAAGAACAACGCCATTTCCCTCTTAATAATAACTCAGGCGCTGCAATCTCGTTGTTGTATGATTATTGTTATTATTACTGCCGTCACCAGATGATAAGTGGTTAGAGCGTCAATCAGTAATTCTCAAATGCACAGGTTCAAATTCACTTACGGTCATGATTATTTTCTTCACTCGAACCTAAAACTCCTTGATGTCAGTGACTGTATTTTCAACTCAAGCTGTCAAGTCCCCCACACACCAAGTAGTAAAAGGATCTAGCCACCAAGAGAACACAGGAGAACATCTAATTTACTTCCGGTAAAACTGAAACTTGTAATTTCGCCTTCACATTGTTACTCCTGCCATAAACATTAAACATGCACGGGTATGTGAACGCTGTTCTTTGACACAGAAGATGAAGGCTAGTTATTATTAATATTATTATTGTTGTTTCTCGACTGTATCTACTTCTCAAACTTCGTTAATCTGCAATTTTTCTGCTGTTTTTCTTTTTCATAACCAAACGAACTTCTGACGCACTATAATTTTAATATCGATCTAGAAACATAATGTGTTCAAATGGCTCTGAGCACTATGGGACTTAACATCTGAAGTCATCAGTCCCCTAGAAATTACAACTACTTAAACCTAACTCACCTAAGGACATCACACACATCCATGCCAGAGGCAGGATTCGAACCTGCGATTGTAGCGGCCGCGCGGTTCCAGACTGAAGCACCTAGAACCGCTCGGCTACACAGGCCGGCCTCAATGTGTTATACTGGACACAAGATAATATACTGTCAACATTGTCTGCCATTCTCCTTCGGATACTATTTACGTAGTGTTTATCACCATCATATATTCCTTTTTCAAGAGAATTTTTATTTTTATTATTGCTACTAACCAAACTTATTTCATCAAATTTACTACGTTCCTCCAATGGTTTTTATACCTCCCAACTTTTGTGTGTCCATTGGCTCTTGTATAAGCACCTCTGGACACAAATTTCTTTGATAGGTTTTCGATGAATTGCGTGTCGTAAACTAGTTCTTCACTGCATTTGACTGACACTGGTTAAAATCAGTAATAATAATTTAATAGCAAAAGAAGAATAAGATTCTTGTCTACGAGATAAACAGCATAATGCAGCATACGACAATTTAGAGTTATTTTGTTGGGGGTAGGAATAGGGGACAACAATGAGCGATGAAGGCGAAGGGAGAGGGGGGGGGGGGCGAACACGTTACTCTCCTAGGGAATGTTAATCTAAATTCCTGACCGAGCGAGGTGGCGTAGTGGTTAGCACACTGGACTCGCATTCGGGAGGACGACGGTTCAATCCCGCGTCCGGCCACCCTGATTTAGGTTTTTCGTGATTTCCCTAACTCGCTCCAGGCAAATGCTGGGATGGTTCCTTTGAAAGGGCACGGCCGACTTCCTCCCCCGTCCTTCCCTAGTCCGATGGGACCGATGACCTAGCTGTTTGGCATCTTCCCCCAAACAATCCAATCCTAAATTCCTGCAGCCGGCCCTGTGCCTCACTAATACTAAAGATCTCCAATGTTCGGAGCCAACGTTACAAGCGCCTGCACTTGAGGCGTGCCACGAAGTAATTCCTTTCCTTCCCGTCATATAAACTCCCCCATCCCCTACGGTACAAGCCTTGTCTCCAGCGACTCTGGTCCTCTTCCTCAAATTGCATTTAAGTGCTTCCCCATTTAAGAGTGGAGCGTTCTTAATGCGCGCATGAGAGGTAAATAATTTACACGGGTTAAGTACCACGGGTGACTAATATGAGGAAACCGTACTACTAACGTAGACATTCATTGCGTCGTACACATATGAGCTACCGATCAAGCTGAGGAGGAATCGGTATAACAGAACCACTGTGGTACGACGTAATGCCTATTAAAATTGCCACATTTTCCAAAGAAGCGAACACAACTACGACGCAAGATTTTTCACAGGTACATGATACAATGGGCGTTCAACAAGTAATGAACACATTTTTTTCTCGGCCAATTTCGATTGAAAAAATATAGAATTAGTTTTGGGACAACTGCAGTATTCCTGCTTACTGTGGTTCCTATCGTTTTGCACAGCAGTGACATGAAACAGTAAAGCAAAACCAATTTTCTAATCCACCGGTTAATGTCCGAATCACATCGATGTCTGGCACTGAGACGGTAGAACTGCCACCAGTGTTGCAGTCCATTTGAAACACGTTTTTTCCGGATATTTGGGAAATCTAATGCAATAGAATCTTATAGGGGAAAAACTGGTAAGTATTTTCTTTTGTTTTCTACTTCCACTTAATGGCCACCGTGTTATAAAGAGGCAAGAAACGAAGTAAGACGTTTTTGCCAAGATGCTCAAATAGAGCATCCAGTTTAGGCAGAGAGCACTTGACATAACTGTTGATAAAAATCAGTCTCAGTGCGGTTTTTATTCAGGTTTTCAAACAGATGCAACACACCCTTGTTTGTTAACAGATGACGTAAATAACCGGTGTCTTACGTTTCATAGAAACACAAGGAACTAATACATTACAGTGATACGACATTATGCAGATAAGAACAGCAACACGCAAACATGCTACATCATTCATGGTGTATCCGCGTAGTGGTAATTCTATAGAATTGGGCTACAGATGTTTGAGATGTTATGCACTGTTGCCAGATTTCTGATGATATCACAATGGTATCATGCAATGTTGCGATATTTCAGTCCCTCCTACACCCATCTTTTTAATGTCAGAGTGTGAGATAGGCCAGTTGTCCTATGTATTCAATGGCAAGAAATTCAAAAATCCATGACAGTGGCCTTCTTTCATTTGTCCAAAACATAGAATTCAAAAATGGTTTAAATGGCTGTGAGCACTATGGGACACAACTTCTGAGGTCATCAGTCCCCTAGACCTTAGAACTACTTAAACCTAACTAACCTAAGGACATCACACACATCCACGCCCGAGGCGGGATTCGAACCTGCGACCGTAGCGGTCGCGCGGTTCGAGACTGAAGCGCCTTGAACCGCTCTACCACTCCGGCCGGCTATAGAATACAAGATGGCAGGTCTTAGGGCAGCCTCTATGGTGTCATAATCCAAGATGGCAGTTCTTACAACAGTTTCTATGACATCACATCTCACAACTCCTTCGCTAAAATCCAAGATCGTGGCAGTACAGAACACAGATGGCTACTCGTCCTACTTGGTTTTCCCCGGCACTCTAGCATCAGAGTGCAAGATGCTGGAGGTATAGAATGAAAGATGGCTGATTGTAGGACAGGCTGTGTGGTTGCCAGGCCACTTGTGCTAAGAGTCTAATTGCCCTGAGTGTAAAATGTTGGGAACTTCATAATTCTACGAAGATGTGCTGAAAAATAATGCCTTCGAATTTTTACGTCAAACCTCTTAAAGCTTTTAAATAAAGCAAATGTTATTAACATTTTACATCTTCATTCTTCATGTCTACATATTCATTTCTCAACATAGTTACCCTGGCGATAAACATATTTCTCCTAATGAGAGATCACTTTGTTGATACTGCCACTGCAGAATGTTTGACTTAGTAGACAGAGGCACAGCCTCACCTCTGCTTGCACTTCTTCGTCACTATAGAAGATAAGTGCTTGAAGGTGTTCTTTAAGTTTTGGAAACAGATGACAATCGAGTGTGGCCAAGTTGAGATCGTATGGAGGATGATCGATTACAGTGAACCGAAGGCGTCGGATTCTTGCAGATGTCGCAGGGCACAGAGCTTGTCTGATCTGGCATTATCATCCTGAAGGGGGGGGGGGGGGGGTGCTCCACGTATGGACGGAATCCTGGAATTCGTGCTTTCAGTTTTCTGAGGGTCTCTTCCGCACTGATATAGTAACTACACGCGCAAACAAAGTTGACACTCAGCGCGGCGGCTGATGGGAGCGACCATAAAGGTATTTCCCGTTTACAGTCGCTCTCACCAGCCACCGCGTCGAGTGTCAGCTCTGTTTGCGCGAATTATGTCACACACCACTATCTTAAACGTTACAATTCAGAGTCCTTCTGCGGCAGAGTGTAGCAACTTGCTTCAGTGAAGTGAAAAATTCGGCCGAATAGTATGCAAGACGTGTGATCCTCAGATGGGAGAATGAAAAATTCGTAGGCGTTTGGCGTCTTGTCACGGTCCGCGCGATTCCCCCCGTCGGAGGTTCGAGTCTCCCCTCGGGCATGGGTGTGTGTGTGTTGTTTAGTTAGCTTAAATTAGGTTAAGTAGTGTGTAAGCTTAGGGACCGATGACCTCAGCAGTTTGGTCCCACAAGACCTTACCAGAAATTTCCAAATTTCTGAGACAAGACGGCCGCCCACCTCCTGGAACGGGAATCAGCCACCACCGGCTACCACGTTTCCCCACTGGGCTGCACCGTGCCGGAGAAGTAGCCAGCTAGGCACAACTGCATGCTGCCCAGCTGGCAGGCGACCGCAGAATGGTGAGTCAGCCTGACCAAGACAACGACATTGGAAGTTACGGCTAGCTGGAAGGCGTAGATGTGCAGCGGCCTGTCTTGCCAGGTGCGGCGTGGTGCGCAACCTTAAGCCGTTGGCACACGGGACCAGGTAGCTAACGTTGACTTGCACACGAACAGTATATCCAACGTTACGAGACACAGCGTCGTCAGCACACGGGACGATAGGTTAACGTAATTTTGCGCTCTCAGCGCTCTCCGGTGGCAGTTGTCGGCTTCATTCGGCTCGCAAACTGTACAGTTCTTCACCAAAATACACGTGCGTAGAATTTTCATGTTAGCTCTATTAAGGCGCACACTTTCTCCCTTGTCTACTTGCTAGTCATGTTGTACTGTGGGTCGTATACACACTCGGTGAACATGTAATAAGACAAGAAGGAAAGATACATGACCACCCAGAAGGCCATCAGCTTATAGAAGTTCATCAAATCAAACAAATTCATTATTAATTGAGAACATATTTGTATGGGCATGACAAGTATTTCAAGAAGCGTTTCTATTAATTTCATGACGAAATCCCAAAATTAAAAAATAGTAAATGCAAAGAACCTTTTTTATTATTATTTTTTTTTTTCTAACCCTCTGCCTACCCAATCTCTGTCCCATAGCGTTGTGCCTCTGCTATCTACACTAGGTTGAGCTAGTCTGGAACCGCAAGACCGCTACGGTCGCAGGTTCGAATCCTGCCTCGGGCATGGATGTTTGTGATGTCCTTAGGTTAGTTAGGTTTACCTAGTTCTGAGTTCTAGGGAACTAATGACCTCAGCAGTTGAGTCCCATAGTGCTCAGCGCCATTTTTGAACTAGGTTGAGCTACGCGATAAATGGCATTGTATCTTATGGTTCAAATGGCTCTGAGCACTATGGGACTTAGCTTCTGAGGTCATCAGTCCCCTAGAACTTAGAACTACTTAAACCTAAGGACATCACACACATCCATACCCGAGGCAGGATTCGAACCTGAGACGGGAGCGGTAACGTGGTTCCAGACTGTAGCGCCTAGAACCGCCCAGCCACCCTGACCGTCTGTATCTCATGTAGCAGTTATTTTTATAGGCTTTAATCGGCGCAGTGTTTTAAATTTACATTTAATTGTAACAAATCCTAACGAGAACGACAAGTTTGTCATGAATCTTCAATGTTCCATTGCCTTAAAACGTCTTACTCTCATAAAATGACGAGTTATAATGCGAAAATAACTAAACATGAAAATTCTTTAATCACCAGTACGACGTTACCGCCGTTTCATTGTAACAAATCGTGTCAACAACGATTCGTTCTTCAAGGTGTTGATGCTAAAGAAACAGCATACGTTCGCGTGTTGTATGGTACAATGTGCAACCCACCAAATATGGGCATCTACTGAACACGTAAATACAATATGGCGTCTCGCTTTCTGTGAGGCTCAAGCTTTCTACTTGTGACGTAGGGAGCGCTCTTGTTTCCAATTGCTTCTACTATACATGATAACGTCGCCGAAATATCGCAGAATTTATTTTGCGTTTCACGTGACGAAATGGCTCCTCAACGTGAAACAGCAAAAAGTGACGTCACAAAACTCGGAGAGCGCCACGAGAAAGCCAACTCGTCCCTTGTGCCGACTGCTCTAGCGGCCGCCATGGGAAGCGGGTGGCTACCGAACTCTGTACGCAGCGCGCCACAGTGGGCCTGCCCTGGGCATCCGTATTTGTTTAAGTAACGGGAGTTTCTCGTATCCTGTCCTATTACACACATCCAAACGTTTAAACAGTAAAGATGTGGATTTAATAACGGCCTCTGAGTGCAAGTGATTTGGCAACCATGTAGTTTATCCTAAGGTCCGCCATCTTGGACTTTAAACATAGGGAGAACTGAGCTGTGTTTGCCATCTTGATTTTTTAATTTCTTGCCAATTTTATACTTAGCAAAATTGGCCTATGGTTGGTTGGTTGGTTTTTGGGGGAGGAGACCAGACAGCGAGGTCATCGGTCTCATCGGAGTAGGGGCGGATGGGGAAGGAAGTCGCCCGTGCTCTTTGAAAGGAACCATCCCGGCATTTGCCTAGAGCGATTTAGGGAAATCACGGAAAACCTACATCAGGATGGCCGGACGCGGGATTGAACCGTCGTCCTCCCGAATGCGAGTCCAGTGAATTGGTCTATGTCCACTGTGACCTCAGAGGGGTGTGGGGAACAGGGGGTGAAATCTGAAAATGTTGCGTAATGCCATTGGAAATCCAGACTTCCCATGACGCCCACAGGCTACTATTTTTGATGATTGTGATTTTTTATATTGGACTACTGCTTTTCAGATAGACCAGGGATGACGTAGCATATGAGAAGGCTATTTACACCCTCTGCTAACAAGCAACTGTGTGTTCTATCACTGCCTAAGCTGGATACTGTGCTGTTCGAGTGTTTCGGCCACAGATCCTCATACTTATGCGGTGACCATGAAGTGTAACTGGAATACAAAAGAAAATACCCGCCGATTCTGACTGTATTACTTCGGATGTCCCATATATCTGAACTAAACTGTTTCAGAAAGCAACCCTACAATAATCGAATGACATTACATTCCGCTGTGTTTTCGTCAGTTCATCGCGAGTCTACGTGTATACCTTGATGAAGAACAAAAGGAGTAATGTACCACAACATAACTTATAATCCGGGAAATATGACTCTGTAAGTACTACATGTGTTAAAATACAGCACTGCAGCAAATGTTTAGCGATCTGCCAAAATAAGACTTAATTTATTACTCTTGTGTTTCTGATGTTCATTACTGCCTGTTATACAGTGCTGTTTATGCAGCAGATGTGTTTATGTAGTATCCAAATTTGTTAACTTTCAAATATTTTTCTGTGCCGTATTTATTGTAACTTCGCTTTTTAAGTTAAAATTAAAGAAAGTGAACAGTTTTATCTTTTTTTTTGAAATTATACATGAAAATCATTATTCCAAACTATTAAAAACAAATTTATATTACTCATAGTTTTAATTATATTGTTTCACTTTATTATTTTTAAGTCTATTGGCTGAAGAGCTGGATTTTGGAACCTGTAACAGCTCACCGTCCATGCATGTGGAGCAAGAAGGAAAAATCGTAATAAACTGCCAGTGATCTGCAACTACATAATTAAAAATACACTGCCGACCATGAAGATTGCAACATCATGAACGTGTTTGTAACAAACTTGAAACTGGCATGAAATGTATTATATTCTTGGGTATGCAAACTATTTTAATTTCAGTGCAACTATACAAAGATCGAGTAACACAATCTACATTCATTATTGAAGGAAAGATTATACGCAGGCGTTATCTCACTCAGAAATCTGCATCTGAATTTGGCTCTTTGCGAGAAGATAGCGTTATGCCTGGTGCAAGAAGAAGAAATGTCTAGCCGACCAGATAGCCGTGCATGTTAAAGCGCCGCTTCTGGGATCGAATCCGCCCAGTGGATTAACGACGAGGATTGGTGTCCTGGCCAGGCTGGATTTGGTTTTTAGGCGGTTTCCCCCATATCACTACCTGAATACTGGGCTGGTACCCAAGCCCTCCTCAGTTACCCGTTTTGCAGACATTTCGAAAACTTTCGCCCACCGCACGCAGACAGTTGGGGTATATATGTTCCGTCCCAGGGGGTAAGGAAGGACATCCAGCAACCCCTCAGAATAACGATGTCAAATCCTCTAATGACCATGCCGACCCTGCGCCGACGCGAGACAAAGGCATAAGAAAAAAAAGAAAGAGAAACTTATACCAGGACGTGTTGGAATTCGACAGAGGCAGAATCTTGGCCTGTAGAGAGAGTGGTTTATCGTTCCCCGATACTGCAGCTCGCGTTGGTTGCGATCCTCTAACATCATGCGGATACAGAATCAATGGATTCAGGAGGGCCGTACCAAACGCCACGAAGGATCTGTTCGGCATCAAGCGACGAGCGCTAGAGAAAATAGGACATACTGTTCGCTCGGTTGTGCAGAGTCGTACAGTAACACTTCGTAAGTTCAGCCATAAAATAAGCTTTTTGTAGCAGGACGGGTACGCACATGGACACAGCGAAGTCTGGGACACCACAGTCAGTACAGCATGGCCATCATTGTTGGGGGTTTCCCTAGCAACTGAGAGAGTCGACCTGACCGTGGCCCACCCAATGACAACACTGGGCAGAGGTGTCGCACCACGTCGTCTTTTCAACATCTGAGGTCATCAGCCCCATAGAACTTAGAACCAACTAACTAACCTAAGGACATCATACTCATCCATGCCCGAGGCAGGATTCGAACCTGCGACCGTAGCGGTCGCGCGGATCCGGACTGAAGTGCCTAGAACCGCTCGGTCACATCGGCCGGCTCGCGAAGCAGTTAATTTGAAGAGCAGGGGTTACTTTTCTTATGTGTTAAGGACTGTGGTTGTGCCATATTTCCGAGGTCTCTGAGACATTATCTTTCAACAAGATAACTCGAGCTCGTATGTTTCCCGTGCTGTCCTGACCTGCACAATATAGAGGGTGTTCGACTGACTGTTGCCCTGACGAATACGTTCTCCAGATCTCTCACCCATTAAACACAACGGGTGATAAGTTGCCCAGAGACCGCAACGCCAGCATTTGCCAGTCACTGTGATTGAAGATCTGTAGCACGGCGATGATGCAGCATGGAAAGACTTCCCCTTATTTGTCATTAAAGCTAAGTTCCTCGCAGTGACCAATTGGGCTAGAATCCGCAGTTGCTGCCAGAGGTGGCAGCTTTCCGTACTAAATTTCACTCCTTGTATAACCCCATGTACCTGTATTCTCCCTATTATACTGTATACGCTTAATAAGTAAAATTTCGTAATTTTTTATCCTTCCCGATGTTGCTGTTTTAATGGCCAGTAGTATATGTTAACCACTTATATGAAATAAATATTCACTTCTATTTCAGAAGAAAGTTAGCTATACGCTATCCAATAGCGCCGTGCTACACAATCACAAGAACAAGCCTAAAATACGATGTTTATTCATTTTTTATCAGTCTCCTAGCACGTTTGATGCGGCCCGTCACGAATTCCTCTCCTGTGCAAACTACTTCATCTCAGAGTAGCACTTGCAACTTAACCGAGCGAGGTGGCGCAGTGGTTAGCACACTGGACTCGTATTCGGGAGGACGACGGTTCAATCCCGTCTCCAGCCATCCTGATTTAGGTTTTCCGTGATTTCCCTAAATCGTTTCAAACAAATGCCGGGATGGTTCCTTTGAAAGGGTACGCCCGATTTCCTTCCCAATCCTTCCCTACCCCGAGCTTGCGCTCCGTCTCTAATGACCTCGTTGTCGACGGGTCGTTAAACACTAACCACCACCACCACTTGCAACTTACATTATCAGTTAATGCTGTATGTATTGTAATCTGTCTTCCGATAGAGTTTTTACTCTCTGCAGCTCCCTCTAGTACCGGAGGAGAATGTTTCGTTCGCTGGACAGTCATTTCGCCGTAATATGCAGCTGCACATTTGTAATCCTGATGTCTTAACACATGTCCTATCACCTGCTCCTTCTTCTTGTCAGTGCTTTCCATACATTCCTTTCCTCGCCGATTCTGCAGAGGATCTCCTTATTCTTTACCTTATCAGTCTACTTAATTTTCAACGTTCTTCCGTAGCACTGCAACTCAAATGCTTCGATTATCTTCCGATTCGGTTTTCCCACAGTCCATCTTTCACCACCACACAATGCTGTGCTCCAAACGTACATACTCATAAATTTCTTCCTCAAATTAAGACTTCCGTTTGGTATTAGTGGACTTCTCCCCAGGAATTCAATTCCATCCTCGAAATAGTGGCATCCAGCGCTGTTCAAACAACAGAAGCAAAATTGACTATAGGTCCAAATTAGTGACAGTGTGTGCAGTGCATCAGATTTCTCTTATAAGATATTATTTAAAAAGGAAAGGAAAAGAAATTCACCCCAACCGGAGGAGAATGTTTCGTTCGCTAGACAGTCATTTCGCCGTAATATGCAGCTGCACATTTGTAATCCTTCCGCGTTCCCGTTTTGGAAGTAATTTCGTTTGTTTCTTCACATCGTACAGACTCGTAAAGATAAGTTATTACCCTCTACAGTTCACGAATCGCGCAACACGACGGAACTGCAAACGAGAGTATCCACTATGAAGAGGTTATTATACTATTAATAGACATTTCGCAGTTTTATGCTCAGGGTGACGCGTCTTTTTATATTATGACTATTTTGATAATAACATACCGACAGCATTCAGTACCAAAATTTTGCTTTTCAACGTAAGTGCGATTTCACTGCAGAAGGGTGTCCAGATGCTGACATGTTGCCTTCCCCTGCCGAATTTGGAGTACACAGAGCGTGTCACCATCATTTCTCTGGGATATAAGAAGTATTTTCCGTCACCTATTAAATTTACCTCTTGCAACATGGCGCGCCTCGAAACTAACCAACTAGTTTTTATAACAAATGGCAATTTTAGACTTTCTACCCCTGCCCTGTATAAATTTTTTCGGGCAGTTAAGCAAATAATATCTCATTGCTTTTCCGTTGTTGAATGAAGGTTATATCTATATGACTTCGTTTCCAACACGCTATTGTTGCAAAAATAACTGCTGTCTGTTTTATCTTCATCCCTACGTGAAGTACTGACGTAGTCATGCTATCAAAACTTGAATGTGCTCCTTGAAACTGAGTTTCAGTTCCTAAACGTGTAGCGCGTCAATAGAAAAGTAAAATATTTCGGCTGGAAATGGTAAATTATTATATTTATAAACCGAAGAATTAGCTTGTGCCATCTATTGAGAGCCAGGCAGAAGCGAATCACTCCGGCCATCTCTGGATATCACAAGAAGTATCAAGGCAGGGCCATCTCTCGACGGTTGTGAGAACTACCACGCCGGAGGTACGGAGTAGGTAATTTGTAGTCTCCAGTCTCTTCGCGGGCTGGATTCCATGATCCTTGGTCTACTCCAGTGCGCACCCAACGTTAAACCATTGTTGCCAATCTGAGGAAGAAGTCACTAAATATGGTTTATCTGACAACTGAACAGGGACTGAAATTCATGTTGGCACTGGCGATTTTTTTGGGGTCGGCTTGGATATAATATGTGAAACTTGAAGATCTTTCATTACCATAACTCCAGAATTATACTCTGTACTTCCACAACACTTTTGCAATATAGTAATGTAGAGAGACATAGGGAGAAAATATGTACACCAAGTACTTCTTATGCGATTGTGGGTTCTGTTGTGCGTGAGGGGAAAGAAAGAACTTGTTTTCCATTGTAACAGATGAGTAAGCCTTATTTCCGCGTAGTCCTGACGCTAGCACTCATCTTACATACCAACAACAATCAGTAAGAGCTTTGCTGAGTAAATGAACATGATTCCTTCCCGCATTGCACCACCTACGAAGCAAGAGCAACTTGCACTGTGAACTCCCTTGTTCTAATCTAAAGAACAAAACAAGTTGTAACAATGAGTCTCGCATGCCGCGTAGTGTTATACAGTTTGCTTCCAATGTTGAGTTACGTTCGTTTCGATGTTTGATTCCGTGTCCGTGTGCAAAAATTGTGCATTTCGCTGATGTTTCGCGATGGGACCTAATCCTAAATACGAACGATATTACAGACAGGTTTGGCAGTTCCATCCTCAGTTTAAAGAGTGGTTATGTTCTGTTCAAAATTACACAACAAAAGCCCAGTGTACTTTCTGCAAGTGCGAAATTAATACAAAATTAACTGACATTAAAAAGCATGTTAAAACCTACAAACGTAGTAAATTTTCCGATATTTTCGAAAGTTCTCCCACAACGGAAGCTTCCGTTTCAAAAGGGAGACTAAAACAAATGCCAATAAATTATTGGAATCAGAAATCTGCATGTTCATAGCTGAACACAGTTCATTTCTTTCGTGTGATCGCGGAATTACGTAAAAGACAGTTTCCAGATACCAAATGTGCGAGAGAACTCCATTTACACAGAACTAAGTGCAGAGAAATGGTCGTAAGCGTGTTAGCTCCACACTTTTCGGAAACGCTGCGTCAAGATATTCGTGAAAATGGATTCAGCTTAATTTTAGATGAAGCAATAGATACATACGTTACAAAATTACTCAGCGTTTGTAGGCGCTATTTCAGTGCCTCAAGGCAAATAATAGTGTACACGTTCTTGGGTTTTGTGGAATAAGAAACTGGCACAGTGGAAGCCATTGTTAATCAATAAAAGCTTTGTTAAAATGCCTTAAACTTAACCCAGAAAACATGATTGGGGTCGGGGTTCACATTGCTCCCGTAAACACAGGAATAAACAAAGGTTCATATTCTGCTCCTGTACTGCATGCCATCACTTTAGTAGTCTTTTTCTTGTTTATTCTCGTTCCATACTGATTGCATAGAATTTTTTCCATTGTTCTGAGGACTTCCTCTAGATCTTTCGTCTCCGTGACTATAGCGATATCATCTGCACAACGTAGCATTGTTAAATCAAAATTGCGTAAAAGGATGAATATCGATACTCTGAACTCGATTCTTACATTACGAAGTGCGCTAAAGCTCATAGGAAAGTGTTGTTATTCTAATCAACTACCTGATTCCGTGTCTAAGTTGATAGGTACAACGTCAAGTTTCACCAGACAGTCTGCTTCTGACAGCGGAGCAGTTGGATCTAGTCAGTCATCTTCAAGAGTGGAGGAATATCGAAGGGACGATGAGGTATTTTTAAAAACACCTTATTTTAAGTAGTATCTTATTGTCATTATCAATTTTCTTTAAATATAATAATAAATTTTAAGCGAAATTTGATATTATATTTTTTCTATATTGTTTTAAATTTGGGGTATTTTGACTGAAAACGGCAACATTTTAAATGGCTTTTGGGAACCTTCAGTATCACCAAGTTGACAACACTTCGCTAAACTGAATCTCCATCCGCTGTCCTACACACACATCGTCTCTGCCTAATTCCAATAGCTCATGATCTGGGAGAAACCGGCCATTAGTCGCAACGGTTCATTCAGAAACTCCTGTAATCTGCTGAAGAACTTGGTGTGAGCGTTCTATACTGCAAGGATCACAATGAATATCAACAAGCAGTTTACTAAAGTGAAATTATTCGTATCTTTTCCCGTTAACTGTTTCCACTATCAAAATCTTTCTTCATATGAAAACTGGAATTGTTCTGCCGGTCATTATTGTTAGTTCAAACAGCTGAAATGATTGTACAGCGGTGAAATTAGCTATGCTTTTGTACTCAAAATACATCAAATTTTATACCATTCGCTTAGCTTAGTATATTAAATTCTCTGTTTGCAGCACTCAGGAACAAAACGGGATCTATTAACAAACAGTGTTCAGGATTTCAGTGTCTAATCTTAGGGACGAAAGATCTCACGCAGATGATAGCTTTTTGTTATCGGACGTATTAACTCTTCGTAGATGATTTATGTGCCAGAATGAGACGGTAAGATCATGATATGTGACGCACGGTAGCTCATTCGTTCGGTGTGTTATAAGGGTTGTTGTAATTTGCTGGTGAGGTTTTAGGTCATGGATAGACTATGTATTACTAAAGTCTACGCATGTGTGTACTGGTAACAACTTTTTAACTCTTAATTATCCATAGAATATTTAGTTTCCCAACTGAAATATTCTCTATGCCATAGAAATTCGGTAATCGCTCTTTATAATTATGAACGGATGAAATTTCCTGGCAGATTGAAACTGTGTGCCAGACTGAGACTCGAACGCGGGACCTTTGCCACTCCCGGGCACGTATTCTACCAACTAAGCTACTCAAGCACGACTCACGACCCGTCCTCACGCCTTTACTTCCGCCCGTATCTCGTCTCCTACCTTTCAAACTTCACAGAAGCTCTCCTGCAAACCTTGCAAGACTAGCACTCCTGTAAGAAAGGATATTCAAAACCCTTGATTCGTAAATAACATTTTTTTCGAGTTATTAATGTCTTGTGTTTATAGGGGATGAGCAAAAATGTAGAAATACCAGAACACAACATGTTACAATGCCTAATATGGTGTAGGAAAACCACTGGCATTCAAAACAACTTCCAGTCGTCTCGGAGTGGAGAAATACAGCTGTTGTATGGTTTTCAAGGGAATCTTATATCATTCTTCCTGCAAAACTGTGGCAAGTTCAGGTGACGACTATGAAGGTGGATAGCGATCACGTACCCTTCTCTCCAAAGTGGACCACAAGGGCTGCACAATATTGAGATCTGGTGACAGTGGCGGCCCGGGGAGATGCGACAATTCATCCTCGTGCTCACAAAAGTTGTTCTGGGCGTTGCAAGTTGTGTTAACATGGGCTATGTCGTCTTAGAACACAGAATCATCGTTGGGAAACACACATTGTACCATGGAATGGACTTGATCAGCCCAAATGCTCATGTAATCCTTGGCAGTAGTATGACGTTGGACAGTACGCACAACGATTTGGCTGCCCAAATCATACCGAATCCCCGCCTTATTTCACTCTATGGACCTAAACTAGGCCAGAATTTGGAAACAATGTGAATGAAGCCTCATACGACCAAATGTCTTTTTTCCATTGCTCCATGGTCAAGGTTCTATAGCTTCGGCACCACGTTTTCCTGGTATGGGCATATGCATCACCGAGTGGTTTTCGAATTCCAGCTCGCCCTGAATTCCCAGCTTAAGGAGTGCCCTGCGCGTTGCTTTGTGCTGACATGGTTTGCGACTTTAAAGTTCAGTTCTGCTGTGACTTTTGCAACCGTCGTCTTGGTGTTTTTCGTCACAACCACGCAAGACACACTTTTGTGAGCGTTGCGACTTAGCGGATGATGTTTTTCCACTTTCCAC
The DNA here is from genome assembly GCF_021461395.2 of Schistocerca americana. Lineage (NCBI taxonomy): Eukaryota > Metazoa > Arthropoda > Insecta > Orthoptera > Acrididae > Schistocerca > Schistocerca americana. The sequence continues at coordinate 305,390,644 of NC_060121.1, forward strand.
GTATGCGGTGTAACTCTTCGTTATGGTGTCTCTTGAAATACCAAACGCTTCGGCTTCCTTGGTTACAGAAGACCCACCATACGACCACCAACAACCTACCCACATTCGAATTCACTTAGCTCCGACATAACTGACTTACAACTTCACAGAACACTGTTCGGAGTTCTGACCACGACTCATAACAACGTATTGCGGACGTTTCACAAGTGTCGTTTCTGATCAAATACAAACATAAAAAAAACTTTGCATCACCCTGGTTCCCAGAACTCCTGAAGAGAGACGTTGGCTGTGGATATTGTATCCAGACACAGTCCCTCTGAATGTTCAGAGATGTCACTAAAACCGGCCAAAAATGTAAACAACCATGCATGAGCAGCGTCTATTAGACAGAGGGGGTCCAACAGCTGATCAGTTCCAGTCGTTCCACCAGGAAGGATGTACACGGCACTTGTTGACTGTAGTTCAACCATGCCTAGACGGTCAATACCGCCGTTCGATCGCGTCCGCGTAGTTACTTTGTGCCAGGAAGGGCTCTCAACAAAGGAAGTGTCCAGGCGTCTCGGAGCGAACTAAAGTGAAGTTGTTCGGACATGGAGGAGATACAGAGAGACGGAAACTGTCGATGACATGCCTCGCTCAGGCCGACCAAGGGCTACTACTGCAGTAGATGACCGTTACCTACGGATTATGGCTCGGAGGAACCGTGACAGCAACACCACTATGTTGAATAATGCTCATTGAGCAGCCACAGGACGTCGTGTTACGACTCAAACTGTGCACAACAGGCTGCATGATGCCCAACTTCACTCCCGACGTCCATGGTGAGGCCAATCTTCGCAACCACGACACCGTGCAGCGCGGTACAGGTGGGCCCAACAACATGCCGAATGGACCGCTCAGGATTGGCATCACGTTCTCCTCACCGATGACGTCGCGTACACTTTCAACCATACAATTGTCGGAGACGTGTTTGGAGGCAACCCGGTCAAGCTGAACGCCTTAGACACACTGTCCAGCGAGTGCAGCAATGTGGAGGTTCCCTGATGTTTTGGGGTGGCATTATGTGGGCCGACGTACGCCGCTGGTGGTCACGGAAGGCGCCGTAACAGCTGTACGATACGAGAATGCCATCCTCTGACCGATAGTGCAACCATATCGGCAGCGTACTGGCTAGGCATTCGTCTTCGTGGACGACAATTCGCGCCCCGATCGTGCACATCGACATCGCTCGGCTAGAGTGGCCAGCATGTTCTCCAGACATGAACCTTACCCAACATGCCTGGGATGGATTGAAAAGGACTGTTTATGGACTACGTGACCCACCAACCATTCTGAGGGATCTACGCCGAATCGCTGTTCTGGACCAACAGTGGCTTGATGAACTTGTGAATAGTAAGCCAAGACAAATACAGATATGCGTCAACGCAAGAGGACGTGGTACTGGGTATTATTAGAGGTACCGGTGTGTACAGCAATCTGGATCACCACCTCTGAAGGTCTCGCTGTATGGTGGTACAACATGCAATGTGTGGTTTTCATGAGCAATAAATAGGGCGGAAATGATATGTTGATCTATATTCCATGTTTTTACCAAAATGCTCGGTAACCTGACATGTGAAACCTCGCACTGTTACTCACGCGTTACTCGCCGGAAACGGACTATTTAGTCACAAAATTTCACTTAAAGCAAACTGAATTTCGTATCACTTGCTTTCGGATCTCTTTCTAGTAAGTATCATCCAGTGTTTTCTGTTTCCGCTTTTCGTTCAGTTTTCTCCTTATGACAGTTGTCATTTTCCGAGATTCAATACATGGGTACAGTCAAACGTATATTGTTCTACAAACTTTAATAACAGATATACGCATTTCAGTGCCTCAGTGTCCGTGATGCTGGGTTTTTCGACCGCTTGGTCTTCGTTCTCTTCCGAACACACTTGGTTCACTATATTCGCTTCACAAAGCCGATGAAATCCTATCCCTCACGGATGTTTTCGTTGCACTTTTTCACAACAGGAAGTTTGTAATCCAAACGAAAATATTCGTTCTACTTATAACAGAACAGTTGAGGTCTCTTTATTTTTCAAAAATCGCTGAACTACGCACGGATAATCTGCAAGCCGGAAATCGGGAGCCTATTGCATCTACGTCTATATCTACTTGATTACTCTGCAATTCACAATTAAGTGCCTGGCAGAGGGTTCATCTAAGCGCCTTCAATCTATTTCTTTACCGTTCCATTCTCTAACAGCGCACGGAAAAACGAACACTATTTTTTCCGAGCAAGCTCTGATTTCTCTAATTTTATTAGATGATTATTTCTCCTTATGTAGGTGGGCGCCAACAAAATGCTTATCTAATCAGAAGTAGCCGGACATCCCTACGTAACGCGGAATTGACCACTAGACGTCTCGAGAGGCGGCCCCGCCAGTATAAAAGGAGACGAAGGTATTATGTTGTCAGTACAGAAGCAGTAACTGCAGAATTGGTCGATAACGATAGCTCACTAACTTCGAACGGGGACTGGTCATTAGATGTCACCTGACTAATGCATCAGGGACATTTCAGTCTGTCCAGGTCGACTGTTGATGATGCGATTGGGAAGTGGAAGCGGGAAGGACCTGCCGCAGCTAAACAAAGACCAAATAGACATCGTGTGAAAAAGCGAGGCCACTTAACAGTGGGTGACTATACTGTGTAGCGATTCGATGGAAGGATCTGTTTGGCGAAGGCCTGAAGAATGTCACCTCCCATCATGTGTAGTACCAATAGTGAAGTATGGAAGAGGTGGTGTGATGATATAGAAGTATTTTTCGTGCTTAAGATGCGGTCCCCTATTGCGCCTAAGAAATCCCTAAATGCGGAAGGGTATGAAACCCTTTTGCAACATTGTCTACTGTGTAAAGCAGAGGAACAGTTCGGAGACTGATTATTCGTACCAACATGACAAAGTATCCTGTCATAAAGCAACATCTGTGAAGCAGTGGTTTGTGGACAGTAATAACGTTGAAATAGACTGCCCTGCCTAGACCCCGACCTGAACCAAATGGAACACATTTGGGATGATATACGCTCTCTATTTCGCTATCTACCACAACTTCCTGAATCGCTACCTTCTCTGCTTTCGGCTCTTGAGGAAGAATGGGCTGCAGTTCCTCTACAGACTTCCAGACAACCTCTCTGAAATTGTTCCCAGGAGAGCTCAAGGTTTCATAAAGGCGACGGGTCGACACACCCCATATTATTGTTCACTAATAGGTATCCGGATACATTCGATCGGATAGTGAATGTCGTTCATTTACTGCTAGGTGACCAACTGAAGAGGTGTAACGCTAAAAAACGTGAATGTACGTTTGAAACTAGAGTCGTACCTACGAAATGTAATATTGAGTCCTGCCCGCGGTTCTAGGCGCTAGTCTGGAACCGCGCGACCGCTACGGTCGCAGGTTCGAATCCTGCCTCGGGCATGGATGTGTGTGACGTCCTTAGGTTAGTTAGGTTTAAGTAGTTCTAAGTTCTAGGGGACTGATGACCCCAGAAGTTAAAGTCACATAGTGCTCAGAGCCATTTGAACACATTCCAAAAAAACGAACTTATTAATTATATATTATTATTATTATTATTATTATTATAGAAACGCGATCTACTGAAACAGAAAAATAAAATACTGTGATTGAGGCAGTATATTAATAACAAAATATTTCTGTAGTATAAGTTACAGCCACGGACAGCCGCTGGCGAAACGTCCATATTGGTTGTGGAATACGTCAAGACTGCATTAAATAATGGATTGGTGCATAAGATCGTAGCGTTTTTGTTTTTCATGTTGGTATTCTGGTTGGTATGGGTTTATTTATCGAGTGTCATTTTTTATTTGTAGTTCACTGTTGCTGTTTGAGTTTACATATTGTCATTTTGTCGTTTGGAGATAGATAGTGGAGCTGTGGACGGTGGAAAATGGAGTGCCGAATGTAGAAATCGTAACATTTCCGACACATTCTTTTATTTGAGTTCAGTAGAGGCGTGACAGCAATGTAGGCACATTGCGCCGTGGATGGGTACAATGCTACCAGACAGAGCGCAGCAAGAAAATGATTTTCTCGTTTCAAGGCGGATCGTTTTCACATTAGTGACTCTTCACGTTCAGGAAGACCTTTGCAGTTTAATAAAGATCGTTTAAAGGCCTTAATCTACAATGATCCACGTCAGTGTACTCGAGAACTGAGAAATGTGATGAACTGTGATCATTCCACCATCGTTCGACATTTGGATGCAACGGGGAAGGTTCAAAAATCGCGTGTATGGGTACTGCACGCTCTAAGCCAAAATCACAAAAATCGGCGGCTGATCATATGTGCAAGTCTGCTTGCTCGTCATCAATTGGTTCCTGTACAACACCGACTTTTCCTACCCTGTATCGCTACTGCTGATGAGGAATGGTCTCTTTGTGCAAACACAAGGGAAATAAAAGAATGGTTGAGCACAAACAGCCACTCCCCGTACAAAGAACTGTGCGCATCCACAAAAGATAATGTTATGTGTGGTGTCACCGCCAGACACCACACTTGCTTGGTGGTAGCCTTTAAATCGGCCGCGGTCCGTTAGTATACGCCGGACCCGCGTGTCGCCACTGTCAGTGATTGCAGACCGAGCGCCGCCACACGGCAGGTCTAGAGAGACTTACTAGCACTCGCCCCAGTTGTACAGCAGACTTTGCTAGCGATGCTACACTGACAAATACGCTCTCATTTGCCGAGACGATAGTTAGCATAGTCTTCAGCTACGTCATTTGCTACGACCTAGCAAGGCGCCATTACCAGTTTATATTGAGATTATAATTCTGTATCATCAAGAGCGATGTTCTATAATTATGGATTAAAGTTAAGTATTACAGCAACTGCGTCCGTTTTTCTAAGTTCTCATTTCCTTGTAATGTTACAGACCTCACGCCAGTTTGCGTGAGCTTGAGCGCGTGCCTTTCGGCTTCCTCTCGTGGTGACTTGGCTGTCTTACCAAGTCACAACATTATGCATCTGGAAGAACACCGCCGGTGTGGTGCACTACGAATTGCTTCCCCAAGGTGTAACTACCAGTGTCAACAACTGAGGCGTCTTGCTGACACAGTCAAAGGGCAACGACCAGGAAGGCTGCGTGAAGTGATGCTACTTCATGATATTGCCAGCCCGCATTCTGCCAGATCGACAAAGAACACCACACAGTAGTTGGGTTGGGCAGTCTTTTCGCACCCACCTTATTTACCTAATGTTTCGCCCTCAGATTTTCATCTTTTCCGCTGTTTGTCGAACAACCTTCAAGGAACTTCCTTTCCGGATGAAAATGCGCTCCGAACATGACTCGACGAGTTCTTCGCCTGTGAACTACGTAGACTTCTACAGTCGCGGAATCAATAAGTTACCCACGCGTTAAGAGACTGTTGCGAAGAGTGAAGGAAAGCATAATATTCAACTTAAGTTCATTGTTGTGTGTATCTGTTGTGTTTAAACTTATGGAAAACATACACCAACCCATTAATGAAATAAATAAATTAGTTAACTAAGAAATTAAATAAATTTGTCACCAACCACGGATACTGATCCGTTTAACTTGTTTGTATGTCTGAGAACTCACATCTGGACGCCACTCAGTGTTTAAACACTTCCAGTACCGTCCTGGTATGTCAGCAGATAGTGCCAGATTCCAAATCTAGTTCTAGGAGTCAGTTCTTAATCATTTATCGCTTTTCTCCACTTCTAGCAATGATTTGTTAATTTGAAAAATGCCAAACAGTGCCGTGATTCGGAGTCCACGTTATACTCTAGGTATTGCTGTAGTCGTCTGTATAAGTCAGCTGAAAAGTTGGAGGAAAGAAAAGGCATTTCACTGATAATAGGACTATGTCAAGTTAGACACTGTTCTGTTCAAAGCAGCCTGCGGGTTGAGGACAGCTTTAACTTTAGCCATATGTTACGTATATGCAGCTACCCAGAGATGTACTCGTAAATGCACCATCATTGCATCATATATGCAGAACATTATTTATAACTGACAGGTTTTTCGTAAATTAAAATGTATATTGCAAAAATGATACACAATTGTAGCAAATAAAATGACTGACGAGTGAGTACAGCAACCAGTCCTGTTAAGCGTAACGACCAGATACGGTTTGCTGCGGCAGAATTGCCGCGCGGGATTAGCCGAGCGGTCTTAGGCGCTGCAGTCATGGACTGTGCGGCTGGTCCCGGCGGAGGTTCGAGTCCTCCCTCGGGCATGGGTGTGTGTGTTTGTGTTAGGATAATTAAGGTTAACTAGTGTGTAAGCTTAGGGACTGATGACCTTAGCAGTTAAGTCCCATAAGATTTCACACACATTTGAACATTTTGCGGCAGAACTCCTAACACGCCGACCGCCACTCTACAACTGGCAGTCACAGCAGAGCCTCGTGCCTGGCGCCGTGTTTCCGCCGGCGCCTGCGAGCCCGCTGCTGTGTAGTGCTGTACATCTTTCGATGGCATGTTTGCAATATAACCACAGTCTCACACCGCTTCTTGATTAAATGTATGCTGTGGGTGAAAGTAGCTTGTAAATGAGATCTTGGGCTGGCAGGGTATTATCAGTTTAACCTCGGTTGCAGTTTTGGGTTCTTACAGTTTTTATTGCTACAGATTTCTTGCCGGCCATCATCATTACCAGTACAATCGCTGTCATCGTCATTGCTGTCGCTATCAGTTGGGTCCTCAAACGCACGTTCTTCGTCCGAAAATTCCGATAATCCTGGATCATCTTCGTTAAAATTTGATTCTTCCACGTCTCCAAAATCAGTAAAATCAGTCATTTTCAACGGTTACAATTTCGTACCGTCCCATTGGTTCACGGTAAGGGATCCATTTGAGCTAAAACCATTTATGCTCATACTACACTACTGGACATTAAAATTGCTACACCAAGAAGAAATGCAGATGATAAACAGGTATTCATTGGACAAATATATAATACTAGAACTGACATGTGATTACATTGTCAGATAATTTGGGTGCATAGATCCTGAGAAATCAGTACCCAGAACAACAACCTCTGGCCGTAATAACGGCCTTGATACGCCTGGGCATTGAGTCAAACAGAGCTTGGATGGTGTGTACAGGTAGAGCTGCCCATGCAGCTTCAACACGATACCACAGCTCATCAAGAGTAGTGACTGGCGTATTGTGACGAGCCAGTTGCTCGGCCATCATTGACCAGACGTTTTCAATTGGTGAGAGACCTGGAGAATGTGCTGGCCAGGGCAGCAGTCGAACATTTTCTGTATCCAGAAATGCCCGTACAGGACCTTCAACATGCGGTAGTGCATTACCTTGATGAAATGTAGGGTTTCCCAGGGATTGAATGAAGGGTAAAGCCACTGGTCGTAACACATCTGAAATGTAACGTCCACGGTTCAAAGTGCCGTCAATGCGAACAAGAGGTGACCGAGACGTGTAACCAATGGCACCCCATACCATCTCGCCGGGTGATAGGCCAGTATGGCGATGACAAATACACGCTTCCAATGTACGTTCACCGCGATGTCGCCAAACAAGAATGCGGTCATCATGATGCTGTAAACAGAACCTGGATTCATCCGAAAAAATGACGTTTTGCCATTCGTGCACCCAGGGTCGTCGTTGAGTACACCATCGCAGGCGCTCCCGTCTGTGATGCAGCGTCAAGGGTAACCGCAGCCGTGGTCTCCGAGCTGATAGTCCATACTGGTGCAAACGTCGTCTAACTGCTCGTGCAGATGGTTGTTGTCTTCAAACGTCCCCATCTGTTGCCTTAGGGATCGAGACGTGGCTGCACGATCCGCTACAGCCATGGGGATAGGATGCCTGTCATCTCGACTGCTAGTGATACGACGCCGTTGGGATCCAGCACGGCGTTCCGTATTACCCTCCTGAACCCACCGATTCCACATTCTGCTAACAGTCATTTGATCTCGACAAACGCGAGCAGCAATGTCGCGATACGACAAACCGCAATCGCGGTAGGCTACAATCCGCCATTTATCAAAGTCGGAAACGTGATGGTACGCATTTCTCCTCCTTACACGAGGCATCACAACAACGTTTCACCAGGCAACGCCGGTCAACTGCTGTTTGTGTATGAGAAATCGGTTGGAAACTTTCCTCATGTCAGCACGTTGTAGGTGTCGCCACCGGCGCCATCCTTGTGTGATGCTCTGAAAAGCTAATCATTTGCATATCACAGCATCTTCTTCCCGTCGGTTAAATTTCGCGTCTGTAGCACGTCATCTTCGTGGTGTAGCAATTGTTCACTTTGTTAAGCATAGTATTGTTCAGACCAACTTTATGTGTAAAGATTACGTGAAGTTTTGCTCTGTCTTTTTGAATACGAACTTCATTTTAAACTCGTTGTCTTGGAATATCATTTCGTAGGAGTAGTTACTCTCCCCATCCCACTGTTTATCATTACGCATTGCCCCATTGTACCATGTAGTAGACAACAGTGTGAGTATAGTTTGGAAATTTTATTTAGAAATAATCTAGCTTAGCACTGCCTGCTTGCTGTCTGATGTTGTGCTTTCGAGAAATCTGCAACAATGTTGTAAAGGCGCGAAGAAAGGGGAAATTTTGATTAGGGCCAGATAATTGTTTTACTTCAGTTGCACATTTAATTCAACGACAAGTTGCATTCAGATCAGTTACATTTCAGTTCAGATTAGGTTCTGTTTAGTTAAACGTTAGCATACGAGCGAAAGTTGGATAAAAGTTTGTGGGGACATGGTTTGGTAGAACGTAGACTTTTATAGAGTGGGAGGTAAATCAGGGTCTAAATTTCAAATGTTCAGATGTTCAAATGTGTGTGAGGTCTTATGGGACTTAACTGCTAAGGTCATCAGTCCCACACACACACACACACACACACACACATGCCCGCGGGAGGACTCGAACCTCCGCCGGGACCAGCCGCACAGTCCATGACTGCAGCGCTTTAGACCGCTCGGCTAATCCCGACTAAATTTAATTTCAGTCACTAACGAATTGGGGGGGGGGGGGAGGTTACACCTTGAAGCTATTTCCATCACAGTTCCCTGTCAGTTTGTCTCAGGCAAAGCACTATTGTGTGTGTGTGTGTGTGTGTGTGTGTGTGTGTGTGTGTGTGTAAATTTTCCATTCAAACATTCATGGATCCGTCTTGCATCAAAACTGACGATATCAGACAGAATGCAGAAACTTGGGGACTAGTTCAGCGTTCGCCTACACGAATGCGGGAAACCGCCTGAACAGCACACTGAGAGCGGTGTACCATCCCACGGTCGTTAATCTGTGGCGCGTGTTCGATCCGGATCAGACTCACCACCATGTCTCCCACGGCTGCGCGTTACGCTATAGCTGTAGGAGCAGGTCCGATATAAAGAAACAATTAAGAATACTTAAAGTAAACAAGGCACCAGGTTCCGACGAAATTGCAGTTACGTTTTACGTTGAATACGCCTCACAATCAGGTCCTTTCTAGCATAAAAATATCGAGAACGTCTTGCGCAGTACCGTGTGGCTGGAAAAAAGAGCAAGGCCTTCCTGTCTGCAAAAATGTTAAAAGATAGGATGTAAGAATGACAGATCATTATCGCTGAATTCTGTTTGTTGCAGGATCCCACAGTAACCTCTAAGCTCAAATATTATGACCAGAGACCGGAACTATCTCAGCGTGTCTCTTCAAATGTGTTAAATCCATCTTCAGTTTGAACGTGAATATATATGATTGACATCTTTGTGATTGAAACGCTGTATTTCTATGTTGCCTTCTGCCTTTTTCATATGAACGCTTAACTGCCAAAATAAATGCCTTTGTGGTCTTTTTGGTTTTATTTATTGCTTTGTTATTAAAAAAAGCCGAAATAAATGCCTTTTGTGGTCTTTTTTGGTTTTATTTATTGCTTTGTTATTAAAACAACAATGAGCGTCACCGCAAAAATAGGCAACAAGTGGTAAAGGATTTCATTATCACCTGTGTTTACTTGTCTTCCTATGAGATTACAAGTCCTTCAAAAGCATCAATGAGCACCGGAGCTTAAACGTGGTTTCATTATTGTTCTAAATTTCTCTTTCTTTCACTTTTCATTGCGACTTTGTTGAGCAAGGTACGTAGTAACATTCCGAAATGTGGTTTTTCTTTACGCAGAAACTTGTAAAATTAAATTAATACTTTCAGATCCGATGTATTTTCCACTGACAGTAAAACACTTCGGCACAAAATAATTGAGCAGTCAGTGAACTACGAAAAGAAATATTTCATTTCCGACCGGTCGACTGATCCTACGGGTCGCTTTATTGCCAATGTCATTTTTGGACGATTAGATCCTCAACGTGGTGAATCAATAAAAGCACTCTTGCTTACAACAGAGGGTTTGCCAAAAGTTAATAAGTCAACTCTCGCATAGTTATTTACCACTTCATTACAGTTACTGTGCCCTTAAGAATTTCAATACGACAGTTTATTAATTTTCATCTCAGTGTACCAAACGTAAAAACCGCTGGTGCTATTTCGAAACATGTTTCACATAACCAGCGTGGCACATGATTTCGACAGGCTGTTAGAAGAGATACAAAGCTAGTTCTCAGATGTTGACAAATTTCCAATATTAAAATCTTTCTCAAAGCCCCTTTAAGGATTCTGACATTTAAACACATTTCACCAGACATACCTCTGCTCCCTCAGCATACCATAACGATATGGGGGACATTGGTTTCAGCAGCAGCTTGCTACGCTTCAAATTTCCCGAGGTGGTCATCGCTCTAGAGAATGAAGCACTTCCAATTGTAGCATCAAAGAAATGTCTCCAGTCTTCTGAACTCTAGAAATTAATTAAATTTCATCGCAGCTGAGCTGCCACAAGTGATCTTCCAGCTTCAAGAAACAGGGCAGCCCTTGACGAAGTCAGTGAAAATTATGGCTGATGAAATGCAAAAATTGAGGATTGTGACAGGGAAATGGGGTTCATTAGTTAGGGAAAAGTGTAAAACCGTGTTTCCAAAAACCGTGTTCTTGAACTTAGAAACTTTTCAAAATTCCAACACGATGACAATTCTATTGCAGGAGAAACGGACCCTAAATAGTTCGATGTTTCAGATTTGGTCCAATTAACTCTATTCATATCCAGAGGGCATTTTTTCAGATGAAGAAAGTATTATCTGACAGGATACTTCAGAAAAAAAAGTATTTGGTTGTCAAGTACACCCAATAAGCTGATAATGTATTAAAGTTCGTAAGCTTTCATGAAACATTTTTATTTTTTTATGTCAAGTACAGTTTGCATTTTGTTTAAAACTATGAAGTTACGGTAAAAATATAAAACAACACAATGTTAACATAGATGTATAGACTGCTGAATAGTGCAATCTAGTAAAAAATAGACAATGTGAGCACACTGGTTTGTGAGAACACTGGTTTGTCACATGTCGCTAATCGGCAATATATACATACATCGAAAAAAGTTTTGCATCATTCCGGTTCTCAGATATCCTGAAGAGAAACGTTGGCTGTGGATAGTGTATCACAGACACAGTCCTTTTGACTGTTGAGGGATGTCACTAAATCCGCCCAAAGATGTGAACAACCATGCACGCGCAGCGCCTATTAGACGGAGGGAGTCCGACAGCCGATCAGTTCCAGTCATTCCACCAGGAAGGAGGTACACGGCTCTTGTCTGTAGTTCAACCATGCCTACAAGGTCAATACCGCGGTTCGATCGCGTCCGCATAGTTACTTTATGCCAGGAAGGGCTCACAACAAGGGAAGTGGCGATGACATGCCTCGCTCATGCCGACCAAGGGCTACTACTGCAGTGAATGACCGCTACCTACGGGTTATGGCTCGGAGGAACACTGACTGCAATCCCACCATGTTGAATAATGCTTTCCGTGCAGCCACAGGACGTCGTGTTACGACTCAAACTGTGCACAATAGGCAGCATGATGCCCAACTTCACTCCCGACGTCCATGGTGAGGGCCATCTTCGCAACCACGACACCGTGCAGCGCCGTACAGATGGGCCCAACAACATGCCGAATGGACCGCTCAGGTTTGGCATCACGTCCTCTTCACCGATGATGTCGCGTATGCTTTCAACCACACAATCGTCGGAAACGTGTTTGGAGGCAACCCTGTCAAGCTGAACGCCTTAGACACACTGTCCAGCGAGTGCAGCAACGTGGAGGTCCCCTGATGTTTTGGGGTGGCATTATGTGGGACTGACGTACGCCGCTGGTGGTCATGGAAGGCGCCGCAACGGTTGCACGATACGTGAATGCCATCCTCTGACTGATAGTGCAACCATATTGGCAGCATATTGGCGAGGCATTCGTCTTCGTGGACGACAATTCGCGCCCCGATCGTTCACATCTTGTGAATGACTTCCTTCAGGATAACGACATCGCTCGACTAAAGGTTGCCAGCATGTTCTCCAGACATGAATCCTATCTAACATGCCAGGGATAGATTGCAAAGGGCTGTTTATGGACGACGTGACACACCAACCACTCTGAGGGATCTACGCCGAATCGCCGTTGAGGACTGGGACAATCGAACTGACAGTGCCTTGATGATCTTGTGGACAGTATGCCACGTCGAATACAGGCATGCATCAGTGCAAGAAGACGTGCTACTGTACATTAGATGTACCGGTGTGTACAGCAATCTGGACCACCACCTCTGAAAGTCTCGCTGTATGGTGGTACAACATGCAGTGTGTGATTTCCGTGAGCAATAAAAAGTGTGGAAATGATATTTATGTTGATCTCTATTCCAGTTTTCTGTACAGGTTTCGGAACTCTTGGAACCGAGGGGATACAAAACTTTTTTGATCTGTGTATAACCATTTTAAGTTGTATTCTCGTAAACTTTCTGAATGGGAAAACAGGACCTGTGAATTCTGACGTTTTAGCTCGTGTATTTCCCACTTGTTGGAATGTGGCAAGAAAGGACAGCAGCACGCATTAAACGTTTGGTGGGCAATAGTGGAAATCCAGGAGGTTTCCCACCTGAAATCCCACGGGCAGTGAGAACGTGAGTAAATCGCTTTGTGTGGCTTTACGCCAGAGTACTTCTAAAGTACCTTTGAAAGCATTGAAATCACGTGAATTCCCGTGAGAATTACTCAAAATCCCACAGGTTTTCCTACAAGTGAATGCAGAGAAAGAACTACCACTATGTTTCCATAACAGTGGAAGCGAGCTGCATTTTCACGCCCAGGCATCTTTCCGTCAATCACAAGGCGAAGGCCACTACGCTGCCAACCTTCAATTCAGTAACAGGGAACACAACAAGCGGCGGAGGAGTGAACTCTGCAGGTTTTCCCTGCATGACGGAAGAGAGGGGACAATTTTCAGTTGTCACTGTGGCAAACTTCGCAATTTTCTGCTCTTCTACGGCAATTCTTTGGAGTATAGGAGAGTCGAGAGTCAGTCCGTAGCTCGCTTTGGGGCGAGTTCATGTTCCTCTTTAGCTGTTTTGGAGTAAGTGTCGAGTACAGCGTTTGCGTTATCTTTGCACTGCATAGCTGACAATTTGCGAGTCTGCTTTGCAACTTGTGATCGGTTTTTATCGATACTTCTCTACCGCCCTGGTATCAAGAGTCGATGATGTCCAGTTCCCAGACTTTGAAAAGCGATTTGAACCTCAATTTACAGTCTTCCAAAAAGCATTCAGGTGCCTTCTGCACATATATAATGTTCCTGATTTTGAAGATAATCTTGCTGGTTACTAAAATAAAACGTTGACATTGTATGGATATTGGTATGTACATTTTTGATGAAAGTAACTGTATATTCATACAACTGATTGAGGGCAAATAAATTAGTACTTCAAATATAACTTTTCCTCGCTCCATCTTTTCCTCCAAAACGTTATGATGAGGCGATCTTTCTATTATATTAAAAATCGTCCAAGGATTCTGGCTCATTATGTCGCAATCTTACTGTGACGGTGCTTTCGATGTAACACAGGTTCCATTACGAGAAATACACTGAAGAGTCAAAGAAATTGGTACACCTGCCTAATATCTTGTAGGGCCCCTGCGAGCACGCGGAAGTGCCGCAACACGACGTGGCATGGACTCGACTAATATCCGAAGTAGTGCTGGAGGGAACTGACACCATGAATAGTGTAGGGCTGTCCATAAATCCGTGGAAGTATGGGGGCTGGAGATCTCTTCTGAACAGCACGTTGCAAGGCATTCCAGATATGCTCAATAATGTTCATGTCTGGGGAGCTTGGTGGCCATCGGAAGTGTTTAAACTCAGAATAGTGTTCCTGGAGCCACTCTGTAGCAATTCTTGACGTGTGGTGCGTCGCATTGTCCTGCTGCAATTGCCCAAGTCCGTCAGAATGCACAATGGATATGAATGTATGCAGGTGATCAGATAGGACGCTTACGTACGTGTCACCTGTCAGAGTCGTATCTTGTATCAGAGGTCCCGTATCACTCCAACTGCACACGCCCGACACCGTTATAGAGCCTCTACCAGCTTGTGTCCCATCGCTCGTGCGTCGACTATAACATCACGTTCAAACTCTCGTAAATTTTGATAACGTCCCATTGTAGCACCAATAACCGATCTAACAACTGTGACAGACACATGTTGAGTTATCTAGGCGTTGCCGGCCGCAGCGCCGTATTCTGCCTGTTCACATATCTCTGAATTTGAATACGCTTCCTTATACCAGTTTCTTTGGCGTTTCAGTGTATATTTCTTTCTTAGCAGCGTGAATAATTATATTTGTAATAATCGTACGATTGTCTTGTATTCTATCAAAGCACAAAATTGCTTGTTTGGTCATTTGTGTGTTGAGTTCGTGACAGTGGCAGGAAGCTTGCATGAACGAGTGCCGAACTTCAATCGACTCGCACACCACACGATACAAAACGTACGGAATAGACAGCGACATTTCAGCCTTTTATTGCCTTTTTTAGCAAATTATGATGCATTTTTGCCTGTCTGTTTCAGTGATTTATAAAATCTAAAGTTCCGGTGTCTAATTATGCCACAGATAACAGTTGAATAGTACGATTGGCGGTCGGCCACCCTGTAACAACTACCGTAGCAGCTGCAGTGCAGATTGCCAGCTACACCTTCGGGTTTTCGCCAGCAGTAACGTAGTAAACTGTAACGTCCCGCCCTCGTTTGTTAATGTATTTAAGGGATGATCAAAAAATTTCCGTTTGCGGAAGCTACTGCAGGGTATGTGCAACGTAGGGCAACTCCTGTGCGCGTATACAAGCATCGACATGTAGGCAAGGGATTAGTGTGACATTCGTGTCTTTCCTACGTGCGTGCGGTAAAAACGGAAACGTGAACTACGTCTGCGTTATACGTCCAAACGAGACCAACGTGCTGCTGTTCTTTTCTTGGTTGAAAAAGTACAAAAAACTGTGGACATCCATCGAATAATGAAGAATGGATACGGGTCAGCGTGTCTGTGGAAAACCATCGTTGTGGAATGGTGTGCCAAGTTCTGTGCCGGTCGCGATGTGACGCCAGTCAGACGGGGCGGCTAGCCTCACCCATTACAGAGAACAAGTGGGAGATACTCGAGCAGTAGTCCTATAATCATGGTCTCTCGCCATGCGATTATCATACCTTTGGTCCCTTGAAAAAGGCCCTGAAGGGTCGACTATGACAGTCGTACGAGGCTTCTTCACGCAGCAGAACAGGGTGATTTACCAAACGGCTACCTTCAACGTGGTGCGACGATTGCCTCAAAGTGAGGTGTCACCGCCAGACACCACACTTGCTAGGTGGTAGCCTTTAAATCGGCCGCGGTCCGTTAGTATACGTCGGACCCGCGTGTCGCCACTATCAGTGATTGCAGACCGAGCGCCGCCACACGGCAGGTCTAGTCTACAGAGACTCCTTAGCACTCGCCCCAGTTGTACAGCCGACTTTGCTAGCGATGGTTCATTGCCTACATTTCCAGAGACGACAGTTTAGCATAGCCTTCAGCTTCGTCATTTGCTACGACCTAGCAAGGCGCCATATTCAGTTACTATAATTACTTTGTAAATCATGTACCGTCAAGAGCGACGTTCATCATTAATGGATTAAAGTTAAGTATCAAACTAATTACGTCCGCTTTCTGAATTCTAATTCCTTGTCATGTTCCAGACGTCACAGCAGTAGAGTCCTTTCCTCCTCACGCCAGCCTGCGTGAGCTAAAACGCGTGCATTTCGGCCCCCACCAGTAACACGGTTCTGCCAACACAACACAAAGCTCACGTAGATTCTGCCCGATTGGCATACTGATTCTAGACTATACAGCTAACAAACGGAAACTTTTTGATCGTTTCTTATATATCGATTCCCGTGTCTTGCATTTCTCATTCTTCGAGTTTCAGCTCTCGAGATTCTCCCTCTCACCCCCCCCCCCCCTCCCACCCCGCCCCTCTCTCTCTCTCTCTATCTCTCTCACCGTGCCTGTCATCCTCTCCGTCCCTATCACCTCCCCTCTGTCTCTCTCCCTCTCTCTCACCCTCTCATCGTCCCTCTCTCCCCCCCCCCCCCCTCTCTTTCTGTCTTGGTTTTCAATTTTTCAGTATACCTTCTTGCTTCTATAACCGTAATTTCCCTTACTGTACCTTTTCCCTGTCCCTTTCTTTTTATAAATTATATCATCCACTGGACAACCATACGCTGCAAAGAGGTGAGGAAGGCGGATGCCTACACGGTGATGAGGCAGCAGATCAGCAGGTGAGTGACTCTCTCGCTGTCTGAAAGGGAAAAGGTGTTAGGCGACAATTCATTCGTCTTCTCTGTGTCGTCACTGACGTGACGGCAGCGACAATCACTGTAACGCTTCGTTACGACCAAGCGATAAAGTTCCACTCGCTAACTTATGTCGTTTTATTCAATGAACTTTAATTGCGTCGCGATAAAAGTGTGTCATATGCAACCTGTTAGAAGAAAAAGCGGTAGTGCAGTACTATTTCTTATAAATTCACTTTGGTGCAAGTGATATGTCACACAAGTTGAGACTACTCATTGGTGAAATAGCTGTTGCGGTTAAAGCTTGTGATACGATAAAATTGTGTGCCATAAAAGTTGTACAATTAACGGGCTCAGTGTATGCTATGAGTAACATATGTGTTCACTTTGGTCTGGGAAAAACAAGGAAAACATACTATAAATCTGCATACGGAATGTTTTGCGCAGACATGAATGCCATCGAATGTTTATGGGACATAATCGAGAGGTCATTTCGACCACAGAATCCTGCACTGGCAACGCTTCCGCAATTATGGACACCTATAAACGGAACATGGCTCAGTTATTTTGCAGGGAATTGCCATCGACTTGTTGAGTCTGTGATATGTTGAGTTGCTGCACTATGCCGTGCAAAAGGAGGTCCGATACGGTATTAGGAGATATCGCAAGAATTTTTTCATCTCAGTGTATGTCAGCCTGTTTGCGGGAAATTATGCCGATTGCTTGGTAGGTCGCTGGAGGGAATTGGCACCATATCTGCACTTACAAGTCACCCAACTCCCGCAAATTCCGGGGAGAGGGCGATGAGCTCTGACGCTACTTTCAATCACATCCCAGGTGTGTTCGATCGGGTTCAGATATGGCGAGTTGCGGGACCAGCACATAGATTGGAACTCGCCATTGCGTTCCTCGAACCACTCCATCACGCTTCTGGCCTTGTGACATGGCGCATTATGTTGTTGAAAAGTACCACTGCCGTCGGGAAATATGGTCGTCATGAAGGGATGTACGTGGTCTGCAACCAGTGTACGATGCTCCTTGGCTGGCATGGTGCCTTACACGAGCTCCACTGGGACCATGGCTGCCCACGTGAATGTTGCACCGAAAATAATGGAGCCGCCGCCAGCTTGTCTACGTCCCGCAGTACAGGTGTCACGGAGCTGTTCCCCTGGAAGACGACGAAGTCGCGCCCGCCCATCGACATGATGAAGGTATGGGGGTTCATCAGACCCTGCAAAGCTCTGCACTGCGCCAAATGTCCAGTGCCAATAGTCATGAGCCTATTTCCATCGTAATTTCCAATGTCGCGGTGTTAAAACTGCACATGAATGGGTTCCTCTTCTGCGGAGACCCATCCTTAGGAGTGTTCGGTGCACTGTATGTTCAGACACACTTGTAATCTGCCCCGCATTAAAATCTGATTTTAGTTCCGCCGCAGTTCGCCGCATATCCTATTTTACCGGTCTGACATCCGTAATGAGGGACTGCCGCCCAGCACCACGACCTCTGGGCGTGGTTTCACCTTGGTTTCACAACGTGTTGAAGCGAGACACCACAGCACTCCTCGAACACTCGACAAGTCACGCAGTTGCCGAAATGCTCGTACCGAGCCTCCGGGCTATCACTGATACAACATGCACCGGGCATGTGTCTGACAAGCAGTCATTTATCACCAGGTGACGCTGCAATCGCCTGGACGGGTTTATATCGATAGTAGGTCGGTGGTCATAATGTTCTAACTGATCAGTGTACAGTATACACACTATTGGTCATTAAAATTGCTAAACCAAGAAGAAATGCAGATGATAAACAGGTATTCATTGGACAAATATATTATACTAGAACTGACATGTGATTACATTTTCACATAATTTGGGTGCAATGATCCTGAGAAATCAGTACCCAGAACAACCACCTCTGGCCGTAATAAGGCCCCTGATAGGCTCGGGCATTGAGTCAAACAGAGCTTGGATGGCGTGTACAGGTACAGCTGCCCATGAAGCTTCAACACGATACCACAGTTGATCAAGAGTAGTGACTGGCGTATTGTGACGAGCCAGTTGCTCGGCCACCATTGACCAGACGTTTTCAATTGGTGAGAGATCTGGAGAATGTGCTGGCCAGGGCAGCAGTCGAACATTTTCTGTATCCAGAAAGGCCCGTACAGGACCTGCAACACACGGTCGTCCATTATCCCGCTGAAATGTAGGATTACGCAGGGATCGAATGAAGGGTAGAGCCACGGGTCGTAACACATCTGAAACATAACGTCCTCTGTTCAAAGTGCCGTCAATGCGACCAAGAGGTGACCGAAACGTGTAACAAATGGCACCCCATACCATCACGCCGGGTGATACGCCAGTATGGCGATCACGAATACACTCTTCCAATGTGCGTTCACCGCGATGTCGCCAAATGCGGATGCGACCATCATGATGCTCTAAACAGAACCTGGATTCATCCGAAAAAATGACGTTCTGCCATTCGTGCACACAGGGTCGTCGTTGAGTACACCATCGCAGGCGCTCCTGTCTGTGATGCAGCGTCTAGGGTAACCGCAACCATGGTCTCCGAGCTGATAGTCAATGATGCTGCAAACGTCGTCGAACTGTTCGTGCAGGTGGTTGTTGTCTTGCAAACGTCCCCATCTGTTGACTCAGGGATCGAGACGTGGCTGCACGATCCGTAACAGCCATGCGCATAAGATGCCTGTCATCTCGACTGCTAGTGATACGAGTCCGTTGGGATCCAGCACTGCGTTCCGTATTACTCTCCTGAACCCACCGATTCCATATTCTGCTAACAGTCATTGGATTTCGACCAATGCGAGCAGCAATGTCGCGATACGATAAACCGCAATCGTGATAGGCTACAATCCGACCTTTATCAAAGTCGGAAACGTGATGGTACGCATTTCTCCTTACACGAGGCATCACAACAACGTTTCACCAGGCAACGCCGGTCAACTGTTGTTTGTGTATGAGATATCGGGTGGAAACTTTCCTCATGTCAGCACGTTGTAGGTGTCGCCACTGGCGGCAACCTAGTGTGAATGCTCTGAAAAGCTAAATATTTGCATATGACAGCAACTTGTTTCTGTCGGTTAAATTTCGCGTCTGTAGCACGTCATCTTCGTGGTGTAGCAATTTTAATGGCCAGTAGTGTAGTTAAAAATATACATCACTTAGATTTCTTAGTTTGCCATTCCACGCGAGTTCTGTCTGTACTATAGGAGTAGCGTCATGCTAGGTGCGTAGTAATTATCTCACTGCACGTCTTCTGAGATCTGTGCCGGAGCTCGGTGTGCGGTGTCTTGAAAAGCTGGGTGGTGGGTTACATTTGCACGCAGTGGCTCGAAGCGAAGACGGCCACCTCTGGTGGCGTCCGCAGCCACTCCGAGCCTCGGAGTGAGCGTGGCTCAGCGGTGGCGCGCTGGTAGCCAGTTTAACTATACGAGTAACTTCTTCCACCGAGATGTTAGAGGCACGCCGTGAGCGCGTGCGATCGACAAAGACACCGTCGATACTGCGTTAAGTCCTTCGCCGTCTCTGATTCAATAATAATGTCTTCGTCAGATCTCAAAATGCAACAATATGGCAGCAACCGAAGGCAGGAGACACGCGGCTGCACGCTAGCCGGAATGAATGAGACACTGTTTGCCCGCTTCAGCGCAGCTGGTGTCCGACACGCTTCTGTTGCAAATTGGAAGCGCGCTCGGGTCAGTTACTCTGCAGTCTTTCTCAAACGATGTTACAAAAACTATTCTGTGAAAAATTTTGGTTTTTCGTGAATTTTAGCTTCACATATCAGCTTCATTTGGACTGACAATCTTTTCATTAAGAGTCATAGTCATTGTGATATGTCGGGATTACGTACTTCACATCACGAACTTCGAGTATTGTGCAGTGAAAAATAGGAGTCGCTACGAATTGCATTTGTTGATTACACTGAGAGGGTAAAAGTATGGCATACGACGCAGTAGTTTGCTGGACCTCCTTTTGCCTGACGTAGTGCAGCACCTCGACGTGGCATGGACTCAACAAGTCGTTGGAGGTCCCTTGCAGAAATATTGAGCCACGCTGCCTCTATAGCCTTCCATAATTCCGAATGTTTTGCCGATGCAAGATTTTGTGCACGAACTGACTATCGATTATATCCTATAAATGTACGATAGTATTCATTGCGGGCGATTTGGGTAGCCAAATCATTCCCTCGAATTGTCCACAACGTTCTTGAATCCAATTTCAAACAATCGTGACGCACTGACATGACGCATTGTCACCCATAAAAATTCCGTCATTGTTTGGGAGCGTCAAGTCCATTAATGGCTGCAGATGATCTCCGAGTAGCCGAGCGCAACCATTTCAGGTCAATGATCGGTCCGGTTGGACCAGGGACCCCAGTCCATTCCACCCTTTTAAGGAATCACCACCAGCTAGCACAGAGCCTTGTTGACGACTTGGGTCCACGGCGTCGTGGGGTCTGCGCCACATTCGAACCCTACCATCAGCTCTTACCAACTGAAATTGGGACTCATTCTGACCAGGCCACGGTTTTCCAGTCGTCTAGGATCCAACTGATGTGGTCACGAGCCCAGGAGAGGTGCTGCAGGTGATGTCGTGCTGTTAACAAAGGCACTACCGTCGGTCGTCTGTTGCCATAGCCCATTAATGCTGCCACGGATACGTTCGTCGTACGTCCCACATTGATTTCTACGGTTATTTCACTGAGTCTGTTAGCACGCAAACGCCGCTGCTCTCGGTCGTTAAGTAATGCCTGAAATCTGGTATTCTTGGCACACTCTTGACACTCTGGATCTCGGAATATTGAATTTCCTAAAGATTTCCGAAATGGAATGTTCCATGCGCCTAGCTCCAACTACCATTCCGCGTTCAACGTCTGTTAATTTCCGTCGTGTAACCATAGTCAGGTCGGGAATCTTTTCACAAGAATCGCCTGAGTACAAATGACAGCTCCGCCAATGCACTGTCCTTTTATACCTTGTGTACGCTATACCACCGCCATCTGTATATGTGTATATCGCAATCGCTCGACTGTTGTCACCTCAGTTTATCAGACCATACACTGCTGCGTTTAAATGTAGTTTTTATTTTAACTTGATAGGAGGGACCTCATTTTGGATATACGTATCGTATATATCGTGTTCACTTCCACTCGCGCGCTAACTACACAGCTAGAGTGAAATATTTATAACAACCGTCATATCTCATACACAGGTCGAGATATCGAAACGACATTTTGGAGTATGGTAACATGCCAAGAAGAGGGTATTTTGCCATACGGTTAACATGACAAACTTTCTTGTCTACTGCGGTAGACAATTAACAACGGTCTTTTTGATGGAATAATGTAATTTTTAAGCGCCATCGACTGCTGGTGAAATGTCTGCTCACTGCGTCAACAGTGGTTCATAAGGGTCGGTATAACTTTGCGACACACACTGTCGTTGCTTTTCGTGACGTAGTAGGGTGGACAGGTTGGGGAATCATCATCTCTCTCTTCAGACCTGTAAAGACCTGTAAAGGAAGGAGCGCGTGACCAAAATCCGGTGACCTACCTCCACATGCGCTTCTGTCCTCCACCATATTACATCCCCGGGACACAATTTATCCATTAGTACGGTTCTACTGGACTTATAGGGGCACATACACTTAATATTTGTTCTTAAACTACTTCATTTTACAGTAAACATTACTTTTATACCATCAAAACAATATTTTTAATAATATGCGATTTTTTCATCCTGTGCAATGGGGAAACTATTAGTTCTCGAGAAAAATAAATAGGATCTCGTTTGTAGGGAACTTACTGCTTAATTTTGTAGTGGGAACAATTTTCGCTAGAAGCCGCGGTTTTCGACTTGTCCAATAGAAACAACATCCTATTCATTTTTTCTCTAGGAATAATAGTTTCCGTATTGCAGAGGATGAAAAAATCGCCTATTATTAAAATTTTGTTTTTATGGAATAAAATTAATGTTTACGCCTCACATCCACGCTCACATCTCGCCGTTGGGGATACTCCCTCTTATCACTGTTCAAAAATTTGCGACGCCACGACTGTCTTCCCTCCACTTTACCTTCTTTCAGCCTTGGTTGAGTGGGCTAAGTGGCTTTGCTGCACCTTCATTAGGGGCCTCAATCCGAGCTTGTGCTCCGTCTCTAATGGCCTCGATGTCGCCGGGATGTTAAACCCACTCTTCCATCCTTCCTTCTGTATGCACACGCAGGCGCATATAACTGAGCTGGACAGCACGGAGAGTTGGCACGCAGACTACCAGCTTTCTTTGTGTCCCCACGGATAATTCCCTGCATCGTTCGCCTCTTAGGTAACATACTATTTCCCTTTGTGAAGATCTATGAGCTGCTCCGTATTATTGCGACAGCATATCAAGTTGCCTATTGCACAGATCGGCTGAGAAT
Source organism: Schistocerca americana (assembly GCF_021461395.2). Lineage (NCBI taxonomy): Eukaryota > Metazoa > Arthropoda > Insecta > Orthoptera > Acrididae > Schistocerca > Schistocerca americana. The sequence continues at coordinate 305,413,838 of NC_060121.1, forward strand.
CACTGTGATGATGAAATCTAGCAAGTAGCCTCGAGACGTAGCGTGGGACGGTTAGCTAGACGGGTTGCCTAACCGGCTGTAGTTCTGGAAGCAACGACTGTTGTGTTTGTGTTCACCAGTCACGAACTTAAATCAGCTGCCCAGTATGCGTATCGGTTGCTGTCCACACGCCAAGAGGAATCGCAACAGCTTGTAGTTCGGTCATCTGAATCTGGCGCTGCAACCTGAACTGCCAACCTTGCCCCATCTAGCACGCTAACAATGAGACGGATCATGTTTGTCGCTGAGACTTCGCTAATCGTGATGCCGATGCTCACAGCGCACGTGCCTCTTCCGCGTCACTCGTTCCACTAACAGAGATCATCACAGGCGCAACCATAGTATGAAGCGAGGTTGAACGGAACAGTGAAGGACTTGCGAGCAAGTCTGAAGGAACAGATACTGTTAATTATCCACAGCTCTAAGAAATTTTTCGAAATTAATTCGCTGACAACTAATTCCTTGAGAGTATCTGTATTAGGTATAGACTGACTACCAAACAGAGACAGGAAAATTTGTGCCTCACCAGCACTCGAACCCAGATTTCCCGCTTATCGCGATCGGTCGCATGACTGCTTCAGCTATGTTAAAAATGAAGAAACTCCTCCAGCTGTATTCAAGGTGTCGAATTTTTTTCGGCAACTAGTTTCAACGTTGTAACAACGTCATCTTCAGGTCCTATAACATATACCATACATACAACAACCAATGTGACATCAGTAACCTATGAGTAATGTAAAAAAATACAGTACTGGCCATTAAAATTGCTACACCACTGAAGATGACGTGCTACAGACGCGAAATTTAACCTAGAGGTAGAAGATGCTGTGATATGCAAATGATTAGCTTTTCAGAGCATTCACACAAGGTTGGCGTCTTTGGCGACACCTATAACGTGCTGACATGAGTAAAGTTTCCAACCGATTACTCATACACAAACAACAGTTGACCGGCGTTGCCTGCTGAAACGTTGTTGTGATGCCTCGTGTAACGAGGAGAAATGCGTACCATCACGTTCCCGACTTTGATAAAGGTCGGATTGTAGCCTATCGCGATTGCGGTTTATCGTATCGCGACATTGCTGCTCGCGTTGGTCGAAATCCAATGACTATTAGCAGAATATGGAATCAGTGGGTTCAGTAGGGTAATACGGAACGCCGTGCTGGATCCCAACGGCCTCGTATCACTAGCAGTCGAATTGACAGGCATCTTATCTGCATGGCTGTAACGGATCGTGCAGCCACGTCTCGATTCCTGAGTCAGCAGATGGGGACGTTTGCAAGACAACCCTCTGCACGAACAGTTCGACGATGTTTGCAGCAGCATGGACTATCAGCTCGGAGACCATGGCTGCGGTTACCCTTGACGCTGCATCACAGACAAGTGTGCCTGCGATGGTGTACTCAAAGACGAACCTGGGTGCACGAATGGAAAACGTAATTTTTTCGGATGAATCCAGATTCTGTTTACAGCATCATGATGGTCGCATCCGTGTTTGGCGACATCGCGGTGAACGTACATTGGAAGCGTGTATCCGTCATCGCCATACTGGCGTATCACCCGGTGTGATGGTATGGGGTGCCATTAGTTACACGTCTTGGTCACCTCTTGTTCGCATTGACGGCACTTTGAACAGAGGACGTTACAGTTCAGATGTGTTACGACCCGTGGCTCTACCCTTCATTCCATCCCTGCGAAACCCTACATTCCAGTAGGATAATGCACGACCGCATGTTGCAAGTTCTGTACGGGCCTTTCTGGATACAGAAAATGTTCGACTGCTGCCCTGGCCAGCACATTCTCCAGATCTGTCACCAACTGAAAACGTCTGGTCAATGGTGGCGGAGCAACTGGCTCGTAACAATACGCCAGTCACTACTCTTGATGAACAGTAGTATCGTGCTGAAGCTGCATGGGCAGCTGTACCTGTACACGCCATCCAAGCTCTGTTTGACTCAATGACCAGGCTATCAAGGCCGTTATTACGGCCAGAGGTAGTTGTTCTGGGTATTGATTTCTCAGGATCATTGCACCCAAATTGCGTGAAAATATGATCGCATGTCAGTTCTAGTATAATATATTTGTCCAAAGAACATCTGTTTATCATCTGCATTTCTTCTTGGTGTATCAATTTTAATGGCCAATAGTGTATATTATAACCATATTACATAATGGACGAATTCAATGAAATTAATTACATTTTGTCCGTTTTGATTAAATGCAATCATTCTGGAAATTAATAATTTACTTGGTACGAATAAGTACAAATGAACTTATGTATAGCTGATTGTTTTATTACAGATCATTGTCAAGTATTAAATGAAATGGGAGTATATATAAAAAACGTAGGTGACAAGCCGTTACGCTTACGGATAATAAACAGTGCTGAAGAGAATATGCATTGCTAATCAGACATATGTAGGGTAAGATCCATCATTAAAGAACAGTAAAGGGGAGGGGGGGAGGTAGAAATAGAGTTATGTTTGCATAACACTTCATTGTCATCATACTAAAGTTACAGGGAAGCAAGTTACTTAAACAATGTCAGTCATAACGTCTCAAAACGAATAATAAGAAACCGGAAAACGAATCTGGAACCTAATTAATAAAAGGTAGTCTGTGGTGTAAAAATACGTACAAATCAATCTAAAACCTACTCATTCGACTAAAAAATGTAAGTTAAAATGTCGCTGAAAAACTATTTCAACATCTTTGTCTCTTCAACGGCAGTAATCTTGGTCATACGTAGTGTAATTTTAGTATGCTTACATGGTCAATAGAACGATCAAGTTCATAGCAATACTCCAAACGAAGTAACTAGGTATTGACAGTCGAAACAATTCGTCACACCTGTAAAATATTTGCTGTTCCTCTTATAAACACTTATCAGAACGAAGACACACAGCAAAGTATACAGCGTATAACACTTATTTTAAATGTGATCTAGTCAAAGGTTGATTAGGGTAATTACACTCAATGACATGCTTAATCACTACTTATTAGGACGGCGGAAAGTCTAACAACCAATATCACCAATACACCATGGGTACTCATACATTTCGCTTATCCATATACATCAGTTCTTGTGTAAAATTAATAGTTAAAATATAAGCTATCCACTTATTACGAGAACAAGCATGAGTGGGAAGTAAAATTATTCTGAACACAAGGCCTCTTAAGTGATTAGGATGAAACTGACTCGTAACAGTGAAAGACGATGTGTCCAGTATGGAGTCTGACAAGGGAAAGCGAATTCTCTATCGAATTGACCACATAGTGAACTCCATAGTAGGTATAACCGAGCACAAACACATGAACTACTACCTTATAATCACTACTAACGGACATATCTCCATATAGAGGGGTGTCAATCCAAGTACGTGAATTCACATAATCTCGAGGCTAATCATCAACCACAATATGGGAAACCATGAGAATCTGTACGGATGATTGGCATCCGGTAATCGTTACCACGCCGACGTCTCTCGCGATAACGCGTCATGTAATCAAAGGAATAACATCGGTCCTACTTACAGCAAAATTTTTGTAAATATTTATACTACTGTTTATCTGCACTACCGACAAAATACTATTAACTTCAAAGTGAGTGGTTATTTCCTGTTCATAAAGAAGTCAGTACTGCTCTGTACTGCACGTCAAAGAAAATGGAAAGTAGTATTTAAAACTGTATCGATGTCTACTGATCAAATAGTTTGAAACCAAAATACATAATCGTTGTTATCGTGCAATACTCGTGGAGTAGAACACATCGACATCATTCTTTCATCGTCAAACGCCGATTACACTTTTCGACATTACTAAATCAAGGTGAACATAATCTTATTTTCAGAGATGAGCTCCGTTACTATCACTCCCACTAGTGTATTATAACCATATACTAATCCTGTAGCTTCTACTAATAAGTAACCATAACATAAAATACAGCTCTATATGAAGACAAATCGTTCTAGACGAAAGATATTCTTTACGATAAACACATCATGGCAGTACCATGACTAACATAATTAAACTTCATGTTAATGCCTACAGAGGGATAGCAGGCATAGAGATAAAGTCTATATTGAAAGTGGTATTCCTACTTCGCTTAACCTAACGTTCCTTTACCACTCGTTGTATACTCTTGTAAACGCATTGTGACAGGGGCACTAAATATTTTAAAAAATGTTAACTCTGCAGACTGGCGTATTGTTTCATACTTGTTATCACGCCAAAATCTATTATGCTATCACATTTTGTAATACGTCAGCATACGGTTATTTTGTTAATGTAATCCGGTAAAGTTCTGAAATAACGTAACTAGGGGGAAGCGGATTCTCTGTAAACACGTCGTTTATATGCCTGTGTTCATACCGAACGTCAAACGCGTGAAATTCCAGCCTACAAAAAAGAAAAACAAGTCATTCCGAAAATGTGACAAAACCACATGGTGTACAGCAGAGAAGCGATGTTATTTACCGATACTACTTATGGGACGTCTAACGACGTTCGTAGTAACCGTCGAATGCGTTGTCAACAAGACTTCTAGCAAGCTACGACGTTCTACGATGTGCCACTAATGCGTGATATGAGGATTATTACGATGTATGGGACGTCTAAATAGACATGTTACGGTTAAGTCACCATACACTTGTTGACGTCAACTGCGTGCGGCTGATACTAGAAGTCAGTGGTGAGATATGGACGTGCTCCGTGTGGAAGGTGGGTAATAACTAGTATGAAGTTTAGATCGGTAGTCCAAAGATAGTAACCAAGAGCTTCATCGTCAAAGATGCATCATCAAGGAGTAACCAACTTACACTATCCTGCCGAATACTGAGTGCATACGTATGAAAGTCATGCAAATGGAATGCAAACTACTCCGAAACATCTTCTAACTCTTATCGTACGTAATTCTTATAGTAACTTTATCAATGGCCGACGAACATTAAAAACCTTTCATACGCACAAAAGTGCAGTTGATAAACCTTTTTTTTTTTTTGAAAGGTTGTCATATGGAATACTTCGTCATATGTCTGACTACAATGCGTATATGCTGTATATCAAAGTAGTCTTCAAACTACATAAAGAAAATACAATGGTGTTACATATTTGTACTTAAAAAAATAATAATGGCTCACAACTGTAGTTGTCCGTATGTTCAGATAAGCAAGCTATGTGTGTACATAATTACATCCACAAGAGTAAGATTTCCTGGTTGAATAATGTAACACAATGACAGTCATATAGGTAAAATAAATAAAATAAAACTATAACGTGGGTCATGTGGGTTCTTAGTTACATAAGAGATTCTGAAAAATATCGAAGAATGCCTTATTCTTTGATTCGACTTGATCATTTAGGAGGGTCAATGGTTTTTTCTGTGACGCAATATAAATTTCTAGTGTTTCTAATAGGTCCATAGTACGCGGTATTTTAAAATTCTTGTCAATACTTGTGACATGGTGGTTCTCGATTAGTAAGTGTTGTTTAAATGTTGAATGTTTTACAGTGTGAAGTGTTGTATGTTCTCGGTATCTTTCCTTAAAACTTCTTCATGTCTGGCCTATATATATGCATTCACAATCATCACAGGTAATGCTATAGACCCCAGATTTTTGGAATGGCTCAGGTTGTTCAACCGAATGCGTCAGTAATATAGAAAGCATGTATTTGTTTCTAAAACTTATATGAATGTCGATTTTGTTAAAGGATCGTGCAACGTTGTGAGATATTGGGCCAATGAAGTCCATACTGGCGTAAAATACGTTTTTCTTCGTGTAACGTTCGAGGGTTATTTTCTTCAAGTGACCGGAATTTTTATCTAAAATCTTGGAATAGACGTTGTCAACTACTTCGGGTCTGAAGCTATTAATATATGCAATGTCTTTAAGGATGTGTTTTTCATGTTCAATCTTTTCCAATCCTAAGGGAATTTTTACTAGTCTGCTGATCGCGCTATACAAGAAGGACATCTTATATCTATCGTGGTGTGCAGAATTGTGTGAAATGATTGCATCTGTGGTAGTTAGTTTTCTATAAATGCCTGACATTGATCTGTAATAAAAACGATCATGTATATATAATTTCATTTGTACTTATTGGTACCACATAAATTAATTTCCAGAATGATTGTATTTAATGAAAATGGCCAAAATGCAATTACTTTTTGTTGAATTCGTCCATTGTGTAATATGGTTATAATATATTTGTTTACATAACAATTCGTAGATTACTGATGTCACGTTGGTTGTTGTATGTATGGTATATGTTATAGGGCCTGAAGACGTTGTTACAACGTTGAAACTAGTTGCCAAAATAAAATCGACACCTTAAATACAGCTGGAGGAATTTCTTCATTTTTAATACAAATTTATACCAGCTGGCATCCCACTGTCCTGTATTTCAACTATGGATGTACGAAGACTTCAGCTATGCGTGCACGCTCACTATTGGGTAGTAGATCTATACCTAATACACCTGATGTCCGGCATTTCGCAGTCAGCTAATTAATTCTGAAGCATTTCGTAAAGCTGTGGATCGTCAACAATATCTCCCTTCAGACAGGCGTGTGTCACAAGCATAGGCGGACACGCGACGACAACACTGGTCTCAATTCTATCGTTCTCCCTGTTTCGGGAATCCAAGTGAGATTCCGAGCATTAGGTGATGAATTTAGTGGGCACATAAAAGGGTGCAGACAGTGTGATATGTGGAAGTTTGGGTCGTTCTGGGGAGCGTGTACGGATAGTCAAAGTTGTTAAGGCGACTGGTCGCTATAAGTGGGAAATCGAGTCCGGGTCCGGCACAAGTTTTCATATGTATCTATTAGCTAGTATATCTATACCTAATACAGGTGATGTCAGCGAATTAATTTCGAAGACAATTAAGGACCTCTCTTATCAATACTCTTGATTTGATCAACTTTGCCGGTGCTCACTAACTAATTTAAAAGGGTGTTTCCATATACGCTGACGGAAAAAAAATCGCAACACCAAGAAGGGGTTGAGAGACATAAACGAAAGTTTTTGGACGTGTTTTACATGTCAAAGATGATGTGGATTCAAATTTTGCGCCAGTCGCACAAGAGCGGCGCTAGTAACGCCACTATGAAAATGGTTGAAATGGCTCTGAGCACTATGGGACTTAACAGCTGAGGTCATCAGTCCCCTAGAACTTAGAACTAGTTAAACTAAGGACATAACACACACCCATGCCCAAGGCAGGATTCGAACCTGCGACCGTAGCGATCGCGCGGTTCCAGACTGAAGCGCCTAGAACCGCTCTGCCACTCCGGCCGGCGCCACTATGAAGATACAAATCAGGTCGTGAGCAGTAGTTACTTTGAGACTGGACGCAGTGCGCTGATGTTATTAAAAATGCCTTTAAGCGACAAAGACGCCATTATCAATACCTCACTCAGCTTGAACGAGGTTGTGTAATACAGCTACGAGAAGCTGGGTGTTCCTTCTGTGATATTGCACAAAGACTTGGCAAGAATGTAGTCACTGTACATAATTGCTGGCAGCGGTGGTCACGAGAATGTAAGGTCACAAGAAGACCGGGTTCCGGACGACCATGTATCGAGACGAAATAGCGTCGCGTTCGGCGTATGGCTCTGGCTCATCGTATTGCAACTGAAGCAGCAATTTGAGCAGCTGTTGGCACCACAGTGACAAAACGAACTGTTACAAATCGGTTACTTCAAGGACAGCTCCAAGTAGACACTCTGCAGCATGCGTTCCACTGCCCCTAAACCACCGCCATTTGCGATTTTAGTGGTGTCAGGTAAGAGTTCATTGGAGGGCAGGTTGGAGGTCTGTTGTGTTTTCTGATTAACACTGGTTCTGCCTCAGTGCCAGTGATGGCCGTTTGTTGGTTAGGAGGAGGTCAGTTGAGGGCCTACAACGAACCTGTCTGCGTGCTGGGCACACTGGACCTACTACACCTGGAGTGTCTGGGGTGTGATTTCGTGTGACATCAGGAGCGCTCTCGTGGTTATCCCACATACGCTGACTGCCAATTTGTACGTTAATCTGCTGATGCGACATGTTGCGCTGCAATTCATGAACACGACTTCAGGGAGCGTTTTCCAACAGGATAACGCTGGCCCATCGTTGTTGTAATCAAACATCTCTAACCATGGTCGACGTGTTGCCTTGAATCGAGCACATATGGGACATCATCGGACTTCAACTTCAGCGCCATGCGCAACCTGCAATAAACGTCCCTATATTGACCGACTAAGTGCAACAGGCATAGAACTACAATTCCCAAACCGAAATCCGGCACCTGGACGACACAAAGCATGCATGTTTCCATATCTGCATTCGACATTCCGGCGGTTACCCTAATTATTAATGTGCCAGCATTTTACATTTGCAATGGCTTATCTCACACTTACATAAACTTGTGCGCTTGCAATGTTTATCATTTAACTATGTCACCTAGACAAATACAAGGTCATTTTTTCCACCGTGTACAAACTCTATGTATTGATCGATGAGAGGATACAGAACAAAAAATGTCTAATGAACTTCTGTTCGGAAATGCATGTTTTCCATGCTAGAGATCATTTATTCAATCATACTTTGTTACTGAGACTGCGGACTAATACGCGCTGTTTCTTGCAGCCACAGTTACAGTTTGCATGGTTTCCTCCTAGAGGGTGGTACTGTTCCTCATACGTCATGCCCTAGACCCAGCTGCTGCCATAGTAATTGGTACCGTTGTGTCCGTTTCACTTCTCTTGCTGACTCACCTAGTAGTGGATGTGATGCAGCGTTGTACACAATGACTCCGTATTCGAATCGAAAGCTTGTCGACATGGTGTTTACTTACGGAAAGACAAATGACAGCTGGCGGCAGGCAGCAAGGTTGTATTAGGAGACCTATCCCCGCCGACAGAGACCACAGCATTCAGTGTTTGCAACAGTGTCTCGCCGTTTGTCTGAGACAGGGTCGTTTCAGGAAGCACGAAATCATGACGAACGTACTCAAAATGTTCAGACACCAGATCTGGAGGAAAATGTGATTAACACTGTCGATGGCTACCGCCGTTTCAGTACCAGGCAGATGACCCGCCAGTACAGGGTAAGGCAGACGACCGTGTGCAACATTCTCCATGACAATTGTTATTATTATTTACGGCTTGTGGAGGGCTTACTAGCGACAGACTTTCCACATCGGGAGCAGTTTTGTCACCGTTTTTTTTTTTTTTTTTTTTTTTTTTCACTTGGCAACCACGACTTCGGGATTTGTGCCATCCACTCTATTCACAGATGAGACCACCTTTACGCGGAGTGGTACCTTCAAGTTTCATAACAGTCATCCGTGGGATAGTACGCAGAAACCCCATGATATGATGACAGCGAATCATCAGCATCGGTACGGCCGAAATGTGTGGACCGGAATAATTGGCGACCGTATTTTGGGACCAGTCTTATCTCCACATCGCCTAACAAGCCATAACTATCGGTGTTTTTACGAGTGACTGTGCCTCCCCTGCTCGAGGAAGTGCCATTGATCATTCTAATGATTATGTGGCTGCTACATGATGGTGCTCCAGCCCACTTCACCATTAGCGTCCGGAAATGCGTGGTTTCCACGGCAGAGACCATTTATTCAATCATACGTTGTGACATAGACGGCGATCTAATACACACCGTACCACGCAGCCACAGTTACAGTATGCATCGTTTCCTCCAAGAGGGTAGTGCTGTTCCTCATACGTCATGCCCTAGCCCCCGCTCCTGCAATAGTAATTGGTAATGTTGTGTCCGATTCACTTCTCTTGCTGACTCACCTAGTAGTGGACGTAATACAGCGTTGAACACAACGGTTCCGTATTCGAATCGAGAGCTTGACGAAATGGTGTTTACTTACGGAAAGGGAAAATGACAACGGGTGGCGGGCACCAAGATTGTATCAAAAGACCTATCCCATCGACAACAACTACAGCATTCAATGTTTGCAACAGTGCTTCGCCATTTGTCTGAGACAGGGTCGTTTCAGGAAGCAGGAAACCATGAAGGACGTACCAGAAATGTTCGGATACCAGACTTGGAGGAAAATGTGGTTAACACTGTGGAAGGCGACCGCTGTGCTAGTAACAGACAGTTGGCCCTCCAGTACAGGGTAAGACGGATGACCGTGTGGAACATTCTCTATGACAACTGTTACTACCCTTATCACTTACAGCGTGTGGAGGGCTTACTAGCGACAGACTTTCCAAATGGTTCAAATGGCTTTGAGCACTATGGGACTCAACTTCTGAGGTCATCAGTCCCCTAGAACTTAGAACTACTTAAACCTAACTAACCTAAGGACATCACACACATCCATGCCCGAGGCAGGATTCGAACCTGCGACCGTAGCGGTCGCGCGGTTCCAGACTGAAGCGCCGAGAACCGCTCGACCACATCGGCCGGCCAGACTTTCCACATCGGGAGCAGTTTTGTCACTGGTTTCTTCACCAGGCAACCTGGATGTGTGTCATCGATGAGGCCACCTTTACGCGGAGTGGTATCTTCAACTTTAATAAGTCATCTGGTGGATAATATGCAGAACTCCCATTGTATTGTGACAGTGAATCAGCCGGAATGTGTGGGCCGGGACAATTGGTGACCGTATTTTGGAATCAGTCCTTCCACGACGACTAACAGACCGGAACTATCGGCGTTTTTTGCTAGTGACTTTGGCTCCCCTGTTGGAAGAAGTGCCATTGATGATTCGAAGGGTTATGTGACTGCTACATGATGGTGTCCCAGGCTACTTCACCGTTAACGTCCGGACGCATCTCAATCGTGTTTTCCCTTGTCGACGGGTCGGACGAGGAGGTCCAGTTGCACGGCCCGCTCGTTTACCGGATCTTAACCCGTGCGATTTCTGGTTATGGGCGCTCAAAAGTATCGTGTATGCAGAGCCCATTCCAGATGTGGAGACACTGGAGCAGCGTATTCATGCTGCCTTTGACACAGTTCGGATGGAGCGTGGCCGATGTGAAAGTATGAAAGAGAACACGCTACGGCGCGTACGCGCATGCGTTGAGCCACATGGAAACAATTTTCAACACATACTGTAACTGCGCCTGCATGCTACAGCGCGTATTAGACTGCAGCCTCTGTAACAAGATATGATTGAATAAATGGTCTCTAGCATGGAAAAGGACAAAAGTTCATTCATTTTTTTGTTCCGTATCTTCTAATCAATCAGTCCCCAGGGTTTGTACACGGTGGAAAAAATCACCCTGCGTATTCCCTAAATTTCATTACTCTACACCGAGCGAGGTGGCGCAGTGGTTAGACACTGGACTCGCATTCGGGAGGACGACGGTTCAATCCCGCGTCCGGCCATCCTGATTTAGGTTTTCCGTGATTTCCCTAAATCGCTCTAGGCAAATGCCGGGATGGTTCCTTTGAAAGGGCACGGCCGACTTCCTTCCCCGTCCTTCCCTAATCCGATGAGACCGATGACCTCGCTGTCTGCTCTCCTTCCCCAAAACTACCCAACCCCAACCTCTCCATAGTTCCATCCAGTACCATTGAAGTTATTCGCAGATGTCATTACTCTACATTAATTATTTTTAGTGTCGCGATTTTTTCCTTCATTGTATTTGTAACTACTGTACGAGATGTTTTCAAATCTGATATGCACCAGATTACAAATAGGTCACGTGGAAAAACAGGATTTCACAGTGAAACATTATTGACCTATTCTTAGTACAAATATTTACTATAAAGGCAGTGTAATCACAAAGATTCTTAGTTTCTCACATACCTTGAGACAAGGCTATATTAATATTGTTGCTAAGAATAGTCGAAATATACCTGCATGGCAGAGAGTAAATTTTAGCAGATCCATCCACACGAAAAAATTGCTGAGAGCAATATAGAGGGTGATTTCTGATGATGTTACAGACTTTCAGGCATGATAACGAAGGGTAACTAATCGGAAAAGACCGAATCGAAAGCTATAAGCGAAAATCGTTCTGATAGCTCTGACAGTGGAATACATGTAGCGGTACTGTTGTTGCTAAGGTTATACGGTAGGCAACTTTCAGAACTGGTAGCATGGACCAAAACAAGAAAAAAATTACTAGTAAATATGAGTTCTAAAATGTATATCTTAAGAGCTGTAGATAGTTGTTCAGTAGAAGAGGCGTGTTTCACAGTTCTGAAGATGAAGAAGGGCTCATATCTCGTAAGGTGTGCATTTTAGGGCCCTTATTTACTAGACATTTTATTGTTGGTTCAAGTGGCTCTGAGCTCTATGGGACTTAACTACTGAGGTCATCAGTCTCCTAGAACTTAGAACTACTTAAACCTAACTAACCTAAGGACATCACACACATCCATGCCCGAGGCAGGATTTGAACCTGCGACCGTAGCGGTCACGCGGTTCCAAACTGACGCGCTTAGAACCGCACGGCCACACCGGCCGGCTTTTATTGTTGTTTTGGCCCATACTACCACCTCTCAAAGTTGACTATCCTACGTTCTTAGCAGCAACACCACTGTCAGAAGTATCAGAACGATTTTCGTGTATACTTTCGAATCGGTCGTTTCCGAACCAGCGTCGCTTATGTCACATTGACTCATTTATCCTTCTCCATCATCCCTGAGAATTTGTAACATCATCACAGAATCACCCAGTTTAGTCACCCACAGGCTCGACACTTCGAACACCAAGGTGTCGAGGCACGCGAGGAAAAAGGCCACAGCTCAGAAGTCCATCTGACTTGTAAGATGTGGTAATCATGTCACCTTGGCACCAAATTTCGCCACAATTCTGCGCAACACTACCGTGAACGTTTCACACAATGCGAATATCATGACAGCCCCTCTTGCAAACATTTAATGCTTTCTCTTCACGCCTTTGCGATGGAGGTCAGAACAGCGAAGCCCAGCGCTGAAATCACACTGGTTTCTTACGAGTGACAGAGGAAAACTTTCCGAACACACCGCCGCTCAGAATTGACACGAAAAGCCCTCACGCGGTGGCATAAAGGACGTCGACAAAACCGCCCATTTTCTTCGGACATCGATTCCCACACATTTCGCGGTCGGAAACGACAGTTCGCAGTGCAATGAACAACATGAAGAGTTTTTGACAACCTCTGACAGTACTAAAACCTTCGGATGTTGCAACCCTTTTCCGAGAACAATATGGGGCTGCATCACCATTAAACGTGATCGCACCCGTTTGGAGCGCAGCTTGATCGCAATTTTTGCTCTCATATACAAGGTGGACCACTAGGACCTGTTCAAAACATACGAAGAAATTTGAAAGTGATCCGGAGCAGGAAAGGGTGCTTATGCTTTTCCAGCCCTCCTGTTTTACGTTCTCCTGTGTCGTGGTCACGGAAGAGTGCGGCATTGACACAAGCGTGAATAAAACGACAAAGGCTCCGTCTCAAAACACTCAGTTCTCCAAAATCCTCGATGGCACCCACCTACTTTTACTGAGAACCTTATAAATGAACCTGTGCAGAGATTACCTGTAATGTAGTCTGAGGTGCCTGCAGGTAGGCAACTCCTTGACACTCCCGCAATTCCAGTTGCCTGCCTGCAAGTGCCTCGGACAACTTTACAGGTTCGTAGAGAATTCAATGCAAAACCTAGAATGCAAGTATGTGATGGGGAAGAAGATAGTAATTCCTTCAGATCTAGTGCGTTTTTGCCCTATGTGGGTGCCCTTTCCTCGAAGATAGGCCGTATTCTTGAGAAACACTGTGTTAAGGTGGTCTTCCGACCCCCCCCCCCCCCCCCCCCCTCCCAAGAAGATTGCAGCCTTACTCGGCTGTGTGAAGGACGATTTGCAGCTTCGTAAAGCGGGTGTGTATCAGATTCCTTGCGGAAATTGTGAGAAGTCGTACACAGGTCAAACAACACGCACCGTTAATGAGAGATATGTGGAGCATCGAAGATACACACGCTTATTACAGCCAGACAGGTCAGCTGTGGCCGAATATTGTATTGATACAGGGCATTCCATGAATTACAGTGATGTGAAGATTTTAACATCCTCTTCTTCCTTTTGGGAATCTGTCTTCAAGGAAGCTATAAAGATTAGATTAGCTAATAATTTAATAAATATAGATAGTGGTTTTAATTTGGACAAAGCATGGAATCCGGCTCTTGGGGTAATTAAACTGCAGAGAAGTCGTCATGGTGTCACCGCCGCCGATCACACATCGATAAGAAAATCGAATGTCTGTACTCCTACGCCACAGGCGGCGCATGTGTAAGCGTATTTCTCTGCCGCCGACCAGCATATGTGACCCGCATGCGCAGTACCGCCGCGGTGAAGCATATAAGGCCGCACTTGGCATCTTGTCGTCAGTCTTGTGATTCACTCTGAGGATGGCCGGACGATACGCGGCCGAAATATCAGTGGAGCAAATTTTATTTGCGTGGCTGCATGCCCGAAATTTAATGAACTTTACAGATTGTCTCTACTCACGTTCATTTTTTAAATTTTCAATAAGGGTGTGCGGCTGCCTCCGAGAGTTTTTCTAAACTGGGGGCTCTAAGAGGGACACTTTGCCGCTTTACTCACGCATGTGTCGATGTCGCACCTCTGAGTACTCACGATAGAGGAGGACGCAAGCACCCTTTCCTCCTTCGGATCACGTTCAGATTTTGTCGGTTGGTTTTGAACGGGCCCTTGTGATTCCAACCTGTACATGAGAGCAAAAATTGTGGTCGCGGTGCACTCCAAAAGGATGCGATCAGGTTTGCTGGGGAAGGAGTGTCACAATGTCCGCGAAAAACGGCTGAAACTTCCGACGGTGTCAGCAATGTCAAAGGTTGTCAAAGACGTCTTCCTCTTGCTCGTCACACTGCTAACTGTCGTTTTCTACCGTGAAATGTGTGGGAATTAACGCAGAAAGAAGAGGGGTGGTTTCATTGACGCAGTTTATGCCACCCCCGAGGCCTTTTCGTGTCGGTTATGAACGGTGGTGTGTTTGCGATATTTTCCTCGGCCACTCATAAGAAAACCGCGTGATTTCAAAGCTGAGCTCCACGTTTCTGACCTCCAAACGAAGGGATGCAATGTGTGTAAGAGCGGCTGTGATGACTTTTCCATCGTGTAAAACGTTTACGGTGGCGTTGGGAAGAATTGAGATGAAATTTTGTGACAGTATAACATCATTAATCCACCTCACACCCACATGAATTTCTGAGCCGTGTCCTTTTTCTCGCATGTGGGGTCCCCTAGCAGTTTGAAGCTTCGTCAAGCCCGAGCGTGACGTCACAGGGCGGGTTTGCACCATTACAGAGGAAGGTTGTACCCACCTTTGAGCCAAACTTTAAACCTATGTGTCGCCAGTGGGAGGCAATTACGGGGTTTCGAAAAAGTTATCCTCCAATTCTGTTGCGCATTGTAATTGGCGATTTGGGAATTGCTCATGGAAGAGGCTGAAGGCCACCTGCGCCAAAAACTGAAGAAATTACTGTTGCCACGGCTGAGAATTCTGGACGCAATGTGTGATCTTCTAGCAATGCACGAGCTGTGTCACGTCAGCTGAACATTCCATGGTCCACCGTTCGAAAAGTGCTGCGAACAACTGTGAAAGGGTATCCATAAGAACTGCACACTACTCACCAACTTTTGCCACGGGAAACGGACATTCGAATAGGTTTTGCTCTTACGTTCCTTGGAAGGGTTGAACTTGACGATATGTGGCCTTGTAACTCTTTGCGGGTTGATGAAGCACTCATTACACTCACTGGAGCAGTGCACTAGGAAATCGTCACCGTCATCGAACGTTAATGAAGTTCCCTTGCATAGTGAACGCGTCACAGTGTGGTGTGCAATCACAGTACAGTTCATGATTGGTCCATTTTTCTCTGAGGAACTCCTACCCAAAGGACCAAGGATATGCAGTGGGAAGAACACGTGTCACGTGTTACTGTGATCTACTTCGCCAACATGTGATACTTGCTCTACGGAACACAAGTGCTTTGGACTCAAGCGTTTAGAAGCACGACATAGCTCCTCCTCACATTGCCCATGAGTTCTCTCGGTTACTCCATAACACATTTGGAGAAACCCTAATCAATTGGCCGATCATTCTGTGTGGCCACCAAGATCACTAGATTTGAGCCCTTGCGATTTTTGTCTGAAGGGTTACTTGAAGATAGGGCTTATCAATGGTGCACTAATACACGTTGGAGGTTAAAGATGAGTATAGCAAGAGAGGCACCTAACATCCCACCTAAAACGTTTCGGGCAGCAGTAGAGAAACCTCTAGCGCGTTTCCAGTCTGTCGTGGACGCAGATATTCGTCACGCTGAGCAACGTTTGTAATCTAGATCATAAAAATGGTTTTCAGTTAACACGTGTTACTTTCTCATGTGGAAATTAAAATGTGTTTCTTTCAATGGTTTATGTTGTGTACATAGATCCGCGTAGTCAGCGCGTACACAACTTTCCCACTAGAGCGCGCCCCGCCAAGCACAACAGCGCAGGCGCAGCGCTCGTCCGTCTCCGCACTACGAGATGGTGCTGTCTTAGAGAGGGACCAAATTCTGCTTCCGCCGATCCGCGTATTAATATGTAACGCAGCCAATGAGATTGCTGCTAACGTAGAACCTTTTCTCCTCGCGGATCACACTCGTGCAGTGACACCTGAACGCGCAAGGTATTATAACGAGTGTACGTACCTCCGATTAGTCAGTCTGCATTTGTCTGCACCACTCTGTACCAGTCTGCATTTGTCTGTACCAGTCTATAGCCAAGTTTCAGTCTGCGCCTAATAAGATTATCATATTCCTGTACATAGCCATGAAGAGAAATGTATAGACACTTCGTCAAGTACCAGAGATATGTGAGAATAAGATTAACGTACCAAGACCAAAGGAACTTCAGATTGTCAATTGTAAACAGCATCTAGAATCAAGTTACATAATATCTATGTTTTTTATTATTTTAATAAATGTGTGTGAAAATTAAACATGTTCTGTTTAAAGTTGGTCACCGTCAATCTGCTACTCTAAGCGTGCAAGTGGCATTTCTATCGTCTGACCTAACAGCAGAAGATAAACACGCCATGATAAGACCACGAGACATATTGCTTACACTCGCCTACTTCATTAGAGCGACAAGTCAAATAATCTGATGGTGTGTGTACTGAAGGTCTTACAGTACGCACACCACAGTTAATTCGTTATTTCTTTTCCGCATGACGACCAGGCACACTCACTGCTGGTGAATGTAGAGCGTAGTCGGGTCGTAGCTTCACGGAAGGAGCACTTTCCACCTGTAAATTCTGACGTCCATCAACACCTCTCTACCTTGTAATAAAGGGTAGAAATGGACCTGACTTGAAGTCGGTCCCCTAATGTCCCTAGTAACTAAAACCCAGTAGAGAAAAGCGACCGTGAGATTTTTTATTGATATAATGGGTGTATATTGCTTCTTTTTTAATCTAATTTAGCTATATAATACGATATTTGTTTCAGAAAGAGTTATTAAATGTGTAGAGAGTAACTACGATCAATTTAGGCATGGTCTAATACAGATAAATTTTATGAATGCAAAAGAAAATATCATGGAACATGTTTATTTGTTACCAGAATAATATAATAATAATAATATACTACTGGCCATTAAAATTGCTACACCAAGAAGAAATGCAGATGATAAACGGGTATTCATTGGACAAAGATATTACACTAGAACTGACATGCGATTACATTTTCACGCAATTTGGATGCATAGATCCTGAGAATCAGTAGCCAGAACAACCACCTAAGGCCGTAATACTGGCCTTGATATGCCGGGGCATTGAGTCAAACAGAGCTTGGATGGCGTGTACAGGTACAGCTGCCCATGCAGCTGCAACACGATACCACAGTTCATCAACAGTAGTGACTGGCGTATTGTGACGAGCTAGATGCTCGGCCACCATTGACCAGACGTTTTCAGTTGGTGAGAGATCTGGAGAATGTGCTGGCCAGGGCAGCAGTCGAACATTTTCTGTATCCAGAAAGGCCCGTACAGGACCTGCAACATGCAGTCGTGCATTATCCTGCTGAAATGTAGGGATTCGCAGGGATCGAATGAAGGGTAGAGCCACGGGTCGTAACACATCTGAAATGTAACGTCCACTGTTCAAAGTGCCATCAATGCAGACAAGAGGTGACCGAGACGTGTAACCAATGGCACCCCATACCATCACACCAGGTGATACGTCAGTAAGACGATGACGAATACACGCTTCCAATGTGCGTTCATCGCGATGTCGCCAAACACGGATGTGACCATCATGATGCTGTAAACAGAACCTGGATTCATCCGAAAAAGTGACGTTTTGCCATTCGTACACCCAGGTTCGTCGTTGAGTATACCATCGCAGGCGCTCCTGTCTGTGATGCAGCGTCAAGGGTAACCGCAGCCATGGTCTCCGAGCTCATAGTCCATGCTGCTGCTAACTTCGCCGAACTGTTCATGCAGATGGTTATTGTCTTGCAAACGTCCCCACCTGTTGACTCAGGGATCGAGACGCGGCTGCACGATCCGTTACAGCCATGCGGATAAGATGCCTGTCATCTCGACTGCTAGTGATACGAGGCCGTTGGGATCCAGCACGGCGTACCGTATTACCCTCTTGAACCCACAGATTCCATATTCTGCTAACAGTCATTGGATGTCGACCAACTCGAGCAGCAATGTCGCGATACGATAAGCCGCAATCGCGATAGGCTACAATCCGACCTTTATCAAAGTCGGAAACGTGATGGTACGCGTTTCTCCTCTTTACACAAGGCATCACAACGACGTTTCACCAGGCAACGCCGGTCAACTGCTGTTTGTGTATGAGAAATTGGTTGGAAACTTTCCTCACGTCAGCACGTTGTAGGTGTCGCCAAAGGCGCCAACCTTGTGTGAATTCTCTGAAAATTTAATCACTTGCATATCACAGCATCTTCTTCCTGTCGGTTGAATTTCGCGTTTGTAGCACGTCATCCTGGTGAAGCAATTATAATGGCCAGTAGTGTAAATGTTACTACTGCAGACCCATTTTCTCGAGCTGGATAGTATAAAAATGCTTCACCACCTAAATCAGCTTCCCAGAATGGGCTTAGAAAGTTAACTATATAAATTAGTTTCATTGCGTGGGTCAACACCATATTACACAATACAATATTGCAATATTTACGAAAATCCGGAATATATATTTAAAAAAAAAAACGAAATAACTGGGCCACCAGAAATAAATGCTGTTCGATAATCGTGATAGGAAATTGTGGCCACACAGATACTGTATTTTTCGTATGTTACTGACAACGCGATGCCGGCAGCAGTAATGGGTAGCCTGCGACGTCATGGTACGCGTCACCTCGGCCTCCCCCCCCCCCCCCTTCCCTCTCCCTACTCCCTTTCGCTCTCTCTCTCCTCTCTCTCTCTCTCTCTCTCTCTCTCTCTCTCTCTCTCTCTCTGTATGCGCCTGCCACGGCGTTGGCGTCACGGTGAAACCGCCGCCCAGGCGCAGCCTTGGCCAGTTCCGGTTCCGATGAAGGCGAGACGCTCCATGCGCTCACCGGCAGGTCGCGAATTAGCGCAACGGTTGACTGCACCGTTCTCCGCTTCATGATGCGTTCGACCTGCGCGCAGCCGCAGACCCACAGACAAACGATATTTTCTGCGCAGATGAGACTTCTGTGTCCTGGGCACGAATTAATGGCGCGTTGTCGCGATGGAATCAGCATCCCCCCCCCCCCTTCCTCTCATCCAGCCCTTTGCGCTCTGCAACCTGTTAAATATCGGCCGTGGTAGCGTACCGTCAGTGCCTCGTGAAAGAAATGTCAAATTCGATTCCAACCTCGGACATTTGTGTGTTGTTCAAGCTTCTTTCCTGTGTTCGATTACAACAACCGTGCCACTACATTTCAGCAAGACCGTTAAAACATTATCTTTCTTCCTTCGAACAAGACAACGCCTAAGAAAATGAAGCCCACTGTGTACGCGTCACTTTCGCAGAATACCAACAGCAACAGACTTTTATTGACCTTAATTTGTGAGGCATGTCACGCACTGTGAGTAACGGCCGCTCGGCATAGATCCCATAAGACTGTCCTTCCAGTCAGCGAACTTAGTCTAACATTCAACAGCTCAGAAACACAGTCAGCGGTTCTCTGATTCGCTTCGGTGCGCCTAGAAGCTGCTACAAGAATTCACCGTAGCCAAAAAAAAAAAAAAAAAAAAAAAAAATCATTATTGCACCAATTTGCTAGTATTGACTTATCTGCCTGACATTAGTACTTAGTTCAGCTGCCAATAGTTATTTGCGACGTCAGCTTCGCACGTACCACTTCGTTACAGCAAGTACACGTTATGTGCATCCTCCCTCTAGCAACACAAAGGATATTAACGTACAAAATTCAAGATGAAATAGTTACACTAATCTCTGGACGTGAGAGAACTAGTTTGTTAATTTCATGTTGTAACATGAATAATTCATGGCATCTAGGTTTGAAGTGAAAGTGTCAAATGTTTTAATAACTGTTTATTTATGCCTGCTCTCTTCATACATGATATCTTACAAACAGCAGATGCATACGTGAACACAGAGTCTGCCTTTTTAGAATTTTTTAAAAATGTTCGACCCTGCACCACATCTTCGACTAATAAACAGGATAAGATAATACCGGTTATATTCACGTATTTAGGATTGGTTGGGGATATCTTTTTACTAATAGAACCTACGTTGAAACGCCAAAGAAACTGGTATAGGCATGCATATTCAAATACAGAGATACGTAAACAGGCAGAAAACGGCGCTGCGATCGGCAACGCCTATATAAGAGACAAGTGTCTCGCGCAGTTGTTAGATCGGTTATTGCTACTACAGTGGCAGGTTATCAAGATTTAAGTGAGTTTGAACGTGGTGTTAAACTCGGCACGCTAGCGATAGGACATAGCATCTCCGAGGTAACGATGAAGTGGGGATTTTCCCGTACGACCATTTCACGAGTGTATCGTGAATATAAGGAATCCGGTAAAACATCAAATCTCCGATATCGCTGCGATCGGAAAAGGATACTGCAAGAACGGGACCAACGATGACTGCAGAGAATCGTTCAACGTGACATTGCTGCAGATTTCAGTGCTGGGCTATCAACAAGTGTCAGCGTGCGGACCATTCAACGAAACATCGTCGATGAGGGCTTTCTGAGCCAAAGGCTCACTCGTGTACCCTTGATGACTGCACAAAACTTTACGCCTCGCCTGGACCCGTCGACATCTACGTTGAACTGTTGATGAGCGGAAACATGTTGCCTGGTCAGACAAGTCTCGTTTCATATTGTATAGAGCGGCTGGAGTGTATGGGTGTGAAGACATCCTCGTGAATCCATGGACCCTGCGTGTCAGCAGGGGACTGTTCAAGCTGGTGGAGGTTCTGTAATGGTGCAGGGTGTCTGAAGTCGGAGTGATACGGGACCCCTGATACATCTAGATACGACTCTGACAGGTGACACGTACGTAGGTGTCCTGTCTGATCACCTGCATCAATTCATGTCCATTGTGCATTACGACGGACTTGGGCAATTCCAGCAGGACAATGCGATACCCCACACGTCCAGAACTGCTACAGAGCGGCTACAGGAACACTCTTGTGAATTTAACCACTTCCGCTGGCCACCAAACTCCACAGACATGAATATTATTGAGCATATCTGGGATGCCTTGCAACGTGCTGTTCAGAGGAGATCTCCATCTCCTCGTACTCTTACGAATTTAAGGACAGCCCTGTAGGATTCGCGGTGTCAGTTACCTCCAGCACTACTTCAGACATTAGTCAAGTCCATGCCACGCCGTGTTGTGGCACTTCTGCGTGCTCGCAAGGGCCCTACACGACATCAGGCAGGTGAACCAGTTTCTTTGGCTCTTCAGTGTAGTACGTTATAGTGGACGGCGAATGTCTAACATAAACGAAAATAACAACCTGTAATGTTATCTCATTATACATACATCATGTGATAAGTATCTCGACACTCCGATGTAATACGGAACTGACCATGTGATGTTTCAAGAGGCGGGTTTACCAATATAATAGGAGATGAGGCGCATTGTGTTGTCAATAGAGAAGCATTAACAGGAGAACGGATCGGTCGGAATATCCCAGTGACTTCGAATGTGGACTAGCCATTGGATGTCACCTGAGTAATAAAAGCGTCATGGGACTCCAATCCTTCTAAACCTGCCCAAGTCGACTGTTGGTGGTATGACTCTGAAATGGAAACGCGAAGGAATAATCACAGTTAAACCAAGACCATGCACACCTCATGTACGGACGCGCAGAGACCGTCGAACATTGCGGAGTGTGGTTGTAAAAAAAAAATCACATGAAATCAGGGGAAGAAATAACTCATGATTTACAAAGTGCTACCAGCAGTCTACCCAGCAGAACGACTGTGAATAAGGAGTTAGAAAGGTTGGGATACAATGGCCGAGCAGACCCTCATAAGCCATACATTTCTGTAGTCAAGGCTAAGGCGTAAAGAGCGACGCCACTGGGCAGTGGATGACTGGAAACGAATGGTAGGGAGTGATGAATCGCGCTATGCTCTGGATCCAATGGAAGTGTCTGGGTTTGGCGAATGCCTGGAGAGCGTTACCTGCCGTCAAGCATAGCGCCAATAGGTGGAGGAGGTGGTGTTACGGTACAGGGGTTTATCACGGTTGGGATGTGGTTCCCCGAGTACGCTTGATAAAACGCTAAATGTGGAAGGATACTAACAAGTTTTTCCAGCATTGTGAACTAGGTACAGTAGAGGAACGGTTCGGAGACTATGATTGTTTGTATCACCATGACAATGCACCCTGTCTTCAGGTAACATCTGTGAGGCACTGGTTTGTGGACAACAAGATTCCTTAAATGGACTGTCCTGCGCAGAGTCCCGACCTGAACTCAAAGGAACACATGCAGGATGAGTTCCAGATCCCAGCGTACAACATAACTACCTTCTCTGGCTTCGGTTCTTGGGCTGCCATTCCTCCACAGACATTCAGAGACGACATTGAAAGTGTCCGAG
The DNA here is from genome assembly GCF_021461395.2 of Schistocerca americana. Taxonomy (NCBI): domain Eukaryota; kingdom Metazoa; phylum Arthropoda; class Insecta; order Orthoptera; family Acrididae; genus Schistocerca; species Schistocerca americana. The sequence goes on from NC_060121.1 coordinate 305,436,919, forward strand.
ACTGCAAGAGGAGTTCAAGCCGTCATAAAGGCGAAGGGTGGGCACACCCAATACTGTTGTTGTTGTGGTCTTCAGTCCTGTGACTGGTTTGATGCAGCTCTCCATGCTACCCTATCCTGTGCAAGCTTCTTCATCTCCCAGTACCTACTGCAGCCTACATCCTTCTGAATCTGCTTAGTGTATTCATCTCTTGGTCTCCCTCTACGATTTTTACCCTCCATGCAGCCCTCCAATGCTAAATTTGATCCATTGATGCCTCAGAACATGTCCTACCAACCGGTCCCTTCTTCTTGTCAGGTTGTGGCACAAACTCCTCTTCTCCCCAATTCTATTCAATACCTCCTCATTAGTTATGTGTTCTACCCATCTAATCTTCAGCATTCTTATGTGGCACCACATTTCGAAACCTTCTATTCTCTTCTTGTCTAAACTATTTATCGTCCATGTTTCACTTCCATACATGGCAACACTCCATACAAATACTTTCAGAAAAGACTTCCTGACACTTAAATCTATACTCGATGTTAACAAATTTCTCTTCTTCAGAAACGCTTTCCTCGCCATTGCCAGTCTACATTTTATATCTTCTCTCCTTGGACCATCATCAGTTATTTTGCTCCTCAAATAGCAAAACTCCTTTACTACTTTAAGTTCTCATTTCCTAATCTAATTCCCTCAGCATCACCCGACTTAATACGACTACATTCCATTATCCTCGTTTTGCTTTTGTTGATGTTCATCTTATATCCTCCTTTCAAGACACTGTCCATTCCGTTCCGTTCAACTGCTCTTCCAAGTCCTTTCCAAGTCCCAATACTAAAGTGCCCTAATAGGAGTCCGTGTATTTTTGATCAGATAGTCTAGTGCAAAAAAGGATTACGTGGTAGGCTCTGGAGCACTATCAGACTGATCGCTGACGCTGCTGTTGCCTACAGGAAAGTATCATCATTGCACGATCGTAAAGAAATCCACCGAGACGTAGTATAATGATTGGCAGCTCTCTTTAAATGTGGATAAATGTAAAGTAACGTGTATAACAACAAGAAAGAAGCTGGTATTATCCAATTACAAGATTTATAGTAAACAACAGGCGTACGTCACATCGTTTAAATATTTAGGGCTAATGATAGGAAGCGACGTGAAATGGGACGAATACATAAAATATGAAGCCACTGTGATTTTTATGTGGTTTCCTGGTCACGTCGGTCTGACGGGAGATGAGACCGCTGACCCCGATGCCAAGGCTGCAGTTCTCGTACCTCGGCCCGCTAGTTCCCTCTGAAGATCTCTGTGTTGCCGTCTGTCAGCAAGTGGTGTCTCTTTGGCATCACCAATGGTCTTTCCTTCATAGAAACAAACTCCTGGGGATTCAACTCTCCCAGCGGCTCGGACGACCTCCTCTCGGCCCTCTCGCGGCAAGGAGATCATTTTAGCTAGGCAGCGTATCAGGCACTGTGTTTTTAGCCATCGCCATTTGTTAAGTGGTGCTCCCCCACCACTTCGTGCTCATTGCACTCAACCTTTGACGGTTCGCCATTTCCTGACGGAAAGCGCTTTTTTTTAAGCATTTACGTTCTCGTTTATGTTTGCCGTCTGAGTTATCGGCCGTTTTAGCGAACGACGCGCGGCTTGTCGACCGAGTTTTACTTTTTATTCGTCGTAGCAATATGGCGAAGCACATTTAATCTTTAGTTCAGGACCTCCGTTCTTGTATGGCGTATTTTATGGACTATTCTCCAAGTCCCTGTTTTTAGCTTTCCTTCCGGCGATTGAGCTTAACGTGTAGTCGTTTTTTACTCATTTTTCTTTGTCTTCGTGTTCACGGTTCTGACATGGGCTCGTACGACCCAATTGTTTTTGCAGCCTAAAACAAAAACAAAAAAACAAGAAAATATGCAGTAGGTAAGGCGGACGGAAGACAGGTTTCTTAGAAGAGGTCAGGGAAAGTGAAATGCAGTTGTAAAGAAAATCACGTACAAGATATTAGGGCGACCATTTCCAGAGAAGTGTTCCAGAGTTTGAAGTCCTTGACAAGTAGACATGACAGCAGACGTAACAGCTATTCAGAGACGCGCTGCTATGATAAGGACGGTCCAGCACAAACGGAAATGTAACAGAGACTCTCGGGAACTTCAGTGGGAATCTTTGGAATACGGCGACCCTGTTCTCTCTGAGACAGAACGACCGGACACGGGTTTGAATCTCATATCTCACGATGACTAGGCTAGCATCTTAACTACTACCTCACCTTCTGTGGTAACAATTTCATGCAATTCATACGAGAGTTACTACTTCGAATTCCATGCCGATGGTATTTTCTGGTACTCATCTCCTTTCCCCCATTTTTCATTCTGTGTGGCAGAACTAGAATGTAGGCTTAACTTCAAATACGCGCTAAAATACAGCCCAAACTGAAATTAATCTCTCATTATGCTGATTACAGGATTCGAGATAAATAATCCGCCGAGACTGTAACAACACACAGTACAGAAATATAAGTATAACTCTGTTACACCACTTGTCCACTCGTCATTACTATGTTCACTCCTCGCTCAAACAAGTTTTGACATACACTTTGATGATATTACGGACACTGAGATTACAAAAACGTTAGTGTTGAATGCCGCTGCAGAATGTATTGTACAGGTTTGTCAGATATCCCACATTTATCCTATCTAGATGGAACAGCCAAGTTTTGCTGCTGCCAGTTGCATGTTAAACACTGGTTTGGTCAGTTCCTGATAACATGATGATACTGTTCGTCTCTAAGTTGTCGCGAGACATCATTTTGCACCTTTGAGTTTTTATTGTCCTTTGATCTTGACATTAGAAACTGTGATACATGTTTTTATCCAGCGATAAACGCTTGGGTAAAACTTACCTGTCTTTCCAATTGACGGTCTTAACACAAGTCCTCATATGCATATTCCTGTTACACATTAACTTTTCAGTATCTTCATTTTCCTTTTTCGATATTTTAGAAAATAGAAACTTTGTTAGTTGTTACCCTAAAATACACTTCACACAAATTCTTCAGTTACTTTTTCCCCTAATCTGGAATTTCAGTTTACGGTGTCGAAGTCCTTTTCGGTAACATTGTAAGAGGTCCATGATTAAAGAATTTGTTGCTAGCGCACTCGAGCACATGTAATTTCGATGGATTGCCCACGCGCTGCCTGCGATATGTAAGATATAAGAGAATCTGAGACCAAAGAGCAGTGTTGACTGCAGTAGCAGTAAGTAGTTGCTAGCGAGCAGTCGTGTGTATCGAGTTGGCTGGGCCGGTCGTGTGCAGCGGTGGCGGAGTCTCAGCGTTGTAGTATAAGGTAAAAGCAGCCTCGCGCATATGTAGTATTGTTATCTCAAGTCCCATGTAAATGTTTTAAAAAAATCTCTTAATAATAATCTTTCTCATAAAAAGTAACTTTTGACGATCATTCATTTCAATTTAAAGAATTTACTAATTTCTCCAATCCTTGGTCATCGCGATTATTGAAAAGAAAAATCAGTTGTTTCCTTTTATAAATGACAAATTATTCTGGCACAGCACTTTGCAATGCTGGCCGATGGATTTGTCATTTATAAAAGGAAACAACTGATTTTTCTTTTCAATAATCGCGATGACCAAGGATTGGAGAAATTAGTAAATTCTTTAAATTGAAATGAATGATCGTCAAAAGTTACTTTTTATGAGAAAGATTATTATTAAGAGATTTTTTTAAAACATTTACATGGGACTTGAGATAACAATACTACATATGCGCGAGGCTGCTTTTACCTTATACTACAACGCTGAGACTCCGCCACCGCTGCACACGACCGGCCCAGCCAACTCGATACACACGACTGCTCGCTAGCAACTACTTACTGCTACTGCAGTCAACACTGCTCTTTGGTCTCAGATTCTCTTATATCTTACATATCGCAGGCAGCGCGTGGGCAATCCATCGAAATTACATGTGCTCGAGTGCGCTAGCAACAAATTCTTTAATCATGGACCTCTTACAACATCTTAAATCTCATTAGCACTTTCCAACAGGCGAAACTCACATCTGAATTGCATAAAATGAAAATGAAAATATAGAACAGGTAGTACAATAGCGTTCTTGCGTCCACATGTGTAACATTAGCGTTAACTTCGCGTCATGTAACTGAAAAGTGGAAGGTCCTTCCCTAGATCACGTTAATTACGGTCTTACATTTATGCCATACTAAGCGAAAGAAGTTGTCATTTTTCAGCAGTTTTTCTTATTTCATGTGCATTTCAGGTATGGTATAAATGGTATGGTTTTATATGACGTGAGTATAGTACTAAAAGGTACGATAAATGGTTCAAATGGCTCTGAGCACTATGGGACTTAACATCTTAGGTCATCAGTCCCCTAGAACGTAGAACTACTTAAACCTAACTAACCTAAAGACATCACACACATCCATGCCCGAGGCAGGATTCGAAACTGCGACCGTAGCAGTCCCGCCGTTCCGGACTGCAGCGCCTAGAACCGCAAGACCACCGCGGCCGGCAAAAAGGTACGATAGGCAGCACCGAAAACACACTGTGGGTTGGAGACAGCACTGCTAACTTTGTATCAGCTTACAGTACCATAAAGGATTACTGTTCTTTGTCCTCGTTCCTGCAATACGGTGCATGCAAATCCGCGAGCAGTTCGCTTGAAATGTTTGGTTCTTGGCAGCAACCAAATGTTTGGTTCTTGGCAGCACCCAAATGTTTGGTTCTTGGCAGCAGCCAATCTCATTAGCCTCTTGAACTGCAGCATTTTTAAGGATACCATCAACATTTCATATTTGTTAAGTATTGCAATAAGTGTAGTAGCGTACTTCCGACTGTCGCTTGACTGTTCCATTACACGTAACGGAAAGCTGTTGCGGCAACTGACAAGCTCGGATTAGACAATGATGGAAAAAAAACAGCATTTCCTTTTTCAAGGCACATTCACCAAAATCTGAAAGGGAAGCAACAGGAAACCAAAAGTGATTGGTCCTAGGGGGATTTGAACTACACTTTTTTTTCAAATAGCAGGTCAATGTCTGAGCATTCTCTCGACATGTTCGCATTATTTTACATATGCTGTTGTATTGTTTATGCATTAATTTGTTCTGAAAGCGGTGCTGATATTCAAGACAATAAAAGCGGGTTAAAATCTGTGAGCCATCTGGGGAAGTTAACCTTGCATTACTGAGCAACTGTTTCACCAGGTATCCAGTCTAACTTACCAAATTCCCAACCAGACTAACATTAATTATAATCCTTCAGTAGTCATTTTACGATAACCGGTGATATATATATAAAAAGACAATTTAAATAAAAAGAAATAAACCAGTTTATATTTGGACATTTATTTTAACGTTGATCATTGTTCCGTTAAAATTTCAGCATATTAAACTTGATTCATAACTAAACTGGTGCCTAATTTAGGACTCTGAAAATGTGAGTTTGTAATCTTACGGAACACATCAAATATGGAGCCAAGATTGGGAAACTGCATACAACACTGCATTCATAAAATAACACACGAAGAATGTTGAAACATATGCAAGAGGAAATTAACCACAACCAACCGATTCAATTTTCACCCAAAGAAGTAACGTTCGTAGCGCAATCCTGTCCGTCATGAAATTACCACACACTGGTATACTAAATTCATACTAACTCTCTGTGAAATCTTCCCGGAAAGAATAGCTGAGGGCTACTTTGATGATTATACTACATGCTTCACGTGGTCAACTTGGTTTACAACAACAGTGTAACTCCGCAATAATTTTGATAATTAAAATAAATTACATCGAAACACAAATTACAAAAGAAAAACCTCGAACTGGTTACTATTGTCTTACTATTAACCTGATGGGTCAAACAATTGTATAAGCACGCGGTACCGGTCTCACAAAGTACACCCCACGTGGGTTGAACATAAAGAAAAGTTGCTATATACTGAAAAATATTGTCAAGACGAGACGTTACAATCTCACGCACATTCGCATTTAAGATTGATGGTCTTAGTTAGAGTTGCGGTTCATCCACACGTGGTTCCACTTTACTCACAAAGTAGTGACAAAGCAACTACTGGAAGATATTCTGAACTTCACACTCGAATTACACTGCGTTGCAATTTAAGATAACATTAGATATTTCAGATCTAAACCTGAAATAAAGGTGATTAAATTTTCAGTTAGCCTGAACTTAAGAAATCCATTGTCCTACGGACTTAGCAGAGACGCGCTTAGCCGGAGATCTTACCACTTCAGACGCTCGCCGCGGACAGACTGCCGTGGGCCCCTACCAAGGGTGCTTCCAGATACGAAACGGAAGTGACCAGAGAGGCAGCTTCCTATACCAACATGACAAGGGACAGACGGGACCATACTAAGAATAGAAACATCTTTGCTTTTAGAAAGCGTAGCTACCTGTTCCGACGTTGGTCCTACTGTTCTCTAGCAGACAGGCTTGTCTGCTACCATCAAGCATGCAACTAGAAATACATTTGCTCATTCATCCTTTCACACAGAAGGGAAGGGGGATGACAGTATCTTATCATATACAGTATATAAAAGAAAGCGGATGTAGGTTCCGTATGAGACTCTGTGACATGAATTACATATAAACTGTGTTTTAATGTGTAGTAGTGTGACAGATCGTTCTTGATTATGTGTAAAAGTAACACGTTCCAATGCTCAGTCTCCTCCCAGATAGTCAGAAACACCACAGTAAATTTAGAAGTGGAATGTATGCCGTAAATGACAACAGATTTAAGAAATTAACATGAAAGGAATCCAACAGAGACCTTTCACTGTTCAAGTGACATTCTCACAACACATGCATTAAGCCACAGTTGTGTCTTTTATTACCGTTTTCAGCGTTTTCATTCCCAAACATATTACTTCGTCTCGTTTTCACTAGAATGCAATTCCTTATATTCATCTTATGGTCCCTACACCAGAATGAAACGGGAAACGAAAAAAAGGAGTATTCGGATTACACGTCCTGTTGACAACGATGTCATTAGAGACGGAACACATGATCGGACTCTGGGAAGCGTGAGGAGGAAAATCAGCCAGGTCCCGATCGAAGGAATCACCCCATCAGTTGCCTTAGGCGATTTATGCAAACCACGACGCTTAAATGTAGACGGCCGGATGGTGAATGAAATCGTCTTCCCGATTGCGAGTCAAGTGTGTTAACCCACTGCGCCACCTCACACTGTGCAATAGTCAACGAGTCATGCCAAAACGCAACCGGGATAAATTGCACGGCAAGTCCTAAATCTTGCATCCAAACTGACAATTTTGGTAGACGGAAAATGCAATAACTGGGCAGTCATAAGACAAGCAGTGCCAGTTATCCATATTCACCGAACATATCGATGTGAATGTTTCTTATTTTCAAATGAAAGCTTTTTTAGCTCGTAAATAATGGCTGGACGCTTTACGAAAGAAGCAAAGCGAGGTCAGAGATTAATATTTCTTTGACGTGTATTCATTAGAGAAGAAGAGTAATTCAATTAGGAAAAAACATCTGAGAGTCTTCGACCACGACAATATTAAAGGAACCAGGACATATTTCGTCTGAAATGATTTAAGCAAACAATTTAAAACCTAAATGAGGTATCTCGACAGGAAGTTGTTGCCCGCACCTTGCGAATAACAAGCCACTGCCGAAACCACTGTGCTATCTCATTCGATTAGTCGCCCCAAACCCGTGGGAGATTTAAGAGTACTCCAACAGGAAGTTCGTAATCACATAATGAGGAGTCGGGCAATGGACTAGTCAGGAAATTATGTCATATCCGGTCGTGAGTCACATTCTGAAAATTTTTCACACGTCAGGAATTCAACAACAGCAGACTGTTGTATACTACAGTCTTGCTATAGTATTAGGAGGCGTGTTTCCGAATCCGGGTCCGCGAAATGCCTCTATGAAATTTGTACATATGGCAGATAGTGCGTCGGCGTGCTGTTCTCAGTATACTCTGTATCTAATGCCTGTTTCTGTTTACCAGACGTTGGTGTGTGACATTGGTCAACGGCGACAGTTTCTCTTCTTTTTTTCTGTATCCAGAAATTACTATTATTGACATTTTCTTCATTCCTCACCGGCAGGAGGACCAAGACAGCATTATCATCTCTTCTATTAGCTACGAGCTCAACGATACAATCATTCCTGTAAATTCATTCCTTACCAGCAGAAGGACCAAGAGAGCATTATTATCTCTTATATTAGCTCGAGTTCAATACTTCATTCCTACGTAACGAACGATACTAAAATTTACCAAAACAATAAAGGGAGAAAATTAATATTTAAGGGGACCCGGAACGCCCTATACCTCCAATGTTAAATGTAAGGAACATTTTCTTATGAACTATTAACACCAGAATGATGAAACTTTTACAGTATAATATTACATATATTTAATACCATGTACCATATGGATTTTAATTTATTGGTGTTTTTTGGGAAGATATTAATTATTTTGTTACTGAAAATAATTGATACATTTTTTGGCATAGTATCTTTGAAATAAAATCTGTTATCAATTATGTATCTCAAAAAGGCTATGATACAAGGTGTATATTGGCACTGTTTACATTCCTTGAAAATTTTAGTCTTTATCTCTAATAGTTTAGCAGAAAATGTTCCTTATATGGCAAAAAAGTGAACTTGTGGAAAACGAGTTTCAAAGTTTCACTAACATTTTAGTGGAGTCCAGCACCATAAGAGGGATTTTCACTGTCACTACACATCTCCCCATCTAGCCTTCTTTTCACACCTTTCATCCTTTGTCTGGCTTGCCTCTCACACTCCTTTTCTTTCCTTTCAGCATCCCGTTTCCTCTCATTGTCTATCGACATCATTGCACTCCCCATGTACTTTCCGGGCATCACATCCAATTTCTGCAGCACATTGCACTTTATAATGTTACCTTTGTTGTACATAGCAATGGCATCATATACTCCAAAATGAAGAGTATGAATTTCTACAAACACATTTTTTGGGATTCTGGTCCAAATTACATTATTCACACTCTCATTTTGATTTTGTGTACGTCCATGGAGACATTTCTTCAAAACTTCAGTAGCAGAAAGATCTCTGAAAATTGGTTTTATAGCCTTCATGACAGTTTCTGGTAGGCTTGTATACACGTTCAGATCCCTGATATTTGTTGTACTTGCACCAGGAATTGGGTTCCTGTGGGCATAGTCCATGTAGTGGTTCCTCGTCAGTCGATAAGGTGTGGTAGTAAAGTGCCATTACAGCCTTTTCCATTGCAACAACACTGTGAGTATTTTGTCTTATTGCCAGTCCATAGTCTCTCTGCAATCTGTTGATTACCTCGTCTGTCAATCTTTTAGCTCCACCCAAAGGTTTTCCATCACTGAGCACTTGGCCTTTCATTGTGGTCTTCAGTCGACGCAGCCTTGTTCCCATACGTTTCTGGACGTGACCTATGAACACCTGTTTAGTAATGGTAACATCATTTAAGGTTTCAGCTCAGATACAGCAGCAAAAGACTTCAAATCACCGTCACCCAGGAACTGTAGGTATCTGACCTTGTACCACAAAAGAGAGCGACTGAAAATGTCTTTCACACAGGAAACTTCCGTGGCCCCACTAGACCCATTGTAATTCCCTCGACAGTTTTCTGCATGCTCATCCTTCACTCTTGTAGGACACCTACAGTGCTTGGATTTAATTACAACGGAATTTCTTCATTCACCGCCACAGCCTCCTCCACCGCTTCTTTCATGGATTCTTGGGCAATATCTTCAACACAGGATCCAACAACCGAGTTATATTTCGAGAATTTCGTTGGTGGTGGTGGTAGAGTCATTACACCACAAAACATTTGACCAGCAGAGTATCCCTTACCGATTGACCTTAGAGCATAAACACATCTAATATTTACACCATAGTACTTGCTTTTCTCACTATCAGTTTCACCTTGGCCTATTTCGACATATTCTGAGTTCCAAAATGAAACACTGTAATGACAACTACTACAATGGAGACATTTCTGCTGCAAGTCCTATGTGTCGCTTGACATTTACTGACATACTCGATTTGCAACATTCCTTACACAGTACTGAACTCTCAGTCACCTTTGAGAGCAACCAAATGTTAATTATTTCGTTCACATTATCCTCACTACACTTCTCCAATAAACTGCAGTATTTTTCAGTTGATCCATGCAACTTCTTGCTTGTGCTAAAGACAGGAGTAGATTTCACTTCATGAATAACCTCACTATTTTCAGAATCATTTCCCAAGGTCGGAGAAATTGTCACAGTTCCAGTAGTGTACCTCGGAGGAGGCTTCTTCCTCTTGTAAACTCTGTTACTAAATCGCAGCATATTTGATAAGTTCCAGTTACGCAATAGAAATACAACACAAATCGTGCAATAACCACCAAATGCTCAATGTAAACAGCAGTATCCAAAGACTAGAATACGTAGACAAAACAGTTGCCTATCAAATCGTGTTACCAACATAATATAAAATCTTTGGAAAGAGCGGAAGTTTTGAAAAACGATGTTTTCAATGAACATGTATCCATGGAAATTCAATGTCGCGACATGCCCTCTACAGCACATTACTGAAAATAAGATTTTCAATACTTGGAGTTGAGCTACAGGTAAGATTAATATGTCATTTTAAAGAGGAAGATCTGTAGTATTTTATTTCACAATAAACTGAAAACCCAAAATTTGATCATTTTTAGGTTCCTGGTTCCCTTAAATGGTCACTTAAAAAATCCAATGAACGTCGCGCGAACATTGTCTGAAACCTGCAGCCTTCATTGAGTACGAGAGCCATTATGTTAAGTATTATTAAAACTGTTCTATAGAGATCTTTACTTTTATGACGTTTTCATTAACAAGGTGACAGATAGTTCGCTCTGTTAGGTAAATCCTATGCCTTGTTTATTAATGTAGTTAGTTCCAGCCCGAAAGAACTTTGCGTTGATGAATCTCCACCATGGAATATATCATTATACAACGCTGGTCATTAAAATTACAACACCAGGAAGAATAGCAATAACAGAATTTTAGATGTTGTGCGTATACAGTATAGTAGGAAGAATACCTGACTAAATTTGAAGATGACTTAGGGGTGTACAGACTGCGTAATTTTGTACATAGAGCTGCCACATCTGGCAGAAACAACGATTTTTACCCAGCTGGCCATAAAGTGGAAGTAATGACCAGTGAAGGTACGTAATTCCATGCTACTTCAGTTCTGTGTCACGGTTCATCAATCGTAGCAGCTGGCAGCAGGTGGCATTCCAGTCTCTCGACAAAGCATGATTGGTCTGTATAATGTGCTGGCCAGGGTAACAGTCAAACACCTTCTCTATCAAGGTAATATGTTGCAGTCTTGCGTTATCTTGTTGAAAGATAACGACTCAGCGATACTAAAGATACGAGGGGCGTTCTATAAGTAATGCAACACATTTTTTTCCGAAAGCCGGTTGATTTTATTCAGGATTTCAATACATCACACTATTTGTCAGTCTTTTGGCTACAAAACGCTGTTTCTCAACATAACCTCCATTCGAAGCGACAGCCTTTCTCCACTTTATTGGGAGGGCCTGTATGCCCTCATTGTCCCACTTCACTGGTCGACGTCGGAGCCAACGTCTTGCTGTATCAATTGCCTCCCCATTATCCACGTACTGCTTTCCAAGGAATGCATCCTTCATTGGGCCAAACAGATGGAAGTCGGAAGGTGTGAGATCTGCAATGTAGGGAGGATGAAGAAAAGCAGTCCAAGAGTTTGTGAGCTTCTTTCAGGCGCATAGAGTTGAGTGAGGCCTTGCGTTGGCATGGAAAAGGGGAAGCTCGTTTGCATTTTTGTGGCGACGAACACGCTGAAGTCGTTTCTTCAATTTCCTGAGAGTAGCACAGTATGTTTCAGAGTTGATCGTTGCACCGTGAGGGGGTGCATCAAACAGAATAACACTTTCAGAGGCACAGAAGACGTCGCCATGACTTTACCGGATGAGTGTGAAACTTTGAACTTTTTCATCGGAAGAGAGCTGGAGTGGCGCCATTCCGAGGGTTGCCTTTTTATTTTCGGTCCGAAGTGATATACCCACGTCTCATCGCCTTTGACGATGTTTGACAAAAAATCAGGCGCAAGCAATTCCGCACAGATAGTCCTTCGTTGTTTTTTATGGTCTTCTGTTCGGCAGTGAGGAACCTAGCGAGCACACATTTTTAAGTACCCCAACAGGTGAACGAGTGTGTCTGCACTACCAACAGAAATGTCCAGTTGTGCAGCAAGGTATTTGATTGTTATCCGTCGATCACCTCAAGTGAGTGTGTCCGCTCGTTCCGACATTGCAGGAGTCACAGCTGTGTGTGGCCGCCTGGCACGTGAGAGATCGGACAGTTTTGCGCGACCTTGTTGCGATTATGACAGACGCCTCGTCCAACGATTCACGGTGCTATTGTTGACTGCTAGGTCTCTGTAGACATTTTGCAACCGCCAATGCATATTTGCGGTGTTCTGTTTTCCCGCCAAGAGAAATTCACTGATAGCTCTGTACTTGTGACGCACTTCCGTTACAGACGCCATTTTGAAGGCTACGTTTAGCACCGCCACCTATCGGAACTTCATGAAACTGTAGAGCTGAAACAGGTCTAGTCCACGTCCCACTACAAATTCCACATGTTTTCAAACGAAACTGGCCGAGAAAAAAATTGTATTGCGTTTCTTATTAAACGCTCCTGGTTGCTCACAGGCACCTGCCTTAACATGACAAGTATTACGCCTGCTGACCACACTACCGGCTATGTGAAGCAGAAGTGATCGTATTATGTATCCGTTGGAATCGCATATCGTCACGGCAGGGGGTGGGCTAGTGTGACAATTCCACCTATCCTCTACATACCATGCTGCTGTACGCAGAATCGAAACTCGTCTTAAAAGACGATGTGGTGCCACACCTGCGGCCTGATTTATCGTTGGCGCACCTTTCTGCTGCCGCCTCAAGGGAACTTGCAACAATGGTTGTCGTACTGGCATTCTGCGGTCCTCCAGACGTCATCATACTTTCCGTGTGGATACTTTCCTTGCTGCAAACAACAAACGTCCTGACTCAACGTTTGTGACGAGGGTGTACGATCCAGCACGCCCCAGCGAGTTCTGAGCATGTCCTCTCGGGCGCTAGGTACGTAGAAATCGAGCATGGCGTTCAGTATGGCCTTCTTGATTTCATCGAATCCATATTCGCATGAGAATAGTGGGGTCGCGACCAAAGCGATCAGAAATATCGCCGAAAGATGAATCGCAATCTCGATACGATACGATCCCGCCGCTGTCGAATTTCGTCACGTGCTGGTAGAAATTTCTCCTTCTTACGCAACAATAATACGAGCTTCTCACAACCAACCAAAACTGAAATGCGACTTCTGGATGAGAAACCCGCTGCTTATTCTTTCTTTACACGCAGACTGTAGATGGTTTCAGTCTTACCCAATTTGTGCTGTTGCACTGAAATGCTAACGTTTGCGTACCCAAGTATGTAGTATACTTCATACCATTTTGACATTAGTTCCGTGCTGCCTTCATGCTGTGGCAGCTTTAATGGTCTGCAGTGTACAGTCAGGTGAGAAAAAGTCATGTGATAGCAATATGCCTATATGCAGGTAGCGGTAGTATTGTGAACACAAGTATAACAGGGCAATGCATTGGCGCAGCTGTCATTTGCACTCAGCTGCTTCATGTGAAAAGGTTTCCTAGTGATTATGGCCTCTGGACGGAAGTAAACAGACTCTGAACGCGGATTTGTAGTTGAAGTTAGACGCATAGGACATTTCAATTCGGAAATTATTGGGAATTCAGAACTCTGAGATCCACAGTGCCAAGAATGTGCCGAGAATGCCAAATTTAGGGTATTACCTCTCACCACGGACAACACAGTTGCCGACTGTCTTCACTTAACGAGGGAGAGCATTGGCATTTGCATAGAGTTGTCAGTGTTAACAGACAAGCAACACTGTGTGACATAACGGCTGAAATCAGTACGGTACGTACGACGAAGGTATCCGTTTGGTCAGAGCGGCGAAATTTGGCGTTAATGGGAAATGGCAGCAGACGACCGACAAGAGTGCCTTTGCTAACAGCACATCGCCTGCAGCGCCTCTCCTTGGCTCGTGACCATATCGGTTGGACCCTAGACAACTGGAAAATCGTGGCCTGGTCAGGTGAGTTTCGTTTGGTAGGAGTTGGTGGTAGCATTCGAGTGTGGTGCAGACCCCACGAAGCCATGGACTCAAGTTGTCAAGAAAGCGCTTTGCAAGCTAGTAGTGGCTGCATAATGATGTGAACTGTGCTTACGTGAAACTGAACCGATGACTGACTGCAAATGGTTAAGTTCGACTACTTGGAGAGTTTGCAGCTCTTCATGGACTTCATGTTCCCAAACAACGATGGAATTTTTGTGGATGATATTTCGCGATGCCACAGAGCCGCAGCCGTTTGCGATTGGTCAGAAGAATATCCTGGACAATTCGAGCGAATGACTTGGCCACCCGGATCGCCTGGCATGAATCTCATCAAACATTTACGGCACATAACCAAGAAGACTGTTCGCGGACAATATCCTCCACCGCCAACACTTTCGTAATTATGAACGACTCTAAAGGCAGCATGGCTGAGTATTTCTGCAGAGCTTGCCGAGTCTGCGCCACATCGAGTTGCTGCATTACGCCGCGGAAAAGGAGGTCCAACACGATATTAGAAGGTATCCCATGACTTTTGTCACCTTACTGTATATCCTCAACGTTAACGAAGAGGAAATAAGAGAAATATGAAAACGTTAATTGATATGAAAACAATAATAATAATATGATAAATACTAAAATTCTGTCTAGTTTTGTATTAAGGAGATACGAAAACTTAATGTGGAAAGATGGCATTCCTGAGCAATGGCTACAGATTCTGTAGGTGCTGCACACACTTTAACACGATTCTGTCGTTTCTAGTTTTGCCAGTAACAATTTCAACCCACAGAATGGTGTGGAGAACCGTAAGAATCGTTGTCTGTATGTAGAAGACAGTAAGAAACAGAGCTGGAATGAAAAGCATGACACTAAAGTCTCCGAAGAACTGATCTCTGTAGCTCTTAGAAAACTACTTACATGCCTTCCATTGAGCGTTTGAAACGTGAAAATTACAGAAACATAGAGTTCCAATTAATTTATTAATGGAGCAAGTGATTTATGGGACGGTCTTCTAAAGCGAAAAGTCAACTACAAGGACTTCTAAGACTGCGCCTTCCAGAGCTAAGCGATTCCGATGAGACGACGTCGTTCAACAGCAGCACACTACTAAATGCCTCCGTTAGCCTGCGCCACAGCTACGTCATTAACGGTCTGTTGGAGGTGACAAACACTAAGAGTGCGAAGCTGATGCCGCTGGTAGCGGTCACCAACTTTTTTCCAGCACCACATACACAGTGTTACAGATTAAGAGCCGAGCACACTCTGACGAGGAAATATACTGTAAGGATAGTCATATTGTCTGTAGAGAAATTCAGTAAGTGTTCGACAGTTACAAGTGATTATTTGTTACAGTCACAGTTGCTATAAGTGTTTACCCGTCTCGGGCATTATGTGCTAAAATGTTTCAAGTGGCCCTGAGCACTATGGGACTTAATCTGAGGTCATCAGTCCCCTAGAACTTAGCACTACTTAAAAGTAACTAACCTAAGGATATCACGCACATCCATGCCCGAGGCAGGATTCGAACCTGCGACCGTAGCAGTCGCGCGGTTCCGGAATGAAGCGCCTAGAACCGCTCTGCCACAGCGGCCGGCATTATGTGCTCTCTATGCATCCTTTCAGCTTGGTTTCAATGCAATATGTCAAGTTCGTTACTCTGTATAGTTGTCTCCTATTCACTGCTAAGTAGAAATCGCCGACCAATAAATTGTTCACCCTCTAATAGGACATGTCTATTAGTATTAGACGATCGTCAGATAGTTAACGACCAAAACAGGTTACCACCTACTTTTTTATGTCGCAGCTGTGACTGCCACAAAACTCAGTCAGAAATCTGGTGTAGATCATCTGCATTTTATAAAATCTATTAGTTGGTACACATCTTGTCAACTTGCTTCTCTACGCCAATCGGCACAACTGCTACATCGATCCACGAAGAATGTAGTAACGTAACAGACCCTTTGTTTTTAATTGCTAGCTGTGGAAATTTGTTTATTCACTAGTCCATTCAAATGCTGGGGAATATAGTTTTAATTAAAAGTATCGTGACAGGCTCGTTCGCTAAGCGTAAAGCAACAGGGAAGTGCTCATCCAACTCCAGTAACAAACACTACAAGAGGGGAATTATGCATCACGCTTTGTTTTCCTGTTTAAATTCCGATAGCGTATATTCTTAGAAGATTTAACCAATAAATTTCTTCCTCATGCGTACACCTGAATACAAAATTAGAGAGATTCGAGCTCACACAAAAGCTTACCAACAGTTGTTCTTGCGGCGCACCATTCGTGATTGGAACAAGAAAAGGGGGCGGGGGGATAATACAATGATAAAGTAGACATTGTTGGTTGCCACCATACAATTTGTTAGTATCGAACCATCTGAAACTGTTTCTCCAGTCACTCTGCTGGAAACTGGCAAAACTATCCAGAACTATCCGTCACTGCCCAGTGTCCACCTCATCTGAGACGGCTTCTTTTATTATGGTGGCTTGTGATGTCATTCTTATGGCGTTAACTAAGTCCTATATTAGAATTACAGAGTGTTTGGAATCAAACGGTCGTTTGTACAGTTACCAGTGACACTGAAGGCCGATTTTCAGTACGATTCAGTTGATCAAAATAAAATTAGAGTCCCACACAGACTACCGCGTCTGTTCGCATGAAAATAATGTACACAATATAAAGCATTCTGTGATTCAAGTGACATGGGAACAGGAGGGCTAAAAATGTACAGACAGGAGGTGGAGATGTAGATGTAGTCTGTTTCAGTCGCAAACACGCGAACAAAGTTGTGCACAAAAATGAAAGAGTTGCTTATATTTAAAAGTCATTCTTGTAGTAGACACGGGAGAGTATTTGGAGGACTGAATATCGTTCTTCGCTGACGTCCACGAATCCATATGTTAAGTGTATCTGTTCATGCAGATATCTTCCTCCATTAATCTTTACCAAGTTCCGCAGAACCTCCATCTTGTCCAGAGTCGACCTGCAGCTCAATTAAAATCGTCGGAAGACTCTATTTAGCCATTGTTCTTTCTTACGTCGTCCATACCCCCGGCTCGCCGGCTTCACCCACGTGCTATGTCCTGGGCTGTCACGAATATTATCACGTAAAGAGCTCCTGTAGTAGCTAGGCGAAGATGGCATTCAAAGTGCGGAAAAGGCAAAGTGACAACACTCTCTCCTGATATCGTTCTTCGATGAGGGATGCAAGTTTCAGGTGGAATTAAACAAACATTTCGAGTGATAAACACTCTCGGATGAGCGCTTCCGGACGAACGGTTGGGTTTTCGTAACGATCATTCCACAACATACTAAACTGCTGTGACTCATGCAGGCCTTTCAGACAAACTCCTTGCCCTTTTACAGGGAAAGGGGATATGGGTGGTGGAGGGGGGGGGGGGGGGGTGGAGGGAGGCTTCCAACGTCAAAGGTCCACCTTCTGCAGTATTTAAGTCCCTTTCTCACGAGTTAAGTTTAACTGAACGGCTTTAGTTGGTCACAAAAGTTGAGTGAAAAATCTAGTCAGAACCTTTTGTTTCAATAGAGTAGATCAACTTTTTAATATATCAAGAAAAGTTTGACCAAATCACACTTTATCTTTCAAGTGATGAGTCCTCTTTGAGTTGAACCAAGTACTGAAGCGTGTGAACCTTCCAGATCGCTCAAATGGCCTTCAAAGCCATTATAACAGTGAAATCGTTTGATCGATTTCAGTTGAAATGAATGAGCCAAAACCGATTCAAGTTGCATTCAACTTTTGCTGATCAACTAAAATCGGCCATCTTAAGTTCACTCGTGAGAACATGCCTTTCACAAACAGGACATCGCTCGTGAGTGCCAGAGGTGGCATTTCAACACAACGCTACACGAGAGGAAGGGCGCTGCAGGGGTCTGTTCTCGGCCTTCGACTGTACAACACTTGCACTGCCGATGTCCCTGAGGCCACTCGCCTGCATCTGGGGCTATACGCGAATGATAATGATTTCTTTAAACGGAGACGGAGCTATCAACTGCTGTTCACTTCAAGAATCGCGGCTAAATCTGGGTAGCAGAAAGAATGACAAGCTATGCACACTGGCCTCATGGCCTTATACTTGAACCATTGCGTAATATAATAAATTCTATTTTATTCTCCACTCCTTTCGTAAATCAAAAATCGACTACGAGCATCCTATCTGTACCTAATCTATTGCTTCATAAGGAGTGTATTTTGTTCATCATAACCTCATGTAACGAAAGTTGGTCCTGATGTATCATGACAGATACTTCCGAATATAATGTATATTTTCTTGAAACTCTCGATCACTTTCCATATCTATCTTTTTACTTGTATTCACTTTATACACTTTTTAGGATTCCGTGCCTCAGTCAGTGAAAACGGAACCCTTCCACGATCGCTTTGTTGTCCGTCTGTCTGTATGTATGTCCGTCTGTATCAAGTCGAATTTCATGTCACATAATAAGGTCCATTATCCGTTACCAGTGTCAAAAATTGAAGCTTTTGTGTCAATTCAGTCAAAATATACGGCCAAATACGGTCATTTATGGCACATATTTTGATACTCGCAAACTCACTCATCAAAACCTATAGGGCACTTCCCGTTTCCCTAGAATCATCAAATTTGGCAAAAAAGAAGGTTTCACAGTATAATCACAGGAAAAAATCCGAAAACTGCGAATTTGTAATTATAAAACACGAAAAAAATATTTTCTAGTCGTTTGTTAACAGACGGAGGAACTGTCAGTCTGATAACAAATGACGAGGAAATATTTTTTTCGTCAGACTCACTGTCCGTCCGTTTGTTAACACCTCTTTTTTTCTCAGGAAGAGGTGAACATATCAAGTTGAAATTTATGCCACATACTAAGCTCTGCAGTCCCTTGGCGGTGTAATAAACGATAGCATCTAAATCAATGTAACCAAAAGCTACGGCCATTTAGGTCACAGTTTTGACACTCGCAAAGTCAGTCATGAAAACCTATAGGGCGCTTCCCGCTGCCCTAGAATCATGAAATTTGGAAAAAAGGAAGGTTTCACTCTACAAGTAACGGAAAAATATTAGAAAATTGATAATTTGTAATTAAATCGCGCGAAAAAATATTTCTTTTGTTATCTGTAATCCGGCTTGAAATTAAAACATTCTCGAAAGTCTTCGAACCCCTGGGGCCTACGGAGGATTTTTTCACCGTGTACAAACTCTAGGGATCGATCGATGAGAGGATACGGAATAAAAAAGGTCTAATGAACTCATGTCCGAAACGCATGGTTGCCATGCTAGAGACCATGTATTCAATTACACAGTTACAGAGACTGCGGCCTAATAAGCGCTGTATCATGCAGCTACACTTAAGAGTATGTGTTGAAAATGGTTTCCATTTGCGAGTACGCGCCGTAGTATGTTCTGTCTCGCACGTTCACATCAGCCAGGCTGCATGCGAAAAGTGTCAAAGGCAGCATGAGTACGCTGTTCCAGTTCTCCACATCTGAAATGATCTCTGTATACACGATACTTTTGAGATGGCCCCATAACCAGAACTCGTACGGGTTGAGGCCCAGTGAATGAGCAGGCCACGCAACTAGACGTCCTCGTCCGATCCATCGACCAGGGAAGACACGACTGAGATGCGAACGGACGTTAATGGTGAAGTGGGCTGGAGCACCGTCATGTAGCAGCCACAGAATCCTTAGAATCATCAATGGCACTTCCTCGAGCATGGGAGGCAAAGTTACCCATGAAAAACGCCAATAGTTATGGGTAGTTAGGCGACGTAGAGGGAAGACTGGTTCCAAAATACAGTCGCCAATTATCCCGGTCCACACATTCCGCCTGTAACGATGCTGATGAATCGCTGTCACCATATTATGGGGTTTCTGCGCACTATCCAAGGATGACAGTTATGAAACTTGAAGATACCACTCCGCGTAAATGTGGTCTCATCTGTGAATAGAATGGATGACACAAATCCCGTAATCGTGGTTGCCTGGTGAAAAAGCCAGTGACAAAACTGCTCCCCATGTGGAAAGTCTGTCGCTAATAAGCCCTCCACAAGCCGTAAGTGATAACAGTTGTCATGGAGAATATTGCACACGGTCGTCCGTCTTACCCTGTACTGGCCGGCCATCTGCCTGGTACTGACACGGCGGTCGCCTTCGACAGTGTTCATCACATTTTCCTCCAGATCTGGTGTCTGAAAATTTCTAGTACGTTCGTCATGATTTCGTGCTTCCTGAAGCTACCCTGTCTCAGACAAACGGCAAAACACTGTTGCAAACATTGAATGCTGTGGTTGTTGTCGGCGGGGATAAGTCCATTGATACAACCTTGCTGCCTGCCGCCCGTTGTCATTTGCCTTTCCGTAAGTAAACACCATGTCGACAAGCTCTCGATTCGAATACGGAGTCATTGTTTACAACGCTGCATCACATCCACTACTAGGTGAGTCAGCAAGAGAAGTGAATCGGACACAACATTACCAATTACTATGGCAGGAGAGGGCGCTAGGGCATGACGTATGAGGAACAGTACCACCCTCTAGGAGGAAACGATGCATACTGTAACTGTGGCTGCGTGGTACGGTGCGTATTAGATCGCCGTCTCTGTCACAACGTATGAATAAATGGTCTCTGCCGTGGAAACCACGCATTTCCGGACGTAAGTTCATTAGACCTTTTTTGTTCCGTATCCTCTCATCGAGCAATCCGTAGAGTTTGTACTCGGTACACGGTGGAAAAAATCACGCTGTATATCGTGTCGGTATCATGTAGATAACAGGCAAAAATGTCGAGATTCTCGATTCCCGGAATGGATGAACTGTCTATATACAAAACTAAATCCGTACGGATGTGCGAGGCCTACTCGCACCTGGGCAATATTTCTTATGAATCAAGTTTTCGTATTTCATTTCTCTTGTAGAACTGATTTTCGGCATTACTAACATTTGTTGCACGTCAGAATTATCTTCTATTCACTCTGACATGACTTCCACTATCTAATCCCGCGAAGACTGGTCTGAGAGCACTGCTCATCCCACTTTTCGACACTAGATATGAAAAGCACTGCACCCAGAAGACATGATCGGATGTCAGTGTAATTTCGCACATGTACACACCCTCGACAAGTACGTAAATTATTGGAGTTGCAATTCTCTGTGACAGTAGAAGAGCTGCCAGAGTTTATTAGTGTCGTTCATGTTTGGTGTTGCTACCAAGCCTACTACGGTACACAAAGGGCGTGAACAGCGTCAGGTGTTTCATGATTGCTGTGACGGACACATGTGTGAGACAGCGTTATCAGCACCTGACTATGTTTAAAACGGACCTCATTATGGGTCTCCATGTAGCCAGCTGATCGAATAGTGCAATAGCCAGATTTACAGGCTATTTGGATGTGACAGTAGTCAGATGTTGGACTGCATGGGAACGTGAAGTCAGGCAAACATGTCATCAAAATTCCAGTCGCTCATGTCTGACCACCAAGAAGGAGGATCGCGACCCCTTCACAACTGCGCCTGGCATCCGGAAACAGGTAAGGGACTCGCTGCAGTATTCTGTGTCATCCCTCACCACTGGTCGGAGTTCAGCAGTAGCCGGACTAGGGTATAACCGTCCCACGCGTAGACTGCCGTTAACACAACGATACAAACGGCTGCGTTTGCAGCGATGCCGTGGCCAGAAAGCATGTACTACTGCTGATGAATGACGTCGCGTTCTGTTTAATGATGAACCGCGGTTCTGGGGGAAAGGTCCAGTTCCTCCAGTGTTTAGAGAGCGGTACTCCTGGCCTCATAGTGTGGGGAGCCACTGAGTCGGACTTCAAATTACGGCTGGTAGTGATTGAGGGGCCTCGGACAGCACGACGGTACGTCGCGGACATCCTCCGTCCTCACGTGTAACCTCTCGTGTAACAAGGTAGTGGTCCCATTTTCCAACAGGTCAATGCTCGTCCACAGATGGCACGTGTCTCTAGAACTGTCTGTGTGATGTTCAGGTTGTTCCGTAGCCAGCAAGATCCCCAGACCCGTCTCCTATAGAAGAACTGTAGGACCAGCTCAGACGTCAATTCCGCCCTAGTACCAGTAGCCATGATTAATAAAAGATTTATTTAGTTTCAGATGACATCTCAAAACTACTACGAATCTGAAACTATCAGAAGACATAATATTTGCGTCAGATATCGAAGACCAGTTAAAACAGTTGTGGGCCAGCTTGCCTTACGAAACAGTACAATGGCTTTGTGACAGTGTTTCCAGACGATTCAGAGGATCAAAGCCAGAGAGGGTGCAACGTCATGCCGATAAGTGCGGCTCATACTGCCAAGTTCTTTATAAATTTGACTCGATTTTGTAATCACAGAAATAACATCACATATTCTCCCAACCAGGGAAGCTTCAATTCGTTTCCTCTTCTCCTTCTGTGTGCTTCACTTTCTTCAGGAATTAATTTTTATATTTTTGTAGTGATTTTCGCTTTTGTACGTTTTTAGCCATGCTATTCCCATCTCACTCCAATTCAATTAACACATTACACACTGAAGACCCAAAGAAACTGGCACACCTGCCTAATATCGTCTAGGGCACCAACGAGCACGCAGAAGTGCCGCAACACGACGTGGCATGTACTCGAAAAAGGGTTCAAATGGCTCTAAGCACTATAGGACTTAACATATGAGGTCATCAGCCCCCTAGACTTAGAACTACTTAAACCTAAGTAACCTGAGGACATTACACACATCCATGCCCGAGGCAGGATTCGAACTTACGACCGTAGCAGCAGCGCGGTTCCGGACTGAAGCGTCTAGAACCGCTCGGCCACAGCGGCCGGCGCATGGAATTGACTAATGTCTGAAGTAGTGCAGGGGGGAACTGACACCATGAATCTTGCAGGGCTGTCCATAAATCCGTAAGATTACGAGGACGTGGAGACCTTTTCTGAACAGCACGTTGCAAGGCATTCCAGATATGCTCAATAATGTTCATGTCTGGGGAGTTTGGTGGGCAGCGGAAGTGTTTAAACTCAGAAGAGTACTTCTGGTGCCACCCTGTAGCAATTCTGGACGTGTCAGGTATCGCATTGTCCTGCTGGAATTACCCAAGTCCGTCGGAATTCACCATGGATATGAATGGGTGTACGTGATCAGACAGAACGCTTACGTCCGTGTCACCTGTCAGAGTCGTATCTAGACGTATCAGGGGTCCCTTATCACGCCACCTGCATGCGACCCACCCCACTGCAGAGCCTCCACCAGCTTGAACAGTCCCCTGCTGACAGGCAGGGTCCATGCATTCATGAGGTTGTCTCCATACCCGGACACTTCCATCTGATCGATACGATTTGAAACGAGACTGATCCGACCAGGCAACATGTTTACAGTAATCAACAGTCTATGTCGGTGCTGACGGGCCCAGGCGAGGCTTAAAGCTTTGTGTCGTGCAGTCATCAAGGGTACACGAGTTTCAGTTGTCGCTGGTCCCGTTCTTGCTGGATGTTTTTCCGGCCGCAGCAATGTCGGAGATTTGATGTTTTACCGGATTGGTTCAAATGGCTCTGAGCACTATGCGACTTAACTTCTGAGGTCATCAGTCGCCTAGAACTTAGAACTAATTAAACCTAACTAACCTAAGGACATCACACACATCCATGCCCGAGGCAGGGTTCGAACCTGCGACCGTAGCGGCCGCTCGGTTCCAGACTGTAGTGCCTAGGACCGCACGGCCACTCAGGCCGGCTTTTACCAGATTCCTGATGTTCATATACATTCGTGAAATGGTTGTAGGGGAAAATCCCCACTTCATCGCTACCTCGGAGATGCAGTGTCCCATCGCTCATACGCCGATTACAACACAACTTTGAGACTCATTTAAATCTTGATAAACTGTCATTGTAGCGACAGTAACCGATCTCACAACTGCGCAAGACACTTGTTGTCTTATATAGGCGTTGCCGACCGCAACGCCGTATTCTGCCTGTTTACACATCTCCGTGTTTGATAAGCATGGCTATACCAGTTTCTTTGGCGCTTCTCAGTATTATAAAAATGATTTTCATGCGAACAGACGCGGTAGTCTGTGAGGGATTCTCTTTTGATCAACTGAATCCTACTGAAAATCGGCCTTCAGTGTCACTGGTAACTGCACATACGATCGTTTGATCCACAAGACTCTCCGTAATTCTGATAGAGGACTTGGTTCACGCCATGAGAATGATGTCGCAAGCTATCATAACAAAAGGAGCCGTCTCAGATGAAGTGGGTAGTTGCAGTTCGTTCTGGAGAGTGTTCAGTGAGTTATGCCAGTTACCAGCAGAGTGACGGGAGAAACAGTTTCAGATTATTCGAATCTAATAAACAGGATAGTGGCAACACTGAGGCGGCACTATATTAAAGTGGAGTAATACGTTTTTTTTTTTGTGCATTTTGCGCGTATCTGGTCGTGTGACTGTACTGACCGCTTAAAGTTTCAATCTGATGAAAAGACTTCCAGCAACTGTGTCCCATACCCTACAATTCCACGAGACAATGCGGGGAGATTTGGTATGTAGCTCCACATACTTACAGACGATCAGATACTCGGAAAAAGTACCTCATTCTTTCTTCTTACTTTGGTGGCCAAATTTCTTCTACCATCAGCGGTAGTGTACCTTAATGGCATGCGTTACGGAGGCGAGTACAGCACAGTATCACACCGCGCAGAAGTGAAAGTTACATTCTTGGCCCGAAGTAGAAAGTCAGCTACTACACAGCACGTCATTGCACGCAAAGAAATATTTCTTGCTCTTCGAACGAAGTCGTACAGAACAACTGAAGGAAAAAAATGGTACTCCAGATAACCATTTCGTAATACAAACTATGTGACGTGAGCGTACGATTCAGCACCCCGAGTGTCCCTGCTGTAAAGAGCAATGTACTTCAGGCGAAAAGGCGTTCTTGAACTAAGGAAATACACTGGTCAGACACGTGCCAAGTTTTAAGTAATGAGTGGAAAGTAGAACGCAGGTATTGGCAGACGCTGCTAGGGCTACTCTTAAGTCCTGGCAGGACAGGTCAGCTTTACCCGACAAACGCAATGTCCAGGTCCGGCACAAAGTTTTAATCTGCCAGGGAGGTTCATTAAGGAAAAAAGATTAGGATAAAACGGAATTTCGTCATACTGCGCATTCTCGCATTAAAATTTTTCAGTACTATTTAAAATACTGCCCAAGAATACGACCATGTTAAAGTGCACGTTCACTACCGCTGGGAAGGTTGATACTGATGACGGAGTTCGCGGTCAATAACAGTCGCCACGACAAACAGCCGCTTAGAAGCGGGAGCAGCGTCGTCCCTTCTAAGGCGAAAGTACCCCTGGCACTGAGAGACTGCACGCACTCATTTTACAAGGTAGATCTCTTTTTAGGACAAAACAATTTCTCTAAGTTTTTTCCAGTTAACAGAGTCCATCCTTGTAGCGCGATTGTGATCTGTGGGCTAATCCCAGGCTACAAATCAGAAGCTCTATAGGTCGATACCCAGTCGATTCTAGAACTTTTTTCTGTCACTTATCGCTCTTTTTACAGCTACATATACCTACTTCGCAAGCCACGTACGATGCATGGTAGAGGGAACTTTTTACCACTCCCAGTCATTCCCTTTCCTGTTCCATTCTCAAGTGAAGCAAGGGTAAAACGAGCCTCCGTACGGGCCCTAATTTTTCTTGTCTTCGCAGTTTTTACGCGAAACGTACGTTGGCGCTTGTAGAATCATTCTGCTGTCCTTAAATGCCGGTTCTCTAAATTTTCTCAATATTGTTTCGCGGAAATAATGTCGTCTTCTCTCTGGCGATTCCCATTCCAGTTCATGGAGCATCTCTGTGATACTTGCGTGTTGTTGGGATCTAACAGTAACAAATCTAGCAGACTCCTTTGATTTGCTTCGATGTCTTCCTTTAGTCAGATCTGGTGAGGAATCCAATCAATCGAGGAATAACCAAGAATGGGTCACACAAATGTTTTATGTACAATGTCCTTTATAAATTAACTACTCTGTCCTACAAATCGCCCAACGAACCGAAATCGACCATTCGGCTTCCCTGCTACCTACATTACGTGCTGGTGACGTGTCACATCGCATTGCTGTGTTACGTCTACGTATGTCATCGACGCTACTGAGTCTAATAGCACACCACTAACACTGCATTTGGACATTATTGTACTATTTTTCCTAATTATCCGCATTAAGTTACATTTGATTATATTTACAGGGAGCTGCCATTCATCACACTATTAGAATTCCGTCTGAGCCATCCTGTGCGCGCCTGCAGTTACTCAACGACGACACCTGCCCGTATGCTACAGCCTTATCAACAAACAGTAGCTGATTGCTGCTCACGCTATCCATATGGTCGTTTATGTATATAGGGAACAAGAGCAGTCCTATCACGCTTCCCTGGGCCACAGCCGGTGATACCCTACTCTGTGATGAACACCCGCTGCTCAGGGCAACGTACTTGATTCTATTACTCAGGAAGTCGTCGAGTCGCTCACACATCTTGGAACACTTGCCGTATGCTCGGACCTTTGTAAACAGTATGCAGAGGGCACTGTGTCAAACGGTACCTTTGTCTATCATCTGTCAATGGAAAGAACAAGAAGTTGCACCGAGGATCGGAGTCCACGGTAAACTATCATTCCCTGTGTAAGTGGCTCGGTAAATCAGTTCAAGGTTGTTGGAAGGAAAAGGGATACCACCTCCAACAGGAAAATGTCCAGTAAAGCACTGTTGTGTTCAAAGCAACTTTCGGGTTGAACTTTATTTCCTTAGAAATAACTCATATGGGACGGTGGCAACCGTGTACAAATAACCTTCAAAATACAGACATGTGTCTCTTCTGCCTCCTATTACGTTCATATGCCTATCATATACTGCGTTTGTGTACAGTCTGTGTTTGAAGATTAACGAATCCTAAAGGCTATACAGAAGCTCAAGTCGTCGAAGAAACAATAGCGCCTAACAGACGTTTATGACCAACATTTCAGGACTTATTAATGAGGTTTTATTTGCCAAGAGGTAAACATTTGTTTGAAATAATATACGTCAACACACGCATTTCTTACAGTCATATTTCTCAAAATAGTTCTCGTATTGCCATACGTTCTTCGCTTAGTGGAGATGTTGAATTTCAATGAGATGCTTCAAACAGATCAGAATAGAACAGTACGCACTTTCGCAAAGGCAGCATCTGGGCGTCCTGCACTATTTTCTTTGTGTCCGCTTTGCATTAGTCCAACATAAATAGCCATGGTGTTAACATTATCCAAATCTTTGCCACGAACTGTTCCATTCCACTGTGTTTCAATCACTTAACTGAAACTCAACACCTACATTGCGATGAAGAAACAGGAAGAACATACGATAACACAGCATCTTCTATTTCGGAAATATGCCTTTTTAACTACTGCATCTGTTAACATGTATTGTTGAGCAAATTAAAAGCTTTCACATACTCTCGTTCTAGATCGAGTGTCTCTTTCTCAGACGTAATCATGCGGATATCAGATATTACCTTGTCAGGTACTTAAGGTATAATACCTACAACTAGAAATTTGATACTATTATTCAGTGGCCTACACGAAATTAATGAACGGACACAGGAGGTCTTTCCGATAGGCGTTTTCTGGGTTAAAAATATCCTCTGCGACTGTGCAAGATACTACGAAATACTAAATCTTAGAACAGAGTGAAAAGAAGCAAACTAAACAAGTTGCGCAACTAATCCAACCTATATCTATTTAACTTACGTACTACAGACAAGTCTTGATTCCCTCAACAGCTTTTTACTCCATTCCGTCCCACACGTGCGCACACGCACGCACGCACACACACACACACACACACACACACACACACACACACACACACAAAATATCCGCTATTCCTTTTTGCCGCAGGACGACGTGTCCTGTTATCATTTTTTTTACTCAAGTTGTGCCATAAATTTCTTTTCTTCTTTTCTCCTCAATTCGATACAGCACCCCCTCACTAGACATCCAATCTACCCATCTAGTAGCCAGCAGTCTTCAGTAGCAACTTATTTCAAAAGCTCCTATTCTCTTCTTTTTTCTGAACTGCTTGTATTCCACGTTTCACTTTCCTACAAGACTACATTCCACACAAATATATTAAGAAAATACATTTAAAGATTTGCATTTACTAGTATCATCTGTAGTTGAAATTCGAACAACCGTTTCAAAATTTTTGCTAGGGGAGTGTTAACAGGCGTCAAGTAAGTTATGAAATGCATGTTTAATCATAAGTTGATTTATTGAATTTTTTTAGCTGGTTTCAGTCTTAGACCACCTCAACCAATATCCATCCAAAGGTAGAAACATAGGTAAATATAGTGCACAGAAATATGCTAAGAAATTATAAAGAGGTACAAAACGAGCGTAAATACCGACAAGGCTAAGAACAGTTCAAGTAACTACGTCTCTCACATCATTGTTTGACAGTGGATACATCACATGTAACAAATTCCAGTAGAGTGAGCTACACACAGGACATGTAGGGTGCGCTCACCAGTGACATCAGTTAACAGGACAGCACATACATTAATGAGAAGGCTAAAGATGTAAGTACTGTCACGGTGCAAACACTGAAGAATTGGACAAAGTCCTTCACTAAATCTCTTCATCATATGATACGACGTTTATCGATATTGAGTTAACTGCGGATTGCGGAGACTAGATTATCGTTAGTGAACTGCTTTGGTAGAGAAGGTGACACAACAAATACATAAAAACATCTATCCCACAGGAAGAAGGTACAAACCTCTGCAATATCTAGATGCTAAACAGTCGCACAATTATTGCATAATAATCCATGAGGTGTGTAAGTAAACAAAATCAATGACAGCATAAATGTAATGTAGATGGTGTTCATAACATAAAATTGGTTAAAAATAAAGTTCTTAAAAATAGGTACAAGTTGTCAGCTACCATTCATTTATACCCTATTTACAAGGAAACACCTGATATATTCATTTCATAAATCGATCAACTGCGAATATAAAGTTACGAAAGTCAAATCTTTAAAAATAATTAATTGGATCTCAGATAAAAAATATATCGTCTATTTTAAAGCGATACATTCCACGTAAAACCGTCTGAAATTTTAGCCTCAGAAATGACCATAACAAATGCTGCATTGTAGCTAGGAGTATTATTTAAATAATACTTTGATTTCTATTTAATTGTTCGTTCAGTTGAAGTGAGTCCTTGATATAGTGCGTTAAAAATAAGTTTTGTGTTAACAGCGACAAATTATCTTTTCCCCTATGAGAACACAATGTGAATGCCATTGTATCACGTAAAGAAACCTCAGATGCAAATATTTTGCATCACAAAATCCGCACTATAAGATCGTCAAACCACATTTATGACTCTCAAAATTATTTGGAACTACGTTCAGTGTACATTTAAATGTATCTCTCAAAACAACAAAGGAACTATCATTATCAACGACTACATTATTCTTGTTTCTTCGTCTATGCTAAGATTCTCCCTATCTCTTCGTCTTTCTGTTCTATCCTCTAGCTTTCTTCTTCGAGGCATAGTAGTATAAGAAGGGAAGTCGTAGCTACTCAGAACAAAGAAACTGAAGATTAGGAACCTACTTCATATTTTGTGGTAACGGCGTCAAATGAACACTAGGTTAGTTTCGTTTAGTCTTAAACAACAATAAGCGATGAAACAATGCCAGTAAAAAACACCTGTGTTGCTCCCGATGGCTTCGTTACTTTATAGCATATAGTATGTTTTCTATTGCTGACAACATCAACGATCTAGTAGTTGTAGCATTGTAGCTGCCCGGTAAGTACGTATTACTGCACATGAACTATTTGCAATACTTAACAATGAACGCTCCTAGAACGCGATTTCCCGAAACGTTGTTACTTTCGTGTGTCATTTATATCATAGCACCTGATCGGTACGCGGATAGAAGTCGGTAGCAGTACGAGTCACAGAGAAAAACTTCTCTCTTGTATGTTCGTCTACTTCCTTTTATCTCTTTTAACGGCTACGTACACACATGATTTTTTTGTGCACATCATTGACGAAGTACCTTTCGAATTGTATGCGTATACCTAATATTAAAAATCGGTACTTCAGTTTCCGATGTTCATGTTATTATGATGAACCTATTGAATCTAAAACAGTCTTCGATCTTTTCTTTATTTGATGACCGGTTCCTATCAGTCAGATCATCGTCAGATCTGCCTGTCTCCTTAAACTAGCAAATAAAACTTGTAGCCAAGATTGGAGTGTCACAGGATATCAGAACGCGGTAATACTGTGATAAACGCAAACGACCCGTAATGTAGGGTCACCATGAGCATACTGTATTCTTCAGTGTGACCATAACACCCTTCCTTCATATTTATACTAGCGACCCGCCACAGTTGTGCACCGGTAGTCCGACAATTTGTCTGGCGTAGCAGTAATAAAGTATATACGCAAACCTTCTTTATGAATCAGTCTATTTATGGGTGTAAACCGTATCAAAATCTCTACAGTAGTTCCTGAGATTACACTTTACATACAGATAGAAAAGTGTGGCGGGGGGACTTTAATTTTATAATATGTTGAGATAGAGCCGATGTTAACAAAGTTCCCTTTTTCAAGAAATGCTTTTCTTGCGTTTGTCAGCCTGTATTTTATATCGTTTCTTATTTGGTCATGGTCAGTTATTCGGTTCCTGAAATAGCAAATCTCATCTATTAATTTTAATCTCTTTTCCCTAATTTAATTCCCTCGGCATCCATGATACGTGTCGACTACATTACATCGCCTTTGTTTTACTTTTGCTGATATTTCTCTAACAGACTCTTTTCAAGACGCTAACCATTCCGTTCAACTGATCTTCCAAATGCTTTGCAGTCTCTGATATAATAGGTTTTCGTCAGCAAACCTCACAGTTTTAATTCTTCTACATGAATTATAACTTCCTTTCCAAATTATTCCTTGGTTTTCTTTACAGTTTGATCATTGTACTCGCACAGATTGAATAACAGGGGTACAGGCAACAAACCTGTCTCACTTCCTCCTCAACTACTGCTTCCGTTCCATGTGTATGTATCCGTAAGAGTACGAGGGGGTGGAGATCTCTTCTGAATAGCACGTTGCAAGGCATCTCAGATATATAACTGTAGTCTGGTTTCCGTACAAGCTGTAGACAATTTTTGTACCCTATATTTTATGCCTGCTGCCTTCACAATTTCAACGTGTTTAACAATAGAATTTGCTTTCTTTATGCTATCTTTTAATATGAGTCGTAAGGTCAGTATCGTAAGATCAGTACTGCCTTGCATGTTCCCACATTTCTCCACAACGAAACCTGATTTTCCCCGAGGTCGGCGTACACCATTATTCTATATAAAATTTGTGTCAGTATTGTGAAACTGTGATTAATTAAAGAGGTAGTTCAGTAATACTTACAGCTGTCAGGGCCTATCTTCTTTGGGATAGAAATTAATACATCCTTCTTGAAGTCTGAGAGTATTTCGCCTGTCCCATACATCTTGTATACCGGGAAGAATACTATTTTCTGTTCCGCAAGAATCTCAATAATTCCGATGGAATGCTGCTTACTGTGGTTACTTTGTTTCGACGTAGGCCTTCAGTGCTCCATCAAATTCTTGTCGCAGTATTACACTGAAGAGCCACATGAACTGGTACACCTGCCTAATATCGTGTAGGACTCCCGCGATCACGCAGGAATGCCGCAACACGACGTGGAATGGACTCGACTAATGTCTGAGGTAGTGCTGGAGGGAAATGACACCATGAATCCTGCACGGCTGTCCATAAATCCGTAAGAGTACGAGGGGGTGGAGATCTCTTCTGAATAGCATGTTGCAAGGCATCTCAGATATGTTCCATAATGTTCATGTCTGGCGAGTTTGGTGGCCAGTGGAAGTGTTTAAACTCAGAGGAGTGTTCCTGGGGCCACTCTGTAGAAATTCTGGACGTGTGGAGTGTCGCATTACCCTGCTAGAATTGTCAAAGTCCGTCGGAATGCACAATGGGCATGAAGGGATGCAGGTGATCAGACGGGATGTTTACGTACGGGTCACCTGTCAGAGTCGTATCTAGACGTATCAGGGGCCCCACATCACTTCAACTGCACACGCCCCACACCATTACAGAGCTTCCACAAGCTTGAAAAGTCCCCTGCTGAAATGCAGGGAACATGGATTCATGAGGTCGTCTCCTTACCCGTACACGTCCATCCGCTCGATACAATTTGAAACGAGACTCGTCCGACCAGACTTGTTTCCAGTCATCAACAGCCAAATGTTGGTGTTGACGGGCCCAGGCGAAGCGTAAAGTTTTCTGTCGTACTGTCATCAAGGGTACACGAGTGGGCCTTCGACATCGAAAGCCCATATCGATGGTGTTTCTTGAATAGTTCGCACGCTGACATTTGTTGATGGCCCAGAGTTGAAATCTGCAGAAATTTGAGGAAGGATTGGACTTCTGTCACGTTGAACGATTCTCATCAGTCGTCGTTGCTCCTGTTCTTGCAGGATCTTTTTCCGATGTCGGGGATTTGATTTTTTACCGGATTCCTGATATTCACGGTACACTCATGAAATTGTCGTAGTGAAAATCCCCATTTCATCGCTACCTCGGAGATGCTGTGTCCCATCGCCCATGCGCCGACTATAACACGTGCAGAACTCACTTAAATTTTGATAACGTGCCGTTATAGCAGCAGGAACCGATCTAACAATTGTGCCAGACACTTGTTGTCTTATATAGGCGTTGCCAACTGCAGTGCCGTATTCTGCCTGTTTACACATCTCTGTATATACGCGTGCCTATACCATTTTCTTTGGCGCTTCAGTGTATATCTCCCACCTGCTCTTTGATTATTTCCTCTTCCATTGTGTATTAGAGGATGAAGTATCCCGCCATAGCTTTGGCGGCTTTGAGCGCAATCTTGTTGAACGACAGCAGGCGACTGTTGCGTCCACCTACCGCCACACCTTCAACGTGCACTCCAATGATGTCATTGCAATGATGCCATTGTAAGATAGAAAAATTTTTTCACCTACCCCAAGACAGTAAGACCGCTATCCACCGGTGACGCTGTACCACGACCAACCACAAATTAAAAAAAAATCTATATTACTGTTACCATGTCCGTTTCTCGTGTCTAGCCGTTCTACATATTCCTTTCAACTTGCAGCCGTCCCTTCTCTGCTTATTACTGAACTGCTGTCTGAGCTCCTAATATTCACACAGACGAATCTTCTTCCTCAAAAGGTTTCTTTAATTTTCCTATAGGTTCATATATCTTTCCCATGCCAAGCATACTTCTACAGATACTCATTTGTACTCCAGCCATTTCTGCTTTTCCATTTTGTACTTTTTGACAGTCTCATTTTGTAGATGTCTGCATTCGCTTTTGCGTGCTTCATTAGTGCATGTTGTGATTTCTTCTTCCGTCAGTTAAATTCAATACCTCGCGAGTTATCCAAAGCTATCTACTGGCCATTTCTTTTTGCATATTTTATCCTCTGCTGTCTATACTGTTTCATTCCTAGAAAGTTAATCATTCGTCATCTATTTTTTTTCTTTCCCCTATTTCAGTCAATATTTACCTAACGCTGCTTAGCAACTGTGGACGACCACTGATCCTTTCTATTTATCCAGGTATTTCGTAACTTCCTGCAATTTCATAATCAATAAGTTGCGGTCAGATTCCACATCTGCCCTTGGAAATTATGCTCAGTTTCAAATTTGCTTTACAAATCTCTATACTATGATTATATTACAAACATAGAATCCTTTTGGTGTCTCCAGACCTCTTCCACGTATACAATCTCTCACGATTCTTAACCTAAATATCAGCAATGATTAAATTGTGTTCTGTGCAAAATTCCAACAAGGGACTTACTCTTTCATTCCTTTCCTCATGTGAAAGATATACTATTTTTTCTTCATTTCGTTTTCTTGCTATCGAATTCCAGTTTTCCATCGCAAATTTATGTCTCCCTTTTTATTTAATCAATTCTTTCAACCTCTGCAGGGCTAGTAGGCATTTAAGTTTCTGGTTCTGTGATGAGTGGTGGCTTTGTGTCAATCGTGGCCACTGCTTTGCGCTCTCTATATTGCTCGTAGTAGCTCACCCGAATTTATATCTCCTTATTCATTCTTACACAAATTTTGCATTACCCCCGATTTGATTTTGTGTATTTAATCCTGTACTCGTCTAACCAGAATACCTGCTCTTCCTACCGCCTCAACTTCACTAATTCTCGCTATATCTAACTTCAATCTATTCATTTCTCTTTTTTGATACAGGGGAAAGTAATGAGAAGTAGCAGAAATGAGAACAATGAGAAACTTAGCGTCGGGAGATCACGAAGCATATGAAGTTAAGGAATTCTTCTACCTAGGCAGCAAAATAACGCATGAATAACGGAGCATACTAGCACTGGCAAAAAGGGCATTCCTAAACAAGACGAGTTACTAATAACAAACATAGGCCTTAATTTGTGGAAGAAATTTCTGAGAATGCACGTTTGGAGCACTGCAGTGTATGATAGTTAGGATGGACTCTGGGAAAACCGGAACAGAGGAGAGTCGAAGCCGTTGAGATGTGGTGCTACAGAACGTTGAAAATTAGGTGGACTAATAAGATAAGGAATGAGAAAGATCTGCGCAGAATCGACCCTTTCCGGGAACCACATGTTCGTCTGGTCTCTCTGCAGATACGTCTCCTATGGTGAATTATTCTGGTATTGAAGCCGAAAGAATCTGATTTACCTGATTTCACCGATGAGGGAATGTTAACTGTGGTTGTCAGTTGTCAATTTATCTACTGCACCAAATATAGACTACTGGCCATTAAAATTGCTACACTAAGAAGAAATGCAGATGATAAACGGGTATTCATTGGACAAATATATTATACTAGAATCGACATGTGATTACATTTTCATGCGGTTTGGGTGCATAGATCCTGAGAAATCATTAGCCAGAACCACGACATCTGGCCGTAATAACGGCCTTGATACACCTGGGCATTGAGTCAAACAGAGCTTGGATGGCCTGTACAGGTACAGCTGCCCATGCAGCTTCAACACGATAACATAGTTCATCAAGAGTAGTGACTGGCGTATTGTGACGAGCCAGTTGCTCGGCCACCATTGACCAGACGTTTTCAATTGGTGAAAGATCTGGAGAATGTGCTGGCCAGGGCAGCAGTCGAACATTTCCTTCATCCAGAAAGGCCCTTACAGTACCTGCAACATGCGATCGTGCATTATGGTGCTGAAATGTAGGGTTTCGCAGGGATCGAATGAAGGGTAGAGCAACGGGTCGTAACACATCTGAAATATAACGTCCACTGTTCAAAGTGCCGTCGAAGCGAACAAGAGGTGCCCAAGACGTGTAACCAATGACACCCCATACCATCACGCCGGGTGATACGCCAGTATGGCGATGACGAATACACGCTTCCAATGTGCGTTCACTGCGATGTCGCCAAACACGGATGCGGCCATCATGATGCTGGAAACAGAACCTGGATTCATCCGAAAAAATGACGTTTTGCCATTCGTACACCCAGGTTCGTCGTTGAGTACACCATCGCAGGCGCTCCTGTCTGTGATGCAGCGTCAAGGGTAACTGCAGCCATAGTCTCCGAGCTGGTAGTCCATGCTGCTGCAAACGTCGTCGAACTGTTCGTACAGATGGTTGTTGTCTTGCAAACGTCCCGATCTGTTGAGCCAGGGATCGAGACGTGGCTGCACGATCCGTTACAGCCATTCGGATAAGATGTCTGTCATCTCGACTGCTAGTGATACGAGGCCGTTGGGATCCAGCACAGCATTCCGTATCACCCTCCTGAACCCACCGATTCCATATTCTGCTAACAGTCATTGGATCTCGACCAACGCGAACAGCAATGTCGCGATACGATAAACCGCAATCGCGATAGGCTACAATTCGTCCTTTATCAAAGTCGGAAACGTGATGGTACGCGTTTCTCCTCTTTACACAAGGCATCACAACGATGTTTCACCAGGCAACGCCGGTCAACTGCTGTTTGTGTATGAGAAATCGGTTGGAAACTTTCCTCATGTCATCACGTTGTAGGTGTCGCCACTGGTGCAAACCTCGTGTGAATGCTCTGAAAAGCTAATCATTTGCATATCACAGCATCTTCTTCCTGTCGGTGAAATTTCGCGTCTGTGGCACGTCATCTTCGTGGTGTAGCAATTTTAATGGCCAGTACTGTATTTTCTCCTTAGCTGTGAAATTTATCCCCAAGTAATCGACAAAAGCCCCGAGTTAAAATTATCTCAAGAAACCAGGGAAGGTGAAAGCATCGGCGGAGTCTGAATGAGAAACTGACAGGTACCAGCATCACAACCATGTCGCAACTAATGACCACTTTGAGCCTATTTCCACCACAAATATTACATTTGTTAATGAGATCTACGTTTTATGACGAATTTTTAAGACGTCGCTCTCACTGTATTACAACTTTGCCTCACACCACTTGTTCCGAAAGCGGAAATGTTTCGCAGTAAACGTGTATAAGTTAGCAGCATAAAAACGTGAAAGTGAGTTCTGAATTTAGGGGAAAACAAGGAGAGGAGGAATAGCAAGCATTTGGAACTAGTGTATGGGAGGAATGTAATGATTGTGATGACATATGAAATGATGTAGTTCTACATAGAATACGCAAAATCACCAATTGTTGAGTGATCTATATCGGAATGATCATCAGGGTACTGTGCAAAATGGTAATACAGTCAGTTCCGGCTAACTTAATACGTAGGAAGCTACACAGGCCCCAAAGTTTTAAAACAATGCAGTATGAGTGCCGGGGTATTAGTGAGCTCCACGTAAGCGCATACTTCCTGCAAAAACAGTCCTGCAACACATACTTGACTCCTCGGTTACAATGTGCTGTCAGAGCAGTGGCATTGTGTTAAGTTACGTAAGGAGGCGACGTGAATCACCTTCGTGTCACACAACACAGCACCCAGCTTTTTATCGAGCAGTTCACTGTTCCACTAGAGCAGTGGTTCCAACTTTTCCGAGACAAACGTGTCTGAACGGGAACAGTGAATACCGGTAACAAAGTTTAGTACCAAACTAAAATTTACAGTTAATAGCTCCTATTTTTAAAGTGATGAAAGATAATTAAAATTTACTTAATGTTAAATAAAATGTATTTTTTCAGGCTTTTATTAAACCAACAATTAATGAGCCAGTGAGACTTGCGGTACTTTATTCAGTTCCCTTTGTCTTCTTTGTTACCACAGTTGAAAATCTACTGCCACACGTGGTGTCGGTATTCTTAGAACTTTTTTCGATAATAATGAATACTCACCGCCAACTCTGTTGCGAGTTCTGTTTTATCAAATCTGTTTCCATTTTGTGTTGTCATCACTGAGTCCAAGAAAACGGTGCGGAAAGACTGCAAAATATCCCTCTACACCTGCCGTACCCTCATCATAAACATTTTTCTACTATCATAGTCCTGACACATGCTAACAGGTCAGATAACTTTTGGGTCCCTGCATTTGATCCCTGATACTTTCATAAATTCCAGTCAAAAATGTCAAAAGCTTTCTCTGAAACTTAAACATGGCTGCAAAACAGCAACTGTGTAAATCTGAAGAGGTTGAAAACATCAGCCAGCCAGTTTGCAAAACAACGGCTTTTAGCCCTTGACCTAGGTTTCGACATTTCTAAAAATATCTTTTTCAGAATGAGTAGGCCCTAAAATGTAAATAACCAGTTACAAAATTATTTTTACAAACATAACAAAATGTTAATAGAAAAATATTTGTGACGTAAGCATATTCACTTGTTAAATCACATGGTGGTACATTACATTAGCTGAAGCCGAGAGGCTGTTATATATAAAATTGACTGAACAAGAATTATTCCAAACCATGGCTTTAGATAGCAGCCAGATTACATATATGGTACTTCAGTATGAACGCTCACTAGTAAATGCCCACAGGTAGAGGCTCTTGTCAAGATAAAACTGTAACAGCGGTCTTAGGATAAAATATTTCCATAAGTTACGTTTACATCATGCCAGAGACTAAGGCCAGCTGTTACGAATATACAGGCTCAAGCGACCAGGAAAAATTGGGCTGCAGAGGCCACTAAATACATGCGGGTAAGAACTGCGCCTTGCTTGTGTTGAATAACTGAATTTCACATTAAAGCAAGCATGAGATTTCCTCTACCAGGCTGCTAAAAAGTAATAGATTTACGAGTATACATTATTTATAAAATTACTGATACATCTGCTGACAGAGTAACACTGCACACAAATTCAGTGTGCAGAAGGTAGAATTCTGTTTACAAAACAGTCCTATTACAAATGTGTGGGGACAGAAGACCAATTCTCTCCCCCGAGTCCTTTTGCATTTCCCTGCTCTGCCTTTTCCCATTCCCTCTCGCGTCTGCCCTGCCCTGCCCCCCCCCCCCCCCCCCTCTTTATGAGTCCTCTCACTCCTTTTGTTCCCCCCTTTCGTTTTTCCTCTCCTCCCTCCTAGTCCCCCCCCCCCCCTTCATCTGCCCAGCCCCCCCCCTCTGCCCTCGGCTATGGTGTGTTATCTTTGTGCGACATTTTAGTACAGTGTTTACAGTGAGTGTTCAGTGTTGTGTGTCTTCTACGAAGTGTTGCGAACGGACATCATACTGTCGCTGGGTGTGATTTTTATATTTCTTGCGAACAGAAACCAGACTGTCGCCATGTTTTTGAATTGTCTGTCTACTATGTTCCCTGTCTGCTTCCTGTGTATTTTTTAGCTTTGACACCCCTTTGCTTTGCCGGCCGGAGTGGCCGAGCGGTTCTAGGCGCTACAGTCTGGAACCACGCCACCGCTACGGTCGCAGGTTCGAATCCTGCCTCGGGCATGGCTGTGTGTAGCGTCCTTAGGTTAGTTAGGTTTAAGTAGTTCTGAGTTCTAGGGGACTGATGACCACAGCAGTTAAGTCCCATAGTTCTCAGAGCCATTTGAACCATTTGAACCCCTTTGCTTTATGTTTTAACTCTCCACAATTTCCCGCCGCTTTACAATTTCAGTCACCGTTTTATCGCCTGCTTTTATTGTTTCTTATCTTCTTTCTTACGTTTCAAAACGTCTGTAGGGTGCTGCCAGCCCGCCCCCTTGGGGGGGAGGGGGGGGGGGAAGAGATCGAAATAAGATAAAGGAAAAAAAAGAAGACCAAATCTGCACTCCCTCCTGCCTTGTCTTCCCTCTTCATCTCCCACCCCACCTGTCTCCTGCCTCTTGGTGCGCCCCCTGATGCTCCTACTCTTTTCATCCCGCACCCTCCCCTGCTGCACCTTGCTCTCCCCTCCTTTTCCATCCTCTCTGGCCTCTCCCTCGGAAGGTCCCACCTGGCAGTTTTATTCTTCATCGTGTGTGCTCCAAGTGGGTTTTAAGTGTGTTGCTCTGGAGTGTTTTTCATACTGTGGTTGACTTTTAATCTGTGCGTGTGCCTTCAGTGTCTCCTTTGTGTTTTAAGAAATGTGTTTTTTATCTTTATGTCGACCTTTTTTAATTGTCCCCCCATGAATTTCTCTATGTCTGTGTATTTTTACCTCCATTATCTCCCCTTACTGTGTTTTATGTCCCCCTTTTTTATTCTTATCTTAGTTGTCATATCACTCGCCTGAAGAGCGGCGGATTGTGCCGCTGACAGCCCTCCCCTGCCCATGTGGGGCAGGGGAATGAAAACACAATAAAGGAAAAAAAGAAGCCCAAATATACGCTAAAACAACGACACAAAAAAGAAAAAAACTTCCGCTTAACACTACGCAAGCTTAAGCAGCGATAAGGAAAATGGAAAAGCTGTGGGCGCTATATACATGTGCATAAGCACTGCGTCTTGCTGGTGTTATGTAGCATAATTTTACAATAAAGCAATATGACAATTCCAGAATGAGATTTTCACTCTGCAGCGGAGTGTGAGCTGATATGAAACTTCCTGGCAGGTTAAAACTGTGTGCCCAACCAAGACTCGAACTCGGGACCTTTGCCTTTCGCGGGCAAGTGCTCTACCATCTGAGCTACCGAAGCACGACTCACGGCTGGTCCTCAAAGCTTTACTTCTGCCAGCTTTAATATGACAATTTCTTATAGAAGGCCACTAATAAATGCAATAATTTTAGAAGTATAAATAAAATATAAAATTACCTGTAAAGCATTTATGTAGCAAAGTTACACGACAATAACATTCCTGTAACAGACTGGCTTACACAGAGTCCTGACCTTAATCCTATAGAACACCTTTTGGATGTTTTGGAATGCCGACTTCGTGCCAGGCCTCACCGACCAACATAATTCCTCTCCTCAGTGCAGCACTCCGTGAAGAATGGGCTGCCATTCCCCACGAAACCCTCCAGCACCTGATTGAGCGTATTCCTGCGATAGTGGAAGCTGTCATCAAGGCTAAGGGTGGGCCAACACTATATTGATTCCAGCACTACCGACGGAGGGCGCCACGGACTTGTAAGTCATTTTCAAACAGGTGTCCGGATACTTTTGATCACGTAGTGTATATCCGTTTTATGTTTCA
Source organism: Schistocerca americana (assembly GCF_021461395.2). NCBI lineage: Eukaryota > Metazoa > Arthropoda > Insecta > Orthoptera > Acrididae > Schistocerca > Schistocerca americana. The sequence continues at coordinate 305,477,768 of NC_060121.1, forward strand.
AATTATTATTTTACGCTTTAAATTAATTTTTTTGTTTTTTAGTCTACCGTTTCACATACGTGTACTTAGTTATGATATGTAACTCATAATTATGATAGAAAACAATTAAATAATAATAATCTGTAAAGAAATGCATAAAACATAACGTTTTTTACATCATGCACATAAAATGAACGAGTTCTCTTAACATAATATACACGATGGAGGAGACAATACGAAACAAAATTCAGCAGGATTTCAGACTTTCACGTGTAATTCTCTACATTTCCTACACTGTATCAGGCATATTTCAGTACATTATAAGCCTTGGTGAAGGGAACTGATTGTTTACTAATGACTGCAGCTTGATTATATTGTTTCTCAAGTGGAGATTGACATCATAATCACTCAACAGTCTAGATCTGGAAGTCTTCTCACAAAGCTGTATACGTCGCACGGCTGTATCTGTGCCATCGAGCTCTTTGGGATCACCGGATGAACGAATTCCTTGTCCTCAGCTACGATGCTCTAAATGATTTTTTTAACTCTGATAGCCGCAAGAGACTAACGATAATACAGATACTTCTCCCTCACTGGGAAAGAAAATTTTTTTAAATATCTTTTGACCTAGTCAGACATTCGTTTCGCAGATTTCGATGCTGCCACAAGAACATTTGGCGCTTCAAAAAGAGATTCTCTGTCCATACGCACCATTAGTTTCTAAAACTATGAAAAGGCAGGTGTTCAGTGTGAAAAAAAAATGTTTTGAGCGTCTTACCCGAGGACGCAGGCTGGCGTGAGGTCTGGAACAGGACAAGGAAATTAGAATTTAGAAAAACGGACGTAGCTGGTGGAATATTTAACTTTAATCCGTTAATGGTGAACGTCGGTCTTGACGGTACATGGTTCAATATCAATAGTAACTGATAATGGAGCCTTGCTAGGTCGAAGCAAATGACGTAGCTGAAGGTTATGCTAAACTATCGTCTCGGCAAATGAGAGCGTATGTAGTCAGTGAACCATAGCTAGCAAAGTCGGTTGTACAACTGGGGCGAGTGCTAGGAAGTCTCTCTAGACCTGCCGTGTGGCGGCGCTCGGTCTGCAATCACTGATAGTGGCGACACGCGGGTCCGACGTATACTAACGGACCGCGGCCGATTTAAAGGCTACCACCTAGCAAGTGTGGTGTGTGGCGGTGACACCACATAATCAAGCTGTAGTCATTGGTACATTTTGAATTATTCTCTTCGTTAAGGCTTACCAATATACTGAAATATGCCTGATACGAGTAAGAATATTTAGAGGATCGCCCGTGACAGTTTGAAATCTTGCTGAATTTTGTTTTACATTGTTTTCTCCATCGTGTATATTACGTGAAGAAATTTCGTTCCTTTTATGTGCATGGTGCAAGAAATGCTATGTTTTAAGCGTTTCCTTAAAGATTACCACTATCGTTATTACTTTATATTTTAATAATGAGTTACTTATTATTTTCAATTAACAAAACTCACATATGCGAAGTGGTAAACTAAAAAAACAAACCATAACGTAAAATAACAATTTAAACTTAAAACAAATATAATTAAAATACATAATTAGAAAAGTATTGAATGTTTAGATATTTTAATTAAGTATGTTGAAAATATTCTGATAACACATAGTGAACAGCTTATATCCAAAAATGGCATTCAGAAATCAGCTTTATTACACAGGGTATGTGTGGCTTGAAATCTTGTTTATGTTGCAACAAAAGTTTTCATTTATCACAATTAATTATTGGTGGTGGCGTATTTTGAAAAATTTCAAACTATTACAAAAGTTGATTACATAGTTTTGAAAAACGTAAGTTACATATCAACTTTTATATGCAAAATATTTTTTATGTATCATCGTTTCGAAGATATTCCCTCTGAACCTAAAACGCCAAATTGCATTCCCGGGTGCGTTTTACCACTTATAGGGGGAACACTCATAGCAGCACTTCATGACGGGTTTGAAATCGACTGTCATTGGCCGGCCGCTGTGGCCGAGCGGTTCTGGCGCTTCAGTCTGGGACTGCACGACCGCTCTGGCCGCAGGTTCGAATCCTGCCTCGGGCATGGATGTATGTGATGTCCTTAGGTTAGTTAGGTTTAAGTAGTTCTAAGTTCTAGAGGACTGATGACCTCAGATGTTAAGTCGCGTAGTGCTCAGAGCCATTTGAACCATTTTTTACCATGTGCGATGTCTGCATGTGTGTTTTCGTGCCTCTCTTGTATCGTAGTCGTCTTTTTGAGGTTATACTGCAATCGGAAGCAAGTCCGTCCGACAGGCCTTGGAAGGCCCAACGGTACTGACCGACCGCTGCGTCATCCTCGCTAATGACGTCATCGGACGCGGATATAGAGGTTTGTCAGTTTTCGTGACCTGGAGCTGGTCATATTCGGTCAAGTAGCTCATCACGAATCTGTGTGCAATCTGCTCAAGAAATCATGGCGGCCCGGAGGGTCACCCATTCAAGTGCCAACCATGCCCGACGGTGCTTAACTTCGGTGATCTGAAGGGGATCTGTGTATTCACCGCCACACGGCCGTTGACGCAGTCTGAAAACGGACGAAATAAATGTTGGTTTTCGTTACGTTTTGATGTTAGAAACAGCATTTTTATCTGTTTACTTACAGGTAACCTACCTTTTCCGTTACGCAGAATGCCACACACATGCAAATCATCAACCACACTGTTTGTTTTTTGAAACCGTACTGTCATAATATCTTTGTAAAATATTTTGTTTTCAAAAACAAACAATGTGACTGATGATTTGCACATGAGTTTATTCTGCATGGCGGAAGACACACAGTACACGTAAGCAGACAGGCAAAAATACTATTTCTAACTTTAGCAAATAAGAAACATTCCAGACTTCCTGATTGGAGTATAACCTCAAAAAGACACCACAGTACAAGAGAGGCGAAAAAACAGACATGCAAGAATCATACACAATACTCATGTAAATTCTCAAAAATGGTTCAAATGGCTCTGAGCACTATGGGACTTAACATCTGTGGTCATCAGTCCCCTAGAACTTAGAACTATTTAAACCTAACTAACCTAAGGACGTCACACACATCCATGCCCGAGGCAGGATTCGAAGCTGCGACCGTAGCAGTCGCGCGGTTCCGGACTGAGCGCCTAGAACCGCTAGACCACCGCGGCCGGCAAGTAAATTCTCGAAATGCGTTGTGTTTAGCATAAAAAATTACGTAACTGCTGTAGCGATTCGTTATTTAAATTACTCTGTTCTGAACACTAAACAGGGATATATAGTCGATATGAAAATTGCTTTTAGTTATAGCATTTTGGGATTCACAGGTCTACCCACATTCACTCTTATTACTACCCTCAAATACATGTGCAGAGTAAATCTACTGGCACATGAGTGTAAGAATCCCAAGATCCCAGAAGAGACTTCTGCAAGAATTTCAGTTTACAGTTTTACGTAACATTCTCAGTAGATTAAATGTGCTGTAGAATAAATACACATTAGACCTCAATTACATTTTCCCACGAGATGATGCCACATGACAGAATTCAGTGAAAGTATGTACAGTAGGCTAAACTGAGCTGAATTTACTGGTACTGCGATCTTTACTGTAAATGGAAGGGAGCCAGTGTCTACCGTTTCTTCAAGCATTCCACCAGAGAAGATGATAGTTCAAATGGATAAGAGGACAAAAGGAAAACGACGGTGATCTTGTTTTAAGGAACCAGTCTGTTTTTTTACCTGAAGTGTTTCAGAGATATTACAGAAACCCATTCTAATGCTGCCACCAATGTGTCCCCTCACTCTACCTACTTTACAGTGAAACACAGGGGAATGAAAGCGAGCACTCTGTATTTCCCCAGACACCAGGGACGAACGGACATCAACGTGTTTTCTATCACTTCAACTATAAACTAGATTAAGGCTATGCTTGATTGCCCTCCTTAACTAAAACAGCTGGGATAGTGCTGTGTGCCAGGACAGTAGAAATGAACATATCAAAGGCGTAAATGACTGAACAGCATTTCATGTACGGAGTTCCCGAAATTAACGCAACAGAAGTCCAACGGAGAAAATATGATATTCAAACGATTGAATAAGAAAGTGTGAGACAGAGAGACGTTAAAAATCAGAGTGACTCACAGATTCAACAATTTAGAACCCCAAATTTTCGTCTCGAAAGACGGATTTCGAGCACCTTGAATATAATGCACGTACAAGAAGAATGGCGCCAACGGCCTTGTCGCAGTGGTAACACCGGTTCCTGTCAGATCACCGAGCACTGACGGGCTGGGCTAGCACTTGGATGGGTGACCATCCGGTCTGTCCAGCGCTGTTGGCAAGCGGGGTGCACTCAGCCCTTGTGAGGCAAACTGAGGGGCTACTTGATTGAGAAGTAGCGGCTCCGGTCTCGTAAACTGACATACAGCCGGGAGAGCGGTGTGCTGACCACATACCCTTCCATATCCGCATCCAATGACGCCTGTGGGCTAAGGATGACACGGCGGCCGGTCGGTAGCGTTGGGCATTCATGGCCTGTTCGGACGGAGTTTAGTTTTACAAGAGGAATAGCATTAACGAATAAAACAACACAAAGAACGTCGTTAAAAACATTTACCGTAACTACTATTATACCTGTATCAGTTTTATTTAGTACTGTCTCTGACGAACAAAGACATATTTCCAAGAGCGAAGTTATGTTCTTCGTTTCTGCAAATGTCTATCGTGTATTTGAACTTTAACGTCAAGTTCTTATTTCCCGGTAATACTGACTGACAAGACTTGAAATCTTCGAATGCCATTCTACTTATTACTGAGCTGAAGAAATTCATATATCTCTCTTTTAATGGAAAGTTATGAAATTATGAATACCTCCGAAATTGTTTCAGGCATACAACACCAAAATTCACAGCGAATGGTACGCGGGAAATGAGTTTATTAATTCACAGGTTGGTGTGTGATTTAAGAAGACTACTACTGCCTTGTTGCTTGTCGTATCGCTCCAGTGGGAACACAAGTGGCGCACTGACGAGTGTGACGTCGCGCGACGCTTATTACAATGTGTCGCGTCGTTTATCTTGTCACCTCCGTTCGAACCGCGCCTTAAGCGATCACGGAGATGGAATTTAACGTAACTCGTCATGTGGCCTCCGCAAGCCAGTTGAGCAGGCTTTGACTTCATTGCGTGCTTGAGGCCAATAATAACGGATAAAACAAAACAAAGAACGTCTCAAAAAATTTAGGACGACAAATATTTTACCTGTGTGGGTTTTACACTGAAGAGCCACTGGTACACCTCCCTAATATCGTCTAGGGCCGCCGCGAGCACACAGAAGTGCCACAACACGACGTGGCATGGACTCGACTAATGTCTGAAGTAGCGCTGAAGAGAATTGACACCATGAATCCTTCAGGACTGTCCATAAATCCGTAAAGGTACGAGGGGGTGGAGATCTCTTCTGAACAGCACGTTGCAAGGCATCTCACATATGCCCAATAATGTTCATGTCTGGGGAGTTTGCGGGCCAGCGAAAGTGGTTAAACACAGACGAGTGTTGCTGGAGACACTCTGTAGCAATTTTAGACGTGTGGGGTGTCGCATTTCCCTACTAGAATTACCCAAATACGTCGTGATGCACAATGGACATGAATGGATGCAGGTGATTAGGCACGATGCTTACATACGTGTCACCTGTCAGCGTCGAATCTAGACATATCAGAGGTCCCATATCACTCCAACTGCACACGTCCCACACCATTACAGAGCCTCCATCAGCTTGAACAGTCCGCTGCTGACATGCAGGGTCCATGGATTCATGAGATTGTCTCCATACCCGTACACCTCCATCCGCTCGATACAATTTGAAACGAGACTCGTCTGACCAGGCAACATGTTTCTAGTGATCAACAGTCCAATGTCGGTGCAGACGGGCCCAGGCGAGGCGTAAAGCTTTCTGTCGTTCAGTCATCAAGCGTACACGATTGGACCTTCGGCTCCGAAAGCCCATTCGATGATGTGTCGTTGAATGGTTCGCACGCAGACACTTGTTGATGGCCCAGCATTGAAATCTGTAGAAATTTGTGGAAGGGTCGCACTTTTGTCACGTTGAACGATTCTCTTCAGTCATCGTGGGTCCCGTTCCTGAAGGACTTTTTTCCGGCTGCACCGACGTCATATGACAAAATCCCCACTTCATCACTACCTCGGAGATGCTGTGTTCTAGCGCTCGTGCGCCGACTATAACACGACGCGTTTACTCACTTAAATCTTGATAACCTGCCATTGTAGGAGCAGTAACCGGTCTAACAACTGTGCCAGACACTTGTCTTCTATAGGCGTTGCCGACCGCAGCGCCGTATTCTGCCTTTATACATATCTCTGTATTTGAATGTGTGTGCCTATACCAGTTTCTTTGGCACTTCATTGTGTGTATGTGACGAAGAAAGACATATTTCCACAGTAAAGTTATATTCTTTGTTTCTGCATTACTCATTAGGCGTTCAATATCTTACAATAAATTATCTTGGCAGGAATGATGACCGCTGCAATAGGGCGGTGTTTCACGTTGCGACGGAAAAAATAGTCCGAATAATCGCGAATTACGAATTATTTAAGTCTGAGGTAATGAGGGTTTACTGTATAGTTAATCTAGAATTCACTACTACCACTGAAATACTTTGACAGCACACACACGACGGGTGAAAACAGACCTATAAAAACGTTTCTGAAATAGTGTAAGAATTTGTAGGTTGAGAGCTGTACGCTGATTTTAAAATAGCAATTAATTATTGTGAGCAATTTCTGTGCAGGCAAGCATTTCTATCATCACCGCCGCCGCCGAAACCACCACCACCACCACCACCTAATCCCCTTTTAAAGTCAATGGATTTTTTCCAGAGAGTAAGCAAATACACACCACCTCAGAATTGCGACTCTCAGATCTCACCCAAATTGCTATTTTCATTGCACTCAACATTTTAACAGCCACAAACATTTTTATTTGTGAGAACAGGTGAAAGTCAGAGGATGATAAGAGTACTGAATGGTGTAGATGCTTCAATAATTCGTACTTCAGTTTTTCCCTAGCCAAAGCACCTAATGCTATTGTGACGAAAATATGATTTGTTCTTAGTTTTGCAAACAAGGCCTCATTTTATCTATTTTTCCGTCCATTATTCCATTGTTTTCCTGGGTGGCTTAACAGCAGCCATACCAGCAAGGGCAACATGAAATTCAATACAACAATGCGTATGGTCGCATAATGTGTACAAACTCTCCCGGCTCGGAGCCATAACTCTGCAATTGAACTCTTGGGGCAGGAACTTTATTACGTAAGTGTGAGAGTACACTGGAAAAACCAGGGTTCCCATTCAAGAATATATCCCAAGTACTGCATCCGACAAACTAAAATCCAGACAGCAACAAAAATTATTGTAGAACTTCTTGACGAAGTACTAATATGGATAAAGCATGCACCTCCAGGAGTTCAAAATGAACTAAACTACCACATTTAAGCAGCAAGTTTCGATTTACATCAAAGTACATGGAAGACAGCAAATAGAATCCGTACAAACAATGAAGTAAGCATTTTCTTTTCAGAGTGGAAAAAAGTGCAAGATCCATCTTGTAGTTTCGACGAGACAGTACTGACTGTGTGGATGAAATGAAGCACAATTTATTGGAAAATGAACTGAAAATTCTTTATCACCCAACATAGTAGCGAACCATTATATAATAGGTATCTACAACGTACAATGTACAGCACTTAATTAATAGAGTACAGTATTTATGAGGTTTATTCATAATTTTGCTGTTAAGCAGTTTACGTTTAGGTACATACGAATGCTTCCTGTATCCACATTATTAGTAGTTTCCGATATTTACTGATAACAAAAAAACATGGCAACGCTACTTAAATCTGTAACGCAGTGATTTACGTAAGCACAGATAGTGTACGTGGTCAGGCCACAGCAACAGCCCAGACCAGTCCCTGTAGCAAAGGTAGACATAGAAATAACATTAATTATATAATTTCGGTCTCATATTTGGGCTCCTGAAAAAATTTCGAGTAATTTGATACTGAACTCAAAACGGTCATTTGGTTAGTTAAAAGTCGCCAAATTTAATTAGCTTTTTTATAATATCGAGTTAATTTTCCGAGGCCAGCAGACACCGTCGATGTCTTGTCTATGCAAAGGACCATCGGTTGGAGAGGACAGGGTAATTTTAACATTCCATTAAGTTCCTTGGCCATTATTTCAAAGTTAAGTTGAAGCCATGAGGTGGCGGAGTCATAATTACATCCATCGTTCTGAGAATTCGCGCCGACCGTCTTGGCCGAGCGGTTCTAGGCGCTTCAGTTTGGAAGCGCGCGACCGCTAGTTCTAAGTTCTAGGGGACTGATGACCATTGAAGTTAAGTCTCATAGTGCTCAGAGCCATTTGAACCATTTGAGAATTCGCGCCAAAACAAATGTCCCATCCTGGGTGTCAACAGGACGGTGCAAACCCCCTCAGGCCGAGTCTGTGATAACGGCACCACCTCCGGTCCTTGCTATGTTGGTTACGGGAAACTATTTGTTAACCGCGGACACACTCGACTGTGTGGCACCCGAGGTTACAAATAGCGCAGAGAGCCTCTCTTCTGCCCCATTCGATTGCAGTTCCTGAACGAGGCCACATCGCGAGAGGCATAGCGCGGCAATTACCGTCATTTTGCTGCCAGTGTTACCTTCCTACTCTTTGGGAGCTGTCTTGTGTTCAGCCATCCACAGCATGATACGAACGCCTGTCACGCAGGGTCTGCCACTGGAGTCGACTGAGCATCTCCGTGATGATTTCGTGGTTGCTAATGGAACCCGTAACGAAACGCGCTGTTCTTCGTCGGAACTTTCCAGCGCAGTCCTAAAGCATCGACTGCGCACTGACCAGCGCAGCGCCGCGAAACGGCATCAAGAAGGCACTGACCCGCGCGTCAACGGAAAGAGCGGGCAGCGCCACACCTCTAGGAAGACGAGAGTTCAGCGCCCCCTGTCAACGCTGACTCCACAACCCGCCCATCGCTGGTTGGCCCCAGTTCCGTCGCAGACTTCGAGAGCATCTGACTAATAACAAGACGATACTTAGCCTGCGTTCTGCGAGTAGTCGTAGAGGAAAGTAATCACATGTAAGAGGCACAGGAAACCACTTCATATCGAGAATTTAGGTTTCTTTCCTGTTTAGAAATAAAGTGTTTTATTAATTTGAATGTGTGTGTATAGATCATTTTGGATTCCGACCGCCGGCCATCGCAATCTCCTTCCTTGTTTGCGTCGGTGCTGACTCCCGCAGTAGCCGACACAATATTCCCCATCCGCGATTTGTTCTTCTTGATTTGCATACAGGTGTGTTTACACCTGTGTGATTTTCCACACGCACTAGGTGCAAGCAGCTGTTGCACGTAGGAAAAGGCAGGGAGGCGCATGCATCGGCGCAAAGTCCCGCATGCCTCTGATTTGTGCGCACGAGGGTGTAGGAGTCTCTCCACCCGCCAGGGTAGCCAGACGAGAGCGCTAACGCGCTGCTTCCTGGGCTCGGGTAGGCGAGCCAGTCCCAGATCGAATCCGCCAGGCGGATTGACGACAAGAGCCGGTGTGCCGACCAGCCTGGGTGTGGTATTTAGGCGGTTTTCCACATCCCGCTAGGTGAATACCGGGCTGGTCCCCACGTTCCGCCTCAGTTACACAGCTCGCAGACATCTGAACACATTCACACTATTTCATGGATTCCACTGGACACAGACAGTTGGGGTACACTGATTCCGTCCTGGGGGGTACAGGGTGGCGGCAGGGACGACATCTGGCCACCCCTTAAAACTTGTTGTTGTTGTTGTGGTCTTCAGTCCAGAGACTGGTTTGATGCAGCTCTCCATGCTACTCTATCCTGTGCAAGCTTCTTCATCTCCCAGTAACTACTGCAACCTACATCCTTCTGAATCTGTTTAGTGTATTCATCTCTTGGTCTCCCTCTACGATTTTTACCCTCCACGCTTCCCTCCAATACTAAATTGGTTATATCTTGATGTCTCAGAATATGCCCTTCTTCTAGTCAAGTTGTGCCACAAACTCCTCTTCTTAAAACTTAACATGCCAAATCAGGTTAACCATGGCCGACCCTGCGTAACCGCAGGACAAGGTGCAAGCGATAGAAGTAGGGTGTAGGAGTCTCTCCATAGTATACTCCGTTCACAATAAGAATAAACCTGATGTAAGCAAACACAGACGCGATGGCTTGTCAGCAGCCGTAGCTTTCGTACACTGGTGATATTCCGCTCTCGGAAGTAGGTCCAACATTTGTATTAGATACCTTATTACTATGCCACTGTAAATGAAACTTTAAAACATTCTGATGTATTAACAGCCATCAAAGTTTTTCTTGAACCCACTTTATCTGCGTAATTTTTATATCTAATATTGTGTACAGTCACAATCTCTGTAAGCGCTGCTCCTGCTCTGATTGTCTCAGTGATCATATGTAACGCGAATGTGGATGACATTACTTCCTGCTTCATTGTGAAACGCGCGCACGGAACACCGTTACTGGCTAGAAACAAGTTGTTTCTCAATGTTTTTCATAACATTGCAGAGAAAAATCAGCTTTGACGTTTGTCAAGAAACATTATGTAATAAATCTTAGGGATGGTGTCTCGGATATATTCGTGGCGTGACCGGTAGTGTCGTAGATTGATAATGCGTCGGTGGTTCGCGAGGTTCACAACCCGATATGATCTACAATTTTTTTGTTCGGCTTGACTACCTAAATCATTTAAATATGAAATTTATCAAATATGTGTTATTTATCTCATACTTAACCATCATTTTTTCAAGAAAAATCCACATCTTCTGGTTTCTAATTACAAACCGCACACAGAATTCTTGTTTTCATTGTAAATACACATTCTTAATGATCGAAGTATTATAAAAATTGTTAAAGGTTTTGAAGTTAAGAAAACATTACAGAATTAAATTTTTTGGAGAATAATGAAAAGTCAAATACTCTTTGTTTGAATATGCCAATTGTTTTATAGGAAAGATATGGTCTCACACGAGCCAGAGTGATACGCGTCGTAGAAAAACGGGAAACAATAATTTCCACGGTGTGGAGCACACTGTACAAATGATGCATTTTTACAGTTGTCACCTTAAAACTGCAATCTGAATCCAATAGAATTGATGTGGAGCCAGGTTAAAGGATTTGTCGCGAGAAATAACACGACATTTAAGCTACCGAACTAACTGGAACTAATGCAATGAGCTTTGTGACACGTCACTGCCGAACGACGGCGAAATGCAGCACAGCACTCACAAAAGAGGAGGAGGAAATGTGGACTTTTTGGTGACTTGTGGTTCTATTGCTGGTCGCCTCTTTATCAACGTAGCAGTACTGAAATGTAGCGCATTCCTCCGAGTCCGATATGAAGTTCAGAGATTACCAGACGACTGACTGTCATACCTTCAGTGGCTTCAATATTTAACTACATGGTGAAATCTCAGTAGTGCGCTCTTACGCCGTACATAACTCAATTAAGGCATGTTCTTGTGAGTTTAGTACAATTCTAAGTTACTTATGTAACCAGTCAATTATAACTGGGACATTTCCTGACTGGCTAAAATATGCAGATGTTAAGTCTCTATTCAAGAAAAGGGATAAAGAGATACCATCAAACTATTGACCGATTTCACTTTTTCCAGCATTCTGAAAAATTTTAGAAAAAGTAATGTACAGGCAGCTTCTCAACCAGCTCACCGCAAATAACATATTTTCAAGGACACAGTTTGGATTTCTGAAGGGTTCTGATATCGAGAAGGCTATTTACACCTACAGTGAAAATGTGCTTAATTCATTAAATAACAAATTACAAGCAGCAGGTATTTTCTGTGATATGACAAAGGCATTTGATTGTGTGAACGACAACATCCTTTTAAATAAATTAGAACTCTATGGTGTCAAGGGCAGTGCTGCAAAATGGTTCAAGTCATACCTCACTAACAGGAAACAAAGGGTGTCAGTGCAAGGAACTAGTGAATTAAGTCATCAGTCATCATCAGAATGGGAAGAAATTACATGTGGTGTCCCACAATGATCCATCTTAGGGCCATTGCTTTTTGTTGTGTATATTAATGATCTCTCATCAGTTCACTGCCAGAAGCAGAATTCGTTTTGTTTGCAGATGACACAAGTATAGCAATAAATAGTATGTTGAGTGTAGTTCTAGAAAGATCTGCTAATTATATTTTCATGGATATTAATAAATGGTTTAAAGCCAACTCACTGACATTAAACTTCGAAAAGACTCACTATATGCAATTCAGAACCTGTAAGAGGTTTCCACCCAGCATATGCATAAAGTACGAAGAAGAGCAGAGAGAAGAGGTTGACAGTCTTAAATTCCTGGCATTACAACTTGATAATAAATTCAGTTGGGAGGAGCACACCACAGAACTCACCACAGAACTGCAGAAACGCCTTAACAAATCTGTATTTGCAATTCGAGTGTTAGCAGACACAGGCGACATAAAAATGAAAAAGCTTGCATACTTTGCCTACTTTCATTCATAATGTCATATGGTATAATATTTTGGGGTAACTCTTCAAGTCAAACAAAAGTTTTCAGAGTCTAAAAGCGTGTAATACGTATTATTTGTGGAGTAAATTCGCGGGCGTCCTGTAGAAACCTCTTCAAAGAAATGGGTATATACATATACTGCCTCTCAGTATATTTACTCCTTAATGACATTTGTTCTAAATAATATGTCTCTTTTTCCAACAAACAGATCAGTTCATACATACAATACCAGGAACAAAAATGATCTGCACAAGGATTTAAAAGCACTTACTTTAGTTCAAAAAGGGGTCCACTACTCAGGAACACTCATCTTCAATAATTTTCCAGAAAACATAAAAAATTTAGTTACAAATAATGATCAGTTTAAAAGGAGCCTGAAAGACTTACTAGTGGCCAACTCCTTCTACACCATCGACGAATTTTTTAATAGAAACAAATGATGTATTCTATATACTCATATTATTAGTATTGTTATTTCAGCTTAAAAAATGATGATACTATTAGTATTGTATGATGATACTATTAGTATTGTTATTTCAGCTAAAAAAAAATTGACATGTTCCACATCCACGAGGATCTCCTCAGCACGGATCTATGGAACGAAAAACTAATCTAATCTAATCTGCAGAAAATTTCCCTTGTTAAAGCGAGGAATTTTCTTCACCCTCGTTTTTAATTACAATACTATGTTCGCTAAGATCGAGAGTATGTCATGTATTCCATCAGCTCACCTAAGAAGCGTATCGCCTGAGTTTTACCATTATTTCCTTCTGTTCAAAAATTATATGACATTCAAGTTCACTACTCGTCTCTTTTTACGTCTTTACCAAACCCGTTCACACCACTGCAGGTTAGCTGGACCAGGTGGCTGGCCAGTGATTTCCATGTGAAATGCGACGGTAAGCTGTTGTCCCGTGTTATCGCTGATTCGATGTACGCGTAACGCACAGCACAAAACGTATCCTCATTATCGTACTTGACTGTAGTCGAGAAAGCTTGGCTTCTGTTCCACGTGAACCGAAATCCAATGAGGTTCCAGCAAACGCGGAAGAATACATAATGTGATGTTTACATGAGGTTTATTCTTACGATGAATGACGTACAGACGGGGAGCAAGCACAGCCGCACGGAGACTAGCTGCAAGACGCACACGGGTATAAACGCAAATTCTGGGTGAGCGCCGCAACTTCGATGATTGCGACTGTGCTATCGCGACATTTACAGCGCGAGTTACCGGCACTGCAAATCCACATGACGTAGCGTGGCAAGTTTTATCGTCCGACCCCTGATTTCTGGGGTAGTATTCTTTACCCGTGGCTGGCCTCTTTCATCGTCCTGTATCAGTTTGATTTACTTTCTGCACTCTCTCTAGTGATCGGAGTTTACTCTGTTACTGTATCCATTTGCGGGTCTTTTGGTAAGAGGTTATTAATTGTGAGAGATGCCTTAAGGAAGAATTGTAACAAGGTTCCCCCGCAGATGTGAGTTAATTCTGAGCAGAAGATTTCATTACCAGCATCTACTAACTTTCATCGGCCTGGAGCTTCCCTGCTGTCCCTCTTTGTTTAGTTAATTCACAATTAGGTGGAGGTACCCTGTAGTAGGAGACGAAATTCGACGCCTTTGACAGAAGATCAACAGGTGAGAGTGTTCCGTTAAGGAACGATGAACGCTACGACACTTATTCCATTTTTTTCCTTGTCTGCGAATAATAGATGAGTTACAGAGCCCAGAGCCACGTGGTATTTTCAGTTACACGTAGAACAGCGTACAGCGAAATAATTTTTGAAATTTCACGACAAATAGCTCTGGGAGACTTGTTACTGTCTAGCTTTTTTTTTAACTGACACATCTATATCTATATATGGCAACCCCTTTACAGTGTGTGGCGGAGGGTACTTTGGCTACCACTGTCATGTTCCCCTTTTCCTGTTCCAGTCGCGAATGGTTCGCCGGAAGAACGATTGCCGGTAAGTCTCCGTGCGAGACAGCGTGACTCTGAGCACTATGGGACTTAACAGCTGTGGTCATCAGTCCCCTAGAACTTTAGAACTACTTAAACCTAACTAACCTAAGGACATCACACACATCCATGCCTGAGGCAGCATTCGAACCTGCAACCGTAGCGGTCGCGCGGTTCCACAGTGAAGAGCCTAGAACCGCTCGGCCACATCGGCCGGCTGTCACACTGTCGAACTCTAAGCATCGTACTGAAGGCTCGCATTAGATGAATATTCTAAACAGATGGCGCCGATGAATCGCACGGTAGCGATTAACAGTCCTTTAAGTTTTAGTGTACTGTGAGGTACAGCAGGCACCGTGAAATACAGAAGTTCTCCTATTCTTTCTTCTTGTGAACTCATATGATCCTGTCGAAAAAATACGAAATTAAAATAACGTAAGTCAGTCACTCTATTCTCCGAGACAGCAAGCCATTTTTCTCAAAACACGGAGATAAAATACGTCTACCTCGCACTGTGTTGCAGAAACAGCCAGGAACATCAAAAGATCGTTTTAATCTAAGGCAATGAGAGAACTACATACTAACAATTCTGGTCCAATGATGCAAAGGTCGCTTGATAAGGTAGCAGCTAAGCGTCTAAAATCACACAGATAACACACACACACACACACACACACACACACACACACACACACACACACACACACACACACACGCGCGCGCGCGCGCGCACGCACGCGCGCGCGCGCGTTATATAAGTAGGAAAATCTGGGGTAGAATAGGGTATGGGGATGAAACCGGGAACCGTCATATTTCTCGTTACGAATTGGTAACAATTTTTTTCCCGTTAGACCATGAATACAGCCAGCTACTTCAGTACCACCACGAGGTTTGGTAGTGTCAGACGCGTTGTTGTTAAACAAAATAATTTGCTAGATTTTTGTGATTGTATATCTTAATCTGCAATATTTTGTTCTCATAAGGAATTTACACCGTCGTATTACGATTTCAAACTAATAATACAATGAATATTTATGAACATATGCCGTGTTAAACAATTCTTCAGCATCTTTCTTATGCAGAAGTAATTTTACAGACAGGGTACAGTTGGGGTGAAACTGGGTAGAAGCAATAGGGTAAAACCGGAACTATCTGATATTAGCCTGTGGCTCCGTTACATAGCTTGTATGTGTGACGCAAGACGTATATGCTTTTAACGGTAAGCTACTTGCGCGTACGTGTTTTAATAACTACAGTTTAAGAATCACATATTGAATTCAAAATTATCTTGCCTCAATTTTTATATTATTTTGTCACTAATAAAATTATTAATTATCCCTTATTTAAGAGGTACATTTTCTTTTGAGATGAGACCATTAAGCGCTTGATACGGTTAGGAAATTAAGACATAGCTTCATAGTCGTCTGGGAAGAGTGGCAGCACAGTACCAAACAGTTCATTTGCTAGGACTTGCATGCACCAGAACAGCAAACAATGTAAAATAGCCTATCTGGGTTTAAAAAGCTTAATGCAATTCCATTTGGCGAAGAGAAAATTTCACCATTAGATACAACAGATTCACAGAACACAACAGAGTCAGTTACCTCTTCATCTCCATATCCTGGTCCGTCGGCTGATGCGCAAACAGTCTTCATTCAGGGTATCACCGAAGTGTGTAAAGGTAGTTCCTCATTACGAGAGAGCATCATCAACCAGGTGAAGAGGAAAATGCGCAGTGATCACGTAGTCTCCCTACAAAAATGAACTCAATGCAACAAAAGCGTTTTCCCAACTGGTTAAAAAAACTGAAGGACTCCGGGTCTAGACCATAAGAAAGAGTCATAAGAGTCTGAAGACGTGTGAGGCAAACAGCACGTCTGAAGGCAAGAATGAAACACCTTGTGTTGTTTGCAAAGAGACCTACTCGTCAACAAGAAAATCAGATGATTTGGTGAAGCATTTGAAGTGTGAGAAGTTGGCTCTTGAGGATCGTATAGGGTGGACGGAAGATGAATTGCATGAGTATCGGTGTGTCCCTTGCCTCAGACGGAAAGTATAACAGTGCCCGTTTGTACCGCACAGAATACCTGCTTTTACCCCAAAATAGGGGTAAACCATATACTGCACAGTATTGAGTTATAGTAAATATAATTTAAACCATCAAAAATAAGTCCTCATATTTCATATATGTTGTCCATCCCTTGTTTATCTTCACTGAAATAAATTTGAAGTCTCAGCAATGAAATTATAGTTGTTATAAAGCTTTTTCCTTAGGTACCCGATTATAACCAACTTTCCTACTACTGTTGAAGATGTGGACTGGAAGGCTAACGACACAATTTTGACTGGAGAGATAGTTATCAAGTAATACACAATGAAACGTTTTGGCAAATTAAAAGTTCGCGCTAGGGCAGGATCCGTACACAGAACATAGAATTTCACGGACAATGGTCTACTGCCGTTTACCCAGCCATGACTCACGGCCCACACTCAAAGTTGCACTCCTTCCAGAATCCCTCTCCGCAGTGTGATTTGCCCAATTTGCTACAACAACTTAAAAGTGACTAATAAAATTGTTGTGTTCACTATACAGCTTTGAACAGTATATATCTAAGGTAAATACAGAGGGTGACAGAAAATGTATACATATTTCAAGAAAATAACAAGTTCCACGCATATGATAATACTAAACTGATGCAAACATCAGTGTGGAAGAATATAAAGCCGTCCAGTCCCGCACTTACTAAAGTTGCTCGAAATGACCACAACTACTTGAGCAACGTCCATCAGATTGTTCACTGAGGTTGTTCATACACTGAAGCGCCAAAGAAACTGGTACAGACATGCGTATTCAAATACAGAGATATGTGAACAGACAGAACACGGCGTTGCAGTCGACAATGCCTATATGAGACAACAAGTGTCTGGCGCAGTTGTCAGATCGGTTAGTATTGTTACAATGGCAGGTTATCAAGATTTAAGTGAGTCTGCACGTGGTGTTATAGTCGGAACACGAGCGATGGGACGCAACATCTCCGAGGTAGCGATGAAGTGGGGGTTTTCCCGTACGAACATATTTCGAGTGTACCATCAATATCAAGAATCCGGTAAAACATCAAATCCCCGACATCGCTGCGGCCGGAACAGGATCATGAAACAACGGGACCAACGACGACTGAAGAGAATCAACACGACATAAGTGCAACCCTTCCACAAATTGCTGCAGATTTCAGTGCTTGGCCATCAACAAGTGTCTGCGTGCGAACCATTCAACGAAACATAATCGATATGGGCTTTCGGAGGTGAAGGCCCACCCTTGTACCCTTGATGACTGCAAGACATAAAGCTTTACGCCTTGCCTGGGCTCGTCGACTCTGACATTGAACTGTTGATGACTGGAAACATGTTGCCTGGTCGAACGAGTTTCGTTTCAAATTGTATGGAACAGATGGACGTGTACGGGTATGAAGACAACTTCATGAACCCATGGACCCCGCACGTCAGTAGGGGGTTGTTCAAGCTGGTGGAGGCTGTGTAATGTTGTGGGGCGTGCGCAGTTGGAGTGATATGGGACGTTTAGATACGACTCTGATAGGTCACACACATACAGCCATGTCCATTGTGTATTCCGAAGGACTTGGACAATTATAGCAGGACATTGCGACACCCCACACGTCCAGAATTGCTTTAGAGTGGCTCCAGGAATGCTCTTCTGAGTTTAAACAGTTCCGCTGGCCACCAAACTCCACAGACATGAACATTATTGAGCATATCTGGGATTCCTTGTGCAACGTGCTGTTCATAAGAGATCTCCACTTCCTCGTACTCTTACGGATTTATGGACAGGCCTGCAGGATTAATAGTGTCAGTTCCCTCGAGCTGTACTTCAGACATTAGTCGAGTCCATGCCACGTCATGTTGCGGCACTTCTGCGTGCTCGCAGGAACCCTACAAGATATTAGGCAGGTGTACCAATTTCTTTGGCTCTTGAGTGTAGGAACTCAATTTATTGCCCAATGTTATGCCTACGTAGCTTCATTTCTGTGGTAGGGAACGTCCTGTATGCCACCTGTTAGAGAGAAGTGAAGGGGTGCTAGTGTTGCAGAATGTGGGGGAAGCTTACTTATATGTCCTCATTAAACGCAGTGTCCGAGGATGTTTTTATCGAGGTAGTACTAATAAACGTAAATTGAAGTCCAAGAAGGTAAAGAGAAAGCAGTTAACAACGGTAAAACCTAAGCAAGTTGAAGCTATCATAAATTAAGACTGCCTTAAAAAAATAAAAATAAAAAACATAACAATAGAAATAATGCTGCTTAGAGGAGCTACTGATGTGGAAAATCAATGGAATAGCATTAAAATGTGTAGTTAATAAAATATGAAATGTACTAGATTTTAAAAAGTTAGAAAAGAGCCAGCCTTTAACAACAGATGCGCTACTGGGACAGTTCTGAAATGCGAAAACTTTGAAACTGCAGAGCAACTTGTACACCGCATGAGAAAAAATGAAGTACCCAAAAAAATGGTCGGATTTCAATCAAACTTCGTAAACGTACTGGCCATAAGCGGCTATGCAATTGATTAAAAGTTGCAATTTCCTGCTTCTTGTAGAACGGTCACCAGAATGCATGAGTATTGTTCATGTTTATTGTTGTTACCAGGCCTGGTAGAGTAGCAAAAGAGCGTGAACAACGTCAGATGTTAAGTGATCGCTGTGAAGGACGAGGAGACGCTGCATACTCATGTGAGACAGCGTTATCATCACTTGACAGAATTTAAAGGGGTATAATTGTGGGTCTCCATTAGGCCGGCTCGTCGAGTCGTGCAATATCCAGATTTGTGGTGCATTCGGATGTGACAGTAGCCTGATGTTGAAGGAAGGAAGATTAGGGTTTAACGTCCCGTCGACATCGTGGTCATTAGAAAATGGTTCAGATGGCTCTGAGCACTATGGGACTTAACATCTGAGGTCATCAGTCCCCTAGACTTAGAATTACTTAAACCTAACCAACCTAAGGACATCACACACATCCATGCCCGAGGCAGGATTGGAACCTGCGACCGTAGTAGCAGCGCGGTTCCGGACTGAAGCGCCTAGAAGCTCTCGGCCACAACTGCCAGTGAGGTCATTAGAGAGGGAGCATTAAGCCAGAATGTTTTCAGGGTGGGGAAGGAAACATACCGTGCCCTTTCAAAGGAACCATCGCGGCGTAAGGCTGGAGCGATTTCGGGAAAACACGGTAAATCTAAATCTGGATGACTGGACGCGGATTTGAACCGATCGTCCTCCCGAATGCGAGTCAGTCTGCTAGCTCGATGTTAGACTGCTAGGGAGCGTGAGGACAGGAATACTCATCGTCTGAGTTGCAGTCGACTATGTCTGACTGCCACAAGGGAGAACCGCCATGTCGTGCACCAAGCACAATTTAACCGCTTCACGCCTGCGCCTGCCATCCGAGAACTAGAAATGAACAGCCTGCAATGTTCTGTGTCATCCCGCAACACTGGTTGGAGACTAGCAGCAGCGCCGGCTTCCGTGATGGAGAGGCGCACCAACCCCAGCTGCAATCCGCCAGGCAGATTAATGACGAGGCCGGTGTGCCGGCCAGCCTGTACGTAGATTTTAGACGGTTTCCCACATACTACTAGGTGAATATTGGGCCGGTATCCACGCCCCGCCTCGCATACACGTTACACAAACATTTAGAAAACTTTCTCAAACTTGGCCGGCCTAGGTGGCCGAGCGGTTCTAGGCGCTACAGTCTGGAACCGCGCGACCGCTACGGTCGCAGGTTCGAATCCTGCCTCGGGTATGGCTGTGTGTGATGTCCTTATGCTAGTTAGGTTTAAGTAGTTCTAAGTTCTAGGGGACTGATGACCTCAGCAGTTAAGTCCCATAGCACTCAGAGCCATTTCAACCATTTTTTCTCAAACTTGCATACTGGATTTACTCTAGGCGCAGCTGCTGCACATAGAGTATTAATTATTTTAAGCAGAACGCAATGACCCGAGATCAAAAAGGTATCTGAGTGGTGGCAGCAAAAAATAAGAGGAAAAATTGAAAAAAAATACTTGAAGAAATTAGCCCAATTGAAAATATAGACAAGTACAAGAAGATAAGAGCGATTACAAATGAATCTCTAAACTTCAAAAGACTACGCAACCACTCAGAAGGAGCAAATAAACAAGTATTGCTGAAATACTAGCAGAACACTTGTGCGCACCAGGCTGAAAGGCGATGGGAGAAACGCAATTATTACGGCGCCTGAGAGCAACAGAGCGGATGAAAGGGTAAATTATCGTACACTCTGGTACCACGTGCATACAGATATTCACACGAGCAGTTCATAGAAGAAGAAAAGTAAAAACACAGTAGAGGAGTACTATTTGGCTTTAGGAGAAACAGGGCAGTCGAGAAGCAATTTCAGCACTGCAGCTAGTAACAGAGGGCACATTTAGGAAAAAGAATGAAACGTACATTGCATTGGTATATCTGTAGGTGACTTTTGATCACCTCAAACGAATAAAAAGTTCTTCCTTTTAGTCAGGGTGGTCTCAAATTATTTGTGTCACTCAGGCCGTCGGCACTGACGAAATGCTGCAAGAGGCCAAGATCACATTAGGTGTACGACTTCTGTTTTACTCATGGATTTCATTTGTCTGTTGAAGAGACAATGAGGGAAGTAAAGAACTATCCTGATGCTGAAATTGTTTGTCAGAAAATAAGTATGATATCGTTCGCTAATGACACAGCCGTGGTCGCCGAAAGTGAACAGGTATTAAGTGGGCGGTTTATAAGTTGGCCACGATATATAAATAAAGAAAAAGAAAGCTACAGCAATAGTTTGCACATCAGGTGGATATGGGATGCATCCAGATGTTAAAGTAAATCAAGAGACTACTGAAGAGGGGGATAAACTGCTATCTCTGAAGTAGAAAAGAAGAAAAATTCAGGTAGGATACATCTCGGAAACGTCGAGGCTGGTCGCCTATTCACGAGCTACTGTCCTGAGCAGCTATGGAAAGTGGTCTGGACGACGGTGAAAACACGATAGGCAACGCCTTATCACAGAACGTGGAAGTTGTAAGGTACCCCTTCTGATCAAGCCACATGTAATTTCCTTACTTTCCAGTTTGACATTTTTTTGTCACGCCTCGCCTACAAGTATCATTTAGTATTCAGCGAGTAAAGCGGTACTGCAGAATCCACACAGTCAGGAGTAAGATTTCAGTTCCCACGTTGGCTGAAGGAGCCGGTGGATCATACGGCACTGACAGTGGACTGTGGTTTGAGGCGCTGTGGCTAAATATGAAAAAGCCTGTTACTTCAGCAGCGAGGTACGTAGGGAAAGCACAATTATTCTGGTGCGAAGCAAGTATTCTTACTTAATAAATATTTGCTAATAAAAGTTACTTTTCCAATACAGATATTAGGAGACGGCTCAGGTCGTAAGTACCTTTTTACAACAATGTGACAACGCCAGATATCGGTCATCTTAATAAATAAAGGAGTTATGTTCAAGCTAACGAAAATGTACTAACGGCTACGAAACACAACGAATGTAAGTACGAGGTACAGGCTGCGCGCCATCGTCGCCAGTCGCCGACAGGTTGTCTTTCTATCTAGTTCTGTCGTAAGACCATCCTCTCAGGAAATTGTTAGTTTTGAGTTAATCAGTATTAACTGTGTCCATATTATCAGTTTATGGTATTAAGTAAATAAATACATCATAATGGCATCCCTTATGAACGTTATTCCGAAGAACATGGCATCCCGCTTCCATCACTTAGAATCACAGGAAATAGAACTACACTTTACAGGGAACCAGACGGCGCTGATACTTTTTCTGTGAGGGACGTAAACTTCGAGAGCTTCTCGACAAAACAGGTGGGAAGAATCCTACGCGACGACTCACTAAGATAGTCCAAGGACGGATTGACTTCTTCTCCACAAAACTCGAATGGAAAAGCACGGCCGGTCATACTGTACGCCTCTTAAACCATCATCTACAGGCTCACTAGCTAAACTGAGATATTTCTGGTGGTTTAGCACAACTGGGGGGGGGGGGGGGGGTTCTTGCAAGGTCTGAGGCTTGTTTCGCTCTGTATACGAGGATAGGTGGCGATCTGTGCAAGATATGACGAAAGAGTACAATGCTGGTGCACTCGCAAGTGCTTCGGAGCACACCGCTCAGTGCCGACTGTTGAACACGGGGCCTCGCAGCATATCAACCAAGGATATAGTCAGCTACAGTTGTAGTAGGCACAGGATCATCAGGACTGGACCGTGGAACAATGGAAACGTGTCGTCTGATCGCACTAATCACGTTTCTAATCTGGCTCGGATGGAACACACCTGCAACGCTACTGAGCGCTAGCTCCGCGCGCACAATCTACTAGCCCGTAATTTATGGGAATTGGTGACCTGTGGGCCGACATGTAATGCTACATACCGCCGGAAACCTACCAAAGACTTGTCGAATCCGTGCCACACACAGCTGCTGCTGCACTGCGTTCCAAAGGTGGACCAAAAAGCATTAAGCATGTGGTCTAAATGTTTTCGCCCATCGTTGCGTGTTTGGTGCACAGGTTTATAGGCATGTAGAACATGAACAATGTGGAAGACAGAAATGGAACAATTAGGAGCCTTTCAAATGTGACATTGAAGATCGGATGGTCTTACCGAGTAAGACCATCACGTAAACAGTCAACGATAAAAAGTTTCTAATAAAGAACTTAATTAATCAGAGAAAGGGAATCGTTGGACGCGTTCAAAACTACAGTTAAGGAGGGATGTACACAAAATTGATAAAAAATGTTGTTCTCTTTTTCTTTTTTTCTACCAGGTAGTTCTGTAGCATGTTAGAAATTTTGTCTACAGTTCGAGCTACAATTGTTGTAAAAGCCATCTTATTTCAGACGAATAGTGTCTCGTCCCCTTTTCTAAAGGCTCTGTCCTTTTTTTGCCATATTTTATTATTTCCAGCCATCAAAAAAGATATCTGTAGAGTGTAGAAGGGTGTGAGCGAATTTACTATGCGATTTATCAAAGAAATGCAGGCATGGTGGAACAAAAACTCGAACGAAAGCTTAAACAACCTCATTTAGAAGAGACGCCCAAAGACAACATTTTGCCCGTCTACTATTGTCAAAATTAACTCATATAATGCTTGTCTCGCGTTCAAGAACTGGAAGAATCAGGAACTTATGAAACTAGGAGTTGATGCAGGTTGTTTTACTGAAAACCTGTTGAAGAATATTGATGATGGGCGCACTGCTAATTCTGAAATGTCAGTGAAGGATATTGCCACAAGGCCACGCCGAAACGATCAGACTAGAAGAAAAGAGCTACATGAAGACCAAAAAGACCAAATGTATGGTTATGGCCAACATTAATGTTTGTTTCTGGCATAAATGCTAATAAAATCTTTTTTCTGAATTTCCTGCAGCTTTCATTTTTCAGAGAATAGGGATCATTTTCTTCTGAGCCATTGCAATAAAAAGATGAAATTTCCTACAGACTTTTTATGTACGGTAATACAACTTCCTGCGGTACAATTTTTTCAAAGCGTATTACTCTCACATTTATTTAAATTTTTGTGAAGCAAAATTTGCTATGTAAATTTTCAAAAAATGTTGCGAGAGTTCTAAGACTGATATTACAAAACTGGCACACAGATTTGTTTATCTAATTACTAAGAACAATGTACCACATTTTAAAAGAGTTAAGTATAGTAACCTTTGAGAAAATGTTCCTCATGTGACTGAATGTATTCTAAAAGTGCCCAGCTAAAAGAAAATGCAAAATTTGATTCAATTATGTCTCGAACATTAAAAGTGGCAGTTGCTTATAAGTACCCGTGTATTCTCATACGTCCCTCCCCCCGCCCCCCTCCCCAATCCCCCCCCCCCCCCTCCGCCCCATTAAAGAGGTGGTGGAAGGAAAGAATCGCAGGGGAAGCATTATAGATATACAGGGTATTAAAAGAAAGTATTCCACGTTATGAGAGGCTCTGAAATGCATACCTTATGAGCTGTGGTACTTGCTCATTTTCGCTACGAATAATTTTTGTAACACGCCATATGATGTGGACCGTTAATCATGTAGGATGTAGCATTTATACCAATAGATTAGGTTGGTGCATGAGTTCGTTGCGTTTTTACATAAGTTTAATAAACACAACAGAAGCATATAGCAGAGACTTTAGTCATCAACAATATATTCTGCTTCACTATTTACAAGTCTGCCAAAGCTGGATTAACTTTTCGATTCCGCGATTGTAGAAATTACGTGGTTTTGAGGCGAAGAACTTGTGGAGCTATGTTCGGAGCGCATTTTCATCGGGAAAGGAAGTTCCTTGAAGGTTGCTCGATAGGGAGCGGAAAAGGTAAAAATCTGAGAGCGCAAGATCAGGTGAATAAGGTCGGTGCGGAATGGCTTCCCAACCCAACTCCTATATAGCGTTTTTTTCTCAATGCAGCACAATGTGGGCGGGCGTTAACGTGGAGTAGCGTCACATCAATAAGTCTTCTTGGTCGTTGTTCTTGGACTGCGTCTGCAAGACGAGACGCATCAGTAGTTGACAATAAATGTCAGCAGTGACGGCTACCCCTCGCGGAAGCAATTCGTCGTGCACCACACCGTCGCTGTTCCAGCAGACGCATAACGTCACCTTTTGCGGATGGGCGCACGGACAGTTGCTGCGTTGCTTCAGCTTAACCATTTCTTTCGTTTCCATACGTTAGCATAAAGAAACCATTCCTCACCAGTAACGATACGGGATAGGAATGATAGGTGTTGTTCCGGAACAAATTGATGACGAGCAAGCTGAGATGCACATATGGTCACCCGCTGATTTTTGTGATTTTGGCTTAGAGCATGTGGTAGCCACACACCTGATTTTTGAACCTTCCCCGTTGCGTGCAAACGTTTGCATGCAAATGTCGGGCACGATGGTAGAATGGTCACAGTTCATCACATTTCGCAGTTCTCAAGTACACTGACGTGGATCATTATGGATTAATGCGTTTAAACGATCTGCATCAAACTCTGAAGGTCTTCCTGCTGAACGCGAAGAGTCACTAATGTCAAAACGATTCTCCTTAATTCGAGAAAACCATGTTCTTGCCGTGCTGTGTTCAACTGCATTATCCCCATATAAGGCGCAAATGTTTCCGACTGCCTCCGCTGCTATCACCCCGCACTGAACTGAAGCAGAAGAACATGTCGGAAATGTTCCAATTTCTCCAGGTGGCACTCCATTTTCGGCGCCCACAGCTTCACTCACTATCTCAAAATAGCAACATGTAAAACTCAAATACTGTAGCAACAGTCAAATACAAATAAAAAATGTCACTCGATAAATGAACCTATAGCAACCTGAATATCAACATGCAAAACAAAAACGTTACGAACTTATTAAAAAAATAAAATGCACCCGCCTAATACCTGCACTCTTTCCACCTTGTTGAACGCTTTATTTATTTAACCTGACAAAATTAGGACCACGAGGCCCCTTTTTTCATCTAATCTCACATTCTATATGTTTTGCATTATATTCATTAGTACGAGCGCAAGTTACAGGGTGTTTCAAAAATGACCGGTATATTTGAAACGGTAATAAAAACTAAACGAGCAGCGATAGAAATACACCGTTTGTTGCAATATGCTTGGGACAACAGTACATTTTCAGGCAGACAAACTTTCGAAATTAGAGTAGTTACAATTGTCAACAACAGATGGCGCTGCGGTCTGGGAAACTCTATAGTACGATATTTTCCACATATCCACCATGCGTAGCAATAATATGGCGTAGTCTCTGAATGAAATTACCCGAAACCTTTGACAACGTGTCTGGTGGAATGACTTCACATGCAGATGAGATGTACTGCTTCAGCTGTTCAATTGTTTCTGGATTCTGGCGGTACACCTGGTCTTTCTAGTGTCCCCACAGAAAGAAGTCACAGGGGTTCATGTCTGGCGAATAGGGAAGCCAATCCACGCCGCCTCCTGTATGTTTCGGATAGCCCAAAGCAATCACACGATCGTCGAAATATTCATTCAGGAAATTAAAGACGTCGGCCGTGCGATGTGGCCGGGCACCATCTTGCATAAACCACGAGGTGTTCGCAGTGTCGTCTAAGGCAGTTTGTACCGCCACAAATTCACGAAGAATGTCCAGATAGCGTGATGCAGTAATCGTTTCGGATCTGAAAAATGGGCCAATGATTCCTTTGGAAGAAATGGCAGCCCAGACCAGTACTTTTTGAGGATGCAGCGACGATGGGACTGCAACATGGAGCTTTTCGGTTCCCCATATGCGCCAGTTCTGTTCATTGACGAAGCCGTCCAGGTAAAAATAAGCTCCGTCAGTAAACCAAATGCTGCCCACATGCATATCGCCGTCATCAATCCTGTGCACTATATCGTTAGCGAATGTCTCTCGTGCAGCAATGGTAGCGGCGCTGAGGGGTTGCCGCGTTTGAATTTTGTATGGATAGAGGTGTAAACTCTGGCGCATGAGACGATACGTGGACGTTGGCGTCATTTGGACCGCAGCTGCAACACGGCGAACGGAAACCCGAGGCCGCTGTTGGATCACCTGCTGCACTAGCTGCGCGTTGCCCTCTGTGGTTGCCGTACGCGGTCGCCCTACCTATCCAGCACGTTCATCCGTCACGTTCCCAGTCCGTTGAAATTTTTCAAACAGATCCTTTATTGTATCGCTTTTCGGTCCTTTGTTTACATTAAACCTCCGTTGAAAACTTCGTCTTGTTGCAACAACACTGTGTTCTAGGCGGTGGAATTCCAACACCAGAAAAATCCTCTGTTCTAAGGAATAAACCATGTTGTCCACAGCACACTTGCACGTTGTGAACAGCACACGCTTACAGCAGAAAGACGACGTACAGAATGGCGCACCCACAGACTGCGTTGTCTTCTATATCTTTCACATCACTCGCAGCGCCATCTGTTGTTGAAAATTGTAACTACTGTAATTTCGAAAGTTTGTCCGCCTGAAAATGTACTGTTGTCCCAAGCATATTGCAACAAACGGTGTATTTCTATCGCTGCTCGTTAGTTTTTATTACCGTTTCAAATATATCGGTCATTTTTGAAACACCCTGTATATCTAGTATACAACACTGTAAAACATTTAGTAATTAAGAACTGCGGAAAGAAAAAAAGGACAGTTTCCAGTCGTTCATGTGTACAGTAATAGGTTACACGGGGTAGTCTCACACTATGGGGGCTAGCGGCAGCAATGGATACAAGAAAAGTAGGGGAAGAGAGGGAGAAGGAGAATATGATGAAACAGAATATTATGAAGACTGGGGAAAAGGCTGTTTGCGAAATGAAAAGAACAAGAAGCGTCACTGACAGACTGAGAGAGATTTGCTTTAGTGTTTGGCACAGGGAAAACTGGCTATGCGCGTTAATACAGGGGGGCGCACGAAAACCAGCCCCTAGTAGACTCTTCGCCAGTTACGCCCGAATTGTCGCCCGCCGCGAGCAGATACAACAACAAATAGATAATCACGTAATAATGAGATAATAGAGAAATAACAAGCAACAGCTACGAAACTATTGATGACGACTCGCGGGCGACAGTGAGCGGTCTAGTACTCGGAGCCGGTTTTTCGTGCGCAAACTTGTTTTTGGTGAAGCGTAATGAGTTTGTCAGGGGGAACTGTTTCAGCTTCTTAAAACCAATAAGGCATTTAACTATGAGCAGAGTGCAGCACAGCTTGTTCCAGAGGCGGACGGCAGAAACAGAGAAGGAGTCTGCGAATGTTTTTGTTTCATGAATGGCCACAGTTGGGGTACAAACACCTGCTCCTCGATGGAATGTATGAAACACAGTGAATGAAGAGGATACAGAGATGGCTAGGAAGTGGACTGGAGAACTGCGTCAAATCAAACCAATCTTAGCAATGGTGACGAACGACATATTCGTACGTCTCGATGGCAATCTTGCGATTCATCATTCTACTGAAAATAAGTTTGTTTGTTGCCTTATATTCTACGAAAAGTAGCAAGACGGGTGTGCTCAGCATGCCTAACACTTTTAGTCTCTTAATGTTTCTCGAAAACAGAACGGAGCAATTAGAGCTCCATACACACGGTAACATCTACTTCCACAAAACCACATGTGTTGCCTGCTGACCAGTGCGCACAAGGCATGCCTGCCTTTCTGTTCAACAACAACCGGTATTCCTCGGAAAAAGCCAATTTTCCCCATGAATTTTCTGCCTATTGCGTAATGTTACCTAACTGCTTACTGGATCGTCTTCATTGAATACGGGCAAAAGCCATGGGATACATGCTTTAAACACTCTCGTCTTGACAGTGCTCCATCCACTGGTTCCACCAACCTTACTCTTAAAAGAAAATTGTTAGATTTATGCAGTGAGCTCGTAAACTGTTCCAACGCTAGGCTTAGAAATTACAACCCCACAAAATACTACCAGTTTCAAAATTAGCAAGGAAATGCGAATTTATTACTCACTTGTTGAGTAATTTTTATCGACTATCGGCATTGAGCCTTCATCATCATTTCATCCCCATCCAGCACGCAGGTCGCCCAATGTGGCGTCGAATGTAATAAGACCTGCACCAAGGCGGCCGGACCTGCCCCGCAAGGGGCCTCCCGGTCAATGACGCCAAACGCTCATTTCCATTTTTTCGACCTTTTAAAAACTGCATTCTATTGTTGGAGTGACCAAACTGAGGACTGTTAATACCATGTGTAGAAAAGTGTTGTGTCGACTTTTTATAGATGTCGAACGTGTGATATCTCCCGGCGTTTTACGAGTACTACTGCATTGAAGACGCCTGTGTTCATCTGTCGAATGGTTCCGATAACAGCGGCAGAAAGGACTTTCACAGAAGGAAAACGATGTCCTCGCATAGGCGGCTTCAACTTCGAGAGTAGTTCGAACCCTGCAGGAATCATATCCGGACAGTTGGGAGCGTGACGCAAGTTGTGTGCAGCTTTTCGGTTACATCAGTTCCGTCGTGCGGCTGAGCGTCGTACGGAGAATAAATGGTCCAGTACTGGGTAACTGAGACGTGATTTTACGTATTTCCTAGGCGATATTTCATTATGACATAATAATAAATTACCGTGTCACTTGTTTTACGTGGAACTTATCTGTCATGGAAATATGTGGATGACAGTACATTATGTATCGTGATGTAATTCACTGACTGAGCTCGTCAGGTTTCTTCAGTAACAACTCAACAAAAAAAAAGGCTTGATCGTCATTGTTGAAGCATTGTTTCAGCAACATTCAATGTACACACTTTCCGCTTCCGTTCAGCCGTGAGGTCTTCATTGCACACAAAGTTTTCTTCCGTCACATCATTTGTCAGGACTCCGAATTTGGTGGGCCTCTGGTGTCCTCATATGTAGCACAACGAACTTCTTCAAGAGCTTATACACTACAGTTTCGCACATTGTTTATTTGTTGATTGTTTTCGGCCTTCTTGATCTTGGATCTTCACTTATGCTCGTACGATGACTAAGAAGAGAAATAGACCGACGAGAAACTGTTTTACCATGCACTGTCCGCTGTTAATTCACCTCAAACTTTTACTCAAAGCACAGTGTATTTCTGTCAGGGTTTCGTCACAAAGCTTGATTTGTAGAATTCTTGAATGTCCGCCTTGGTCACATCGTAAGTTCCCCACGACAGTTCGGCAAACACACTCGCCACCTTCAGCTCTATTCGGGTCGGCTTCGTAATATACGTTGGCTGTTACCCCATCAAATTTCGTCCACGTAAATGTACTTGATAAGCGATATGATGTTTTCCAACTTGTAGAATTGACTGGTTTCCGTCCAAGTCAAGTGGTAAGTTCTTCAAGTTCGAATCATCTTGATGTTGAAGCTCTTTTGTCTGTGTTTGCTTTAACAATAAGATATGTTTTTGAGTAGGATCTACCTTTAGCAAAACACGATTTTGATTTTTGTCCCAGACATGTTTCACTGCAGTTGCAGCATCATCAGTGGGATTTTTTCATTGTTATGGCTGTTAAACATAAGGAATGTTCTTTACTGTCTAAATGCATACAAATATTAGTTTGTAAATCGTAATTACAGGTTTTTGAGGAGCACATACAAATATGCATACAAATATTAGTTTGTAAATCGTAATTACAGGTTTTTGAGGAGCACATACAATTGTGTATTCATACCCTCTTACCACATATTATGGTTTCTCTGCTGTATTACGTTTATATACTGTTTGTTTTTCTTTACAGTTTGTCACCTGCAACTATATACAACTTAACGTAGGCAAAATATTTACGCAAAAATTACGATTTCCAAACTGTTATCATTTGACTAATCCCACTCGCACTTCCAAGCAGGCTTGTAGTGACGTGTAGATTGTATCTTGCCGCTGCTAAAACTGTTAGTTGCATTTCTTTCATTCGCAGCAGTTCTTTTTCTTTGGCGTGTGTAACTCATCACACTTCCATTCTCTTGAAATATTTTTATAGTCTTTGCGAAGACATATCACGAGGGCTTGGCACTCCTGGCGTACCTTTCAGCATAACATCGCGACATTCGCCGTGAACGAGAACCAAATCTACTTTTTCCGCTGTCGTGTGCGTTTTGAACAGGTTCACAAGCATGCTGTCTGATAGCCACAACAGTAGAGCGCAATCTGATGGGCCTTATGTGTACACGTAAATACACGAACGGTAGCCGAGCTACGTATTTGCTTACATTTGGTGCGGGGCAAACGTTTGTAGGGACTTTTCCCCCGCCAGAGGGGCAGTGATTAGCAGCGCTGTTATCTCGTTAGTATTTGAAGTTCCACACATGTTATGCCGCTGAAGTCCTCTTTGAAGGTTATTTCCGTGTCACAGAAATAAGTACACTGGTGGAAAAAAGTGCAACACTCTCAATGACAAGGTTATTTTATTAACAAGTGATATGACAGGTAGTTCATCATTTTAGGAGTATACGATGACAAATTCAGACACAGTAACGGGTGTCAAAACAGTCGCATCAATATACAGTGTACCCTCCTCTTACGTCAACGCAGGCGTGTATTGTCACATGCAAATTATGATAAAAGCGCCGAACAGTATCCTGCGATAGATTGTCCCAAGCACCGTTCGCCTTTTGTTGGAAATCGACGCCGGCCGCTGTGGCCGAGCGGTTCTAGGCGCTTCAGTCCGGAACCGCGCTGCTGCTACGTCGCAGGTTCGAATCCTGCCCCGGGCATGGATGTGTGTGATGTCCTTAGGTTAGTCACGTTTAAGTAGTTCTAAGTCTAGGGGACTGATGATCTCAGATGTTAAGTCCCATAGTGCTCAGAGCCATTTGAATGTGCAAATCGGCGATGGATGTTGCGGGCTTTGGAGAATGAGTAAATTCCCGCTCCATCATATCTCATACGTGTCCATTTGCCGAGAGATTTGGTGATCTTGCTGACCGAGGCAGTTGACTTACATCACGAAGAGGACGTTGTGTCGCAGCAGACGTATGTGGACGTGCGTTATCCTGCTGAAAGAGCACTTCACCCTTGTGTTGCAGAAATGGCAATGGCACAGGTATAACAATGTATAATGTAGAGGGTGCTGGTTAGTTTTTCCTGCAGGTATGCCAAATGCGAGCGCGAAATGCAACTGATGGCCCCACACACTATGAAGCGGTGTACAGGGCGTGTGTGCCATGGACGAATGTACTCTGGAACAGACAGCTCACCAGGTCTACGCCTATAGGTGGAACCTACGCTCATCACTGATGGCAACAGAGCTCCATTCCACACTCCACTTGACTCTTTCACGACACCAGAGTAGCCAAGCTTGGTGGTGTCACGGTGTCAATTGGAGCCTGCCAGAGGCAGACGTGATCTTAGTCTACTGCAAGCAGACGGTTCCAAATGGACCCTGTTGACACAGCAGCTGCAACTTCTGCCCGGATATCGTCCCTGGATGAAATCTGGTCAGCCATCGCAGCTCGCATATTGCGTCGATCTTGAAGCCCGCATATATAATACTACACGGACCCCTAGAACCTCGTCTACAGGTGTGGGAATGTTCCAGAGACCATTGCTGAAAGCAGCAACACACCGTTGATACACAGTGCCCAACATGTGCAGCAGTCCGTCGATACGTCCGCCATCTTTCAGAAGGCCCACAATGACACCTCATTCAGACGGTTGAAGCTTTTCAGTTGGAGTATGTACTCGTTGGTGGAGCATGGTCATCCCTAGAATGAACGTTGCACAGACTGTTCACCTCTAAACACGGTGCAGTTACTGCCTGCAGAAGAGAAACAGAGGGTGCACAGGTAGGCCTCCTGAGCGCCATCTGATAGCAGATGAGTGTGACAAATGAATCACTAAGACTACAACCCCACAGTAAGCACATGTTGCACCCAGGGGCAATGAACATAGTGCTTGATAGCGTTGTATTTTCTTCCGGGAACCGAGCGAGGTGGCGCAGTGGTTAGCACACTGGACTCGCATTCGGGAGGACGACGGTTCAATCCCGTCTCCGGCCATCCTGATTTAGGTTTTCCGTGATTTCCCTAAATCGTTTCAGGCAAATGCCGGGATGGTTCCTTTGAAAGGGCACGGCCGATTTCCTTCCCAATCCTTCCCTAACACGAGCTTGCGCTCCGTCTCTAATGACCTCGTTGTCGACGGGACGTTAAACACTAACCACCACCATCTTCCGGGAGAGTATATTGTTCTCGTACTGCTAAGTTCTTCGTAAATTGCACGCGATTTTGTAATCACTGAAATAACATCACACACACTCTCAACCCCTGAAGTTTCATTTCGTTTCCTCCTCTCCTACTGGGTGCTCCACTGTTTTCATCTGTCAATGTAATTCGCGGCTTGCTGTAAACATTCCTGTAGCTCGGCTTAACTTCCTCGAAGAGCAGAAATGTGAGCACTGACGCAGAGGACGAACCCATTATCAAGCACTCAAATAATTTTTTAGTCCTCTAGCTTGCTCTGATTGATTGTAAGAGTGAAGGAGAAAATTTCTCAACCTGTCAGTGTTTTGCAGACCAAAAATATAGGTATTTCTCGACGTAGTTCGGGTGACCAAGAGGCCCTGAAGAGCACCACTGCAAAGATTGTCGAAACATGTTTTAACAGTGGTTTTAATCTCAAAATAAAGTGGTCTAATGCCCAAAAGGTTTTTCTTCGATTTGACATTGGCTGTGGAAGTCTTCGCACATACATGAAAAGATATCGGCGACGAACACGTTACATTTTATAGTAAAAGAACGATTAATTTAGCAGTTGTCGCTTAATATGAAGCCAGAGTTATGAGTGTGATTTTTATCAATGGAAGTGAGCGACTGAATTAAGAGCTTAATTATGCTCATCAAATAGTTAGAATGCAAGTACAGCATATACATCAAATTATAAATGGGTCTGAAATGGCAGCAAAGAGTGTATAGAAAAATTGTAGCAATGTCAAAATATCTACTAACAATGTCGTCCATTTACGAAGAAAGCTGCAGTTAAGTATCCCTTCAAAAATTCATTCAAAATGGAAAAGAGGAATAGAAAAATAAGCTATATGTGGAAGAGCACATAACGGCAGTAGAAACATCGACCGACAGACCGACAACCTGGTCAGGCAAACTTGTCGTCCCATGGTTTCGGTGGAAGACATTATTCTGGGTGTGTATTCTGATTCTCGTAATCAGTGAACTCAGAATATTACTTGTGTGTAGGTACTCAATATAAACTTCAGCCGTCGTGGGACGTACATGTAGGTTCACCATGAGAGTCCTCCAGCGAGCCAAGCCTGGTGGAAGGAAGAAAGATAAGAGTTTAACGTCCCGTCGCCAGCGAGGTCATAAGAGACGGAGCACAAGTTCGGAATAGGAAAGGATGGGGAAGGAAATCGACTGTGACCTTTCAACAAAATAGCCTTAGGCTATTTAAGGAAATCATGGAAAACCTAAATTCGGATAGCCAGACGGGGATTCGAACCGTCGTCCACCCTAACGCGCGTCCAGCGTGTTAACCACCGCGCCATCCTGCTAAACAAGCCTGGTAGATGCGTGTCGTCACATCCGCACGAAATGACGAGAGAGAGGATGAACCCTCTTGTTGTGTTGTATTAATATCTCGGTGCTGAGCAAATAAACACGAAAAAACGAAGTTGACTATATTTCTCGCAGGCCTCTGAAAAACAAGTTAACAGTCCGCTGCGGCCGGAGAGAGCGGAATGTGTGCGTGAGGTGTGCTTTCTTTTGTGAATGTATTTATGGAAAAAATGGCTCTGAGCACTATGGGACTTAACTTCTGAGGTCATCAGTCCCCTAGAACTCAGAACTACTTAAACCTAAGGACATCACACACATCCATGCCCGAGGCAGGATTCGAACCTGCGACCGTAGCGGTCGCGCGGTTCCAGACTGTAGCGCCTAGAACTGCTCGTCCATCCCGGCCGGCAATGTATTTATGTTTTCTTTTCTTTTCTGATGAAGACTTTGGTCGAAAGTCCAGTGTGTAACAATGTTTTCGTTGTGCCTGTCTGCAACTCAATAAATCGTCAATTTAATTATACCACAAACACTGTTTTTCTCGTATGTCACTTTTCCTCTGTCATTGAACGTCATTCTGAGCAGTGGTTCTCTTTCTACACCATTTTAAAACTAGAACTTTAATTATGTGTATCAAATTATAAATACGTCTTTTGGGTGTAAAACTACAAGCGTAATGAGTTAGACACGTATTTGCGTCGAGAAGAGGAAGAAAAACAAATCCGTACTGTTCGTATACAGCATCAGTATCATGCTGTTTGACAGACTCACGTCGATTAAATATCGGTGCGTAAAGTTGCAAAGTGATGTGGAATGGAATGTCCATATAATGACTGTAGTAGAGAAGACGAATGGTCGACTTCCTTTTTTGAGAGAATTTTAGGAAAATGTGGTTCATCTGTAAAGAAGACCACATATAGGACACTAGTACGATCCATTCTCAAGCACTGCTTGGGTGTTTGGGATCCCCACTAGGTCGTATTAAAGGAAGTCATCGAAGCAATTCAGAGGCGGGCTGCTAGATTTCTACCGAGCGAGGTGGCGCTGTGGTTGGCACACTGGACTCGAATTCGGGAGGACGACGGTACAAAGCAGGGTCCAGCCATTCAGATTTAAGTTTTCCATGATTTCGCTAAAACGCTTTTCCGTCATTTCCCTAAAACGCTCCATGAAAATGCCGGGATGGTTCCTTTGAAAGGGCACGGCCGATTTCCTTCACCGTCCTTCACACAATTCGATCTCGACGGGGCGTTAAACCAAACCTTTCCTCCTTCCCTTGCTAGAGTTATCAACGGTAGGTTCGAAAAACATGCATGTATTACGGAGATGCTTCGATAACTCAAATGGGAATCCCTGGAGGAAAGACGACGTTCTTTTGGAGGAACAGACGGAAGGAGTGGCCGAGCGGTTCTAGGCGCTACAGTCTGGAACTGCGCGACCGCTACGGTCACAGGTTCTAATCCTGCCTCGGACATGAATGTGTGTGATGTCCTTAGGTTAGTTAGGTGTAAGTAGTTCTAAGTTTTACCATTTGACGCTGAGTGCCGGACACTTCTACTGCCACCAGCGTACATTAGGCGTAAGAATCACGAAGATAAGATACGGGAAACTAGGGCTTGTGCGGAGGCATTTACGCAGTCGTTTCTCCCTCACTGTGTTTGCGAGCAGAACACGGAAGGAAATGACTAGTAGTGGCACAGAATACTCTCTGACAGTAGTGTACGGTGGCCTGCGCAGTATGTATGCAGATGTAGAGTTCTTGTGCAGTGTTTTTTATTGCATTGTGTCGTTATCGATGGTTACCAAGGAGTAACCATGCAGAGCGAAAGAGAGTGGAATGGCCAGATAAAACTAATAGTAGAAAAAGCAGATGCCGAGCTGAGATTCATTGGGAGAAAAAAAAAAGTTCAAATGTGGGTGAAATCTTATGGGACTTAACTGCTAAGGTCATCAGTCCCTAATCTTACACACTACTTAACCTAAATTATCCTAAGGACTAACACTCACACCCATGCCCGAGGGAGGACTCGAACTTCCGCCGGGACCAGCCGCACAGTCCATGACTGCAGCGCCTAAGACCGCTCGGCCAATCCCGCGCGGCCATTGGGAGAATCTTAAGGAAATGTAATTCATCCACGAAAGAAGTGGTTTACAATACCCTTGTAAGGCCGATTCTTCAGCAATGTTCAGCGGTATGGGACCCTTGCAACGTTGAATTAATAGAAGAGGAGAAGAGATTGAGAAGATCCAATGAAGGGTGACACGTTTCCTCAGGAGATCATTTAACAGAGGGAACGTTACTGACCGTGCGCTATTTGGGAGGCGTTGTGCTTCACGAAGAGGCTTCATACCGATAACTCACGTTCCAAGAAGAGTCGGGAAACATTTTTACTTCCCCCCACACACAGTTCGCCAAATGACAAGGAGAAAATCAGATTAACTAGAGCTTATCAGAGGTTTATAGACAGTCGCCCTTCTCAAGCACTGCTGTGTAGACGTAGGTCCAGATCACGGTCATAATAACAACTCCCTCACCGGAAGAACACTTCAATGATTTGTATTTCATATTTATTGATTTTCCAATTTTTCAAGAAATTGCCGATGAATAGAGCAGCAGAAAAAGTAGACGCAGACGTCATGCCGATACCAGTGATAAAATATATGAATCTCTCCTTTAGCTCACCTACAAGTGTACTTATATTGTTTTAAAATTATGGATCTACTACCAGTGAATACAGCAAAAGCAGAATGCACATTCTCAAACTTTTGTCACCTGAAGACTTGGCTTAGGGGCTTGGCTTAGAGGAGAACACGACCTAACGAACTTGCTGTATTGCATTTCTATTGGGATATTGTTACAGTTATTACTGCGCATCAAATGAAAACCTTATGGCCGCGCGGTTACAGGTGCCGTGTCACTGACTGCGCAGCCCCTTCCGCCGGATGTTCGAGTCCTCCCTCGGGCATGGGTGTGTGTGTGTGTTGTTCTTAGGATAGGTTAGTTTAAGTAGTGTGTATGCCTAGGGACCGATGACCTCTGCAGTTTGGTCCCCTAAGAACTCACACACATTTGAACATTTTGAAAACCTTAAAAGTGCAATAATATTCCTAACCGTTGTACTCTCGATATGCCAGTTGGGAGCAGTTATCCTTTTATTTCGACAAATGATAGACAGTTGGCAGCCTGTTGTTGCATCACAGGAAAGGAAGCTATCAGAACAAAGAAGGCTGTCCCATCGTCTATTTGCACCGCGTCGGAGCAGCGATCTGTGTAGTGAAGCTGTTACATCTGTTGAAATGCATCGCAGAATACAAACGCAGCAAGATGATTCGTGTGTGTCCATGCAGCAAGCATACGAGTCGTGCAGAAAATTTTTGGAAGACGATCCGAATCGGACCAGGCACTTCTCATATTGACTAACGAAAACACTGCCGCAGTGGAAGAGCTCGTGAAGGAAAACAGGCGTACTGCAGTAAACGAAGTAGCCACTGTTTAGGATACTGGTGTTGGTTCAGCAGATAAAATTGTGCCTAATGCGCTGCTATTCAATAAAAGTTTCCGGAAGGTGGGTGCCACGTGGGCTGACTGCCGAACTAAGGGATCGTCCGGTGGATGTCTGTGAGAAACGTCTGCGTCATTTCAGGTAAAAAATTACGGATTTCTGGATATAACTGTTACACAAGATGCAAATTGGGTCCACTGTCACCAACCTGAAACGAAAATATCGCCCTGAGAATTACGCCATAGCTCTTCGCCAAAACAAAAAAATTTTGTATTCAACCATCGGCAGGATAAGTCATGCTTATAATCTTCTAAACTGCAGAATGAGTAATTTTGGAACATTTCATGGAAAGGAGATGAGTTAGCGCCATCGTCCGCAATGGAGTCAACCAACCTAAGGAATCGACAACATCAAACCCGTACAGCCTGCTCTTTCTGGGAGACGCATGTAAGTCACCTGTAAATTTTCATTCATTCTGCTGGTTCTGCCGTAGCTGCCACGCTGTTCGTCACGGATCGACTGCTTCCGGTCGTTTGTGTGTAGGAGTTAATTTCGGCGTCGGTGAATGTTTGCTGATATTCACTGCACTCACAGTATTCACTTCAGTATTATCACGAACAATCGGGTGTTTTCTTACAGTGCCCCTATTTTCTAAACCAGGGAACCCGTGCGAAACTTTCGCAGTTTCACAGTTTTAAATAATGACCGTATTTGCAATAAGTTTAGTCGCTGACATAAGGGTAGTCGTTGGTGTAAAAGCCCTACCGCACTGGTCTGCTGGCAGAGACGCCAGACGGAAACCTGGGACACAGTGGAACCTCCTGCATCTGGCATCTGCCTGACTGTGGCAGCTCTCCCGGCAGAGAGGCCGTAGTGAGGTTATGCTGGCAGGCCTGCCAGTGGAACACACGGCAGCCTGTGGCCACGCCAGCAGATCAGCCAAGCGCTACCCGCCGCTAACCCGTACCCAGTTTTATCCGCCAACGTGAGCGCTATGGATAGTTTTGACACAGAAACTTCTATCTGCGAGATTCTGATGAGATCAGCAACTTGGGACAGAACTATTCAGAACGCCAAGTGAGAAAAAAAATGGCTGGGAATTACGAGGACCATAAGTGAAGCACAGTTCGAAGAATAAGTCTCTCCACATTATAACTGCGTTCAAACTACTCACAATACGCACTTTCTGGACTCTGTCTGGCTGGAGATCGTAGAAATTATCGATCCTTAATTTCCTCGCACCCTGTTCCTGATGCTCCACTCTAATCACAAGAGCTTTACACCGCAGACAAAGCACGTTTACTATCTGAGCTATATAAGTTTGCTCTGAGATGAAGCGAAGCCGGCCGCGGTGGCCGAGCGGTTCTAAGCGCTTCACTCCAGAACCGCGCGACTGCTACGGTCCCAGGTTCGAATCCTGCCTCGGGCATGGATGTGTGTGATGTCCTTAGGTTAGTTAGGTTTAAGTAGTTCTAAGTTCTAGGGGACTGATGACGTCAGATGTTAAGTCCCATAGTACTCAGAGCCATTTGAATGTTTTGAGATGAAGAGGTTTTTGGCACAAGAGAGGAATTCGTGGCGGGCCGCATCAAACCAAGGGGACTGATGGCTCAAAGAAACAAAATAACAAAAAAAAAAAAAAACAGTTTTCCTCGACACCTACTTCCAGACCGAAACAGCACAGCTATATATCTTGCTTCATCAAGTGATGCTAATGGGCCAGATACATCAGACATGCTAGAATTATTTAAAAAAAAAAGGTCTCCACTGCAACCTGTCTTCGCTGTTGTTCATATTATTTATGGATCATATGTTGAAAACAATAGACTGGCTGGGTGAGATTAAGATATGTGAACAGAAAATAAGCAGTCTTGCATATGCAGATGACTTAGTTGTGATGGCAGATTCGATTGAAAGTTTGCAAAGTAATATTTCAGAGCTAGATCAGAAATGTAGGAACTATGGTATGAAGATTAGCATCTCCAAAACGAAAGTAATGTCAGTGGGAAAGAGATATAAACGGATTGAGTGCCAAATAGGAGGAACAAAGTTAGAACAGGTGGACGGTTTCAAGTACTTAGGATGCATATTCTCACAGGATGGCAACATAGTGAAAGAACTGGAAGCGAGGTGTAGCAAAGCTAATGCAGTAAGCGCTCAGCTACGATCTACTCTCTTCTGCAAGAAGGAAGTCAGTACCAAGACTAAGTTATCTGCGCACCTTTCAATCTTTCGACCAACTCTGTTGTATGGGAGCGAAAGCTGGGTGGATTCAGGTTACCTTGTCAATAAGGTTGAGGTTACGGATATGAAAGTAGCTAGGATGATTGCAGCTACTAGTGGATGGGAACAATGCCAGGAGGGTGTCCACAGTGAGGAAATCAAACAAAAACTGGGAATGAACTCTATAGACGTAGCAGTCAGGGCGAACAGGCTTAGATGGTGGGGTCATGTTACACGCATGGGAGAAGCAATGTTACCCTAGAGACCCATGGGTTCAGCAGCAGAGGGTAGGAGGAGTCGGGGCAGACCAAGGAGAAGGTACCTAGATTCGGTTAAGAATGATTTTGAAGTAATAGGCTTAACATCAGAAGAGGCACCAATGTTAGCACTGAATAGGGGATCATGGAGGAATTTTATAAGGGGGACTATGCTCCAGACTGAACGCTGAAAGGCATAATCAGTCTTAAATGATGATGATGATGATGATGAAAAAAGGTATGTAAACAAAGGAGGCAGGTTTCTGACTTCTTGTTTGAAACATTTATAAATTTAATTTAAGTTTATTATAACATACGTTTCAAATAAAAGCTAAAGAACACGTCCATGTATACTTTACAGTTACAACTAAAACTGTAAATATCACTGCAGAGAACAAATAATTAGCTACTGAGGGAACAGGTCACGAAAATCTCTTCCTCTGATGGAGTTACTTTCCTTAAAGCGGTGACCTGTTTCGTCAGTTAATCTCGGGAGATCTCTATCACCTCGCAAAGTGAACATAATGACAT
Organism: Schistocerca americana; assembly: GCF_021461395.2. NCBI lineage: Eukaryota > Metazoa > Arthropoda > Insecta > Orthoptera > Acrididae > Schistocerca > Schistocerca americana. Next base: position 305,518,883 of record NC_060121.1, read on the forward strand.
TCTCAGATTAATGGAAAATTTAGCATTGTAATCTCTTAAATCATTATAAAACGTGTCATATAACGCGTTACTGTCACGATCAGCAATGAAAATATGTGCCCAGAACTCCCTTTCCTGAATTCTCTCTTTATTTCGAACTTGCACACAGAGCTTGTAGCTCTTGTAGTGAACGGAGACTGAAGGCGTTCCTCTGGCGTCTCGTATTGATAGACCTGACCACTGCCAGCAGACCTGCCCTGGCGTCCCAGTACGGTAGAGCCCTAAGGGTAGTCGTTGGGACATGGGTAGTCGTTGAGATCAAGGTTGTTGTGGAAATGAACAGAAGACTTCTTTAAAGATGAACCGAACGATGTGAAATAATAACCATGAATTTATGAGAAATACTTGCATATATACACTGAAGCGCCAAATAAAGTGGTATAGCCATGCGTATTCAAATACACAGACATGTGTAAAGGCAGAATACGGTGCTGCGGTCGGCAACGCCTATATAAGGCAACAAGTGTCTGGCACGGTTGTTAGATCGGTTACTGCTGCTACAATGGCAGGTTATCAAGATTTAAGTTAGTTTGAAAGTGGTGATATAGTCGGCACACGAGCGATGGGACACAGCATCTCGGAGGTAGCGATGAAGTGGGGATTTTCCCGTACGACCAATTCACGAGCGTACCATGAATATCAGGTATCCGGTAAAACATCAAATCTCCGACATCGCTGCGGCCGGAAGAAGATCCTGCAAGAACGTCGCCAACGACGACTGAAGAAAATCGTCCAATGTGACAGAAGTGCAACCCTTCCGACAATTGCTCCACATTTCAATGCTGGGCCATTAACAAATGTCAGCGTGCTAACCATTCAACGAAACATCATCGATATGGGCTTTCGAAACCGAAGGCCCAGTCGTGTACCCTTCATAACTGCCCGACACAAAGCTTTACGCCTCGCCTGGGCCCGTCAACACCGACATTGGACTGTTGATGACTGGAAACATGTTGGCTGGCCGGACGAGTCTCGCTTCAAATTGTATCGAGGGGATGGACGTGTACGGGTATGGAGACAACCTCATGAACCCATGGACCCTGCATGTCAGCAGCGGACTGCTCAAGCTGTTGAAGACTCTGTAATGGTGTGGGGCGTACGCAGTTAGAGTGATATGGGACCCCTGATACGTCTAGATACGACTGTGACAGGTGACACACCGAGCGAGGTGGCGCAGTGGTAGCACACTGGACTCGCATTCGGGAGGACGACGGTTCGATCCCGCGTCCGGCCATCCTGATTTAGGTTTTCCGTGATTTCCCTAAATCGCTCCAGGCAAATGCTGGGATGGTTCCTTTGAAAGGGCACGGCCGACTTCCTTCCCTAATCCGATGAGACCGATGACCTCGCTGTTTGGTCTCTTCCCCCAAACAATCCAATCCAATCCAGGTGACACATACGTAGGCATCCTGTGTAATCACCTGGGTCTGTTCATGAGCATTGTGAATTCTGACGGACTTGAGCAATTCCAGTAGGACTATGCGACACCTCACATGTCCAGAATTACTACAGAGTGGCTCCAGGAACACTCTTCTGAGTTTAAACTCTTCCGCTGGTCACCGAACTCCCCAGGCTTGAACATTTTTGAGCATATCTGGGATGCCTTGCAACGTGCTGTTCAGAAGAGATCTTCACTCCCTCATACTCTTACTGATTTATGGACAACCCAGCAGGACTCATGGTGTCACCTCCAGCACTACTTCAGACATTAATCGAGTCCATGTCACGTCGTGTTGCGGCACTTCTGTGTGCTCGCAGGGGCCCTACACGATATTAGGCAGGTGTTCTGGTTTCTTTGGTTCTTCAGTGTATTTCCATGCATGCAGTTTTGAACAAAATTCCTTACGAAGCATTACAATAGCTCAGTGTAAATGATATTTGCCGTAAAAATGTAATCTCTGCGTACTTTTTTTTTCATTTACTTTAAGGGATACAAAAACGTTGGTTGATTTAGTTACCCTTGAAAAGGCATCATACAGTTGTTCGTGAGTAAAGACGGGATTTGCTTAACACAATTCTGATCTTTGAAGCGTTTGTCCCTACGATTTGTTAATAGTGATCGTAAATGCAATTTCAGTAGTTAACTATCTTCCTGTCAATTGAAAAGAATGTTTGGATCAGATGGTGTTTAAGTTCATTCGTGGTGTTGCAGCAGTTTTCCCAGTATATTTCAGCTCAGAATTAATTGTGAATTCATTGAGTTTTGTTCTTATAAGTACGTTACGCGGTAGTAGCAATAAGGGAATCACAATTCAAGGCGACAATGTCGTTTCGGAAAGTATATTCGTTGATGAAAGTCAGCTTGTACGACGGGCGGAGATAATGGACTAACGCAGTGGTCACAGTTATCATCTATGAGAATGCTGAGTACACAGTATCCATTTAATAAGTACTTTAAAACAAATAGAATGGTATTTGTAATAAGATAATAGGAAAAGGCAAATCTCTTATTCGTGATTAATAAGTTAGCTTCGTAAAATATTAGTATGAAGCTGGGCACCCATGACGCAATTTTGCCTATGATAGTTAATAGTCTCTTTTATGTAAAAAATTTCTACAAATAGTAAATTTTACCGCGGAATCAGTATGTAATGTCAGAAGCCGGTTAAAAAAACCTCTCTAATGATATCTCATTCATCCCTGTACGATTAGTATGTGGTGAGAAAAAGGAATGTTGACTCAAAAAATTATGTTATTTGCCACTTCGTTCACCAGTTGCCATTTGTCTTTGACTCTAACAATGTTACTTACTGCACCAATGTCTGTTATTTTACTCTGCAAGTATTCGTAGGCGGGGAACTCTAGTATGATATGGTCTGGTGTACCAATGTCGCCACATGCACACGTATTTGTCGGACATTTCTCTATATTATATAAATATTCTAGGTACGGTCCATGGCCTGTCAGACAGCGGATCACGCCTCTAGATGGATTTACATGCCTTTTAAACACCCTCTGCTCAATATTTGGAAATATACCATACACTTTGCGACCTGTTGTAGTGCTATCCCATCTCTTTGCCACTCAAGCGCTTTCCATAATTTTAGATCTATTCTGATTTTTAATTCTTTGCCCATAATATGTCTCGCCTTGGGAAGGTTCCCTTTATGAAGTCAGTAGAGAGTGTGGTGTCACCGCCAGACACCACACTTGCTAGGTGGTAGCCTTTAAATCGGCCGCGGTCCGTTAGTATACGTCGGACCCGCGTGTCGCCACTGTCAGTGATTGCAGACCGAGCGCCGCCACACGGCAGGTCTAGAGAGACTTCCTAGCACTCGCCCCAGTTGTACAGCCGACTTTGCTAGCGATGGTTCACTGACAAATTACGCTCTCATTTGCCGAGACGATAGTTAGCATAGCCTTCAGCTACGTCATTTGCTACGACCTAGCAAGGCGCCATTGTCAATTCCTATTTATCTTGTGATGCATGTACCGTCAGACCGATGTTCACCCATTTATGGATTAAAGTTAAGTATTCCAACAGCTACGTACTTTATTTGCTAGACTCAAATCCTTTAACTGTTCCAGACCTCACGCCAGCCTGCGTGAGCTTAAACGCGTGCCTTTCGGCTTCACCTCCTAGTGGCTTGGCTATCTTGCCAAGTCACAACAGAGAGAGCCTCTGTACCTTACAGTAATATCTGTTGGGCACATGCCTAGTATGACTAATAGTCCCTCCACCGGTGTTGTCCTAAAGGCTCTTCTGTGAGTCTCAACAGCACGCACTTCCGTGTACGCCATTGGATTGAACGAATGTACAGTGAGAAGGCTGATTACGGGTATTATTCTAATCCGAAGGAATTTATCGCCGTGGATAAAATTATGAGAAAAACTGCTTAATCTTCAAATCATTTATAACTACAGTTACATATAACTTTCTGTAGCTACGAGAAAATAAGACGCACGCTACATTCTCGGTGACAGGTGTCGAAATTTTAAGTAATAACACATAGATAAATGAATGCACAATCATTCAGCTTTCCTGGCACTATATCCATACTGCATGTCTGCAGGTTCCTGTAACGAATGGTCCCTCACTTTCGGTAACGAGGCATAAACTGCAAACAGTGGGAAATATAGCGTGGACGCATCACACACGATCGAGTATTATTTTCCAAGTAACACTACCGGCGTAAATGCGACATGTAGTAGTTTTTCATGAATCATTAGCAATTCACCAAGATGTGCCATGCACGCATGGCTCATTCAAGACTTAATAACACCGAAAATAATCACTTCCGACCACTGTTTTCTTACGTCAGAATATTCCATTTGGCATCCTCTTCAGTCACAACGTTTACGTGATCTCCCAAACTCAATTCTCCATTCACCGATATCTTAACTCCGCTTGTGACCTGTCATGTACACACTTCAATTTTGATTCTGCAAAGGCAGTTCTGGGTCCCGGATCTCAACTTCCACAATTTGTTTTCAGCTCAATGCAGACACTCTACTAAATTTGTTTCGCTAATGGGTTATCAGGTTGCTTCTTGCTTTTAAAAATCTTGTTTAATGTGGACTAAGTGATATGGTGTGGAGTGGAGGAAATGTAATAGTATTAGACTTACCGGAAAGTTATTAACTGACAACACAATTTTTTTTTCTTTATGGGGCAGAACGAGGTCCATTAACACTGATATTTTCCGATAAGCTAAACAGAACTGCTTGGCAACAACCCTGTATTTTGAGTAGCAGGTTAATTTGTTTATTGGTACACCGACTCACGCATTGAATGGCAAAAGTTCTATGTATCACACAGTCAATGGTCGGGGACAAAATATTGGTTACTTCTATGCGTATGATCAAGAATCTGTGTACTCACTAGGAAGTGTTCCTAGTCATTCCAAATCTCGAAAATCTCTGAGTGTAATAATATTCGAGCAGTTGTCGCTTCGCACTTTTCCCAAAACGCAAGTATTCTAGGTGGGTGTAATAAAACGGTTTCTCATTCATTAACTGCCGTAAATAAGGTTTTGAAACATGTTTCTCTTGATGAACGCCTCTTACGTCGTCCTCATGAGTTCACTGATATTAATAATAAAATCATACTCTCTCTTTATTAAAAAAAATACAGAAAGTACTGATAACACTTCGTCGTGTCAACAAAATGGAAGTGCTTGGTTTACAGGCACCATTCAAGTAAAACAATTGACGCTCGGAAAAACGGTATTTGATCGGGTTAGCGAAACAAGCCCTCGCCTTACATATAAACAATATAGCAAGATGCGGTTTCCGAAATCGGTTTCAGTCTTCCGCAAGTTGTGCTGCGTGCGAACGTGATCTTGCGCGAATCTAAGAATGATACCATACGGGTTGTGAGACCCCACCTGCCGAAACAATATTTTACTAGAAGTGTTTATATTCTTACATATATTAACATCCAAATATTTCAATTAACCTTCGCAGAAAAAAGCAGCTTGAAAACTAGGAGTGTAGAAAATAGCAAAAAATTCTAAAAAATTGGAAACAGGACACATTTCAGTTTCTTTCCCGAGGTCTAGTTCATGTGAACTGGTTTGTGGCCTGACTTTCTGTAGAAACATTTCAGACAAGAAAAGATGCCCACTGGCAGACTAACCATACCTGCAGACAACACAAACCCGACACGGTTCATGAGTCGCAGGTGGAACCGGAAAACCATAAGAAGTTGACTAAGATACAAGAGAAGGGGAAAAACGCTCGACTAGGAAAATAATAACAGTGAAAGGTGGCTACACTGAGCCACAGCGCCAGAGATTGCGCCAAAGAGTTTTATTCCGCCGCCTCCACTGGCAGTTCTTGTCGAGAAGTCGTGGTGGAGTGTGCTTGTCGAGATGTGGCAGTAGTCAGTGCTTGTTGAGAAGTAGTAGTGAGTCGGTGTTGAGATGTTGTAGTAGGGAGTGCTTGTTCCATGTTTTATGCAGTTGTTTGATGGGCTAGACAGCAGATGTTGTTTGAATGGAGATACTGTAATGATCAGAGTGCTTTTCGTCAATATATATGAAGGTAAAAAAATTCCCTTTTCTTTTTATTATTTCAATGTCTTAAATAATGCGTCATTACAGGTTCAGTCAACAAAGCATCTGGCTCGTGTTCTTGTATTAGAGTGTAATTCTGGTTTTCTTACGCAATTTTAGTATTTCTATTTTTTTTAATTACTTCAGTATAAATGGTATTTAAAATTTCTTGTTTTATTGAAGAAGAACCGTGCCAGATGTGTACGTTGAATCACACTTCCACACACAGAACAGTTACACTTGTGCTTTGGTTTCATACGTTTTATAGTTGCTGGGGACTTAATTAATTAATTGTGTTAACGGAAATTTTCTTTCATTCTTTGTTGTTATTCTATGCAGTCAGATTGCGTACTGAAACTAGTCAGGGCCAACCGTTTACGAGACTTCGTAATCGGACAGAGAGCTACTAAAAATTAAAATTATTTGCATTAAATATAATTAAGCCCCCATGCACGTGGCGACCTCTGCTTCGGATCGTCCCTTGGAATTCTTCTGAGTGTAAAAATAGCAGACAGTAGTATTGTTGTAGTAATTTGTAGTTTAGTAATTGTAGTCTATTTTGCATGTGTAGATTTGGTAATTGTTATTCTTCTAATGGTATTTTTTTTCTGCAGAATTTAATTTTTGTTGTCTTGTCTACGAGTTTGACAATTTAGTGCAATTATTTCAATTGTTCGTTAATCGTGTTTGAAGGAAACATTTCGTGTGAATGGCATTGTTGGAGATAAAGAGCCATTGTGTGTAATTTTCGTACAGTAACGAGTTTTGTATGTTTTGTAAATGATTACGCGATCGATGAAACAGGCAAAAATGATGAATAGTCAGAATAACGAAATTGTTGACATGGCGAACTCGCCAACACAGGAGAACAGGATGATGAATAATGAAGTTGAAAACAATTTCATAAGTAGGGAAAATAGTCCGGAAACAGTTCAAAATTTTTCACAATCGAAAAATTTTCAGATTACGTGGTTAACGACAGAAGAAATGGAGCAGTTGATGGGTGCTATACTAAATTTGGGATCTCAGTTAGAATCACTACTAGGAACAATTAAAACCGAATTAAAAACAGTGGGATCGCAGTTAAGATCTGAATTAAAAACAGTTGGATCACAGTTACGATCTGAAATTAAAACTGGTATGGCAACAATGGTAACACGGTTAGACTCACTGGGAGCACAAATAGGAACAAGTAAAACCGAGATGGAAACAATGGAAACACAGTTAGGCTCACGAACAGGGACATGTTTTAAAAACATGAAAGATGAATCAAAGAAAGAAATTAGAGAAGAAGTACAACCGATTTTGAATGCTCACAATAATAGTTTAATTTCAATAGAAATCAGGCAAAAGGAACAGGATAGAGAACAGGAGGAAAGAGATCGCGTGATAGTACAGAAGTTTTCAGAGTTAAATTTACAACGTGCACACGATAAGGAAGAAATATTTGAGAGAATCGAGGAATCCGTACCAAATGACAGAATAAATAACCTAACACAAAAATATGAACAGTTAACTACCAAATGTGTTAATACTGAAACCCGAGTCGTGACACTTACGGAAGACGTAAATAAACGGAAAGAACAAATAGGTGATTTATCGGGAAGAGTTGAGGAGATTTCAGATAAATTGACAAGTCTTAGTTTAAATGGGGACAGAGACTCAGATGAGACAGCTCCATTGCCATTTGCAGAAACCGAAGAATACCAGAACATAAATAAGCATGTTGCAAATCAGGGAAAATTTAATGAACGCGTTAAAAGGGAATTTGAGGCATTACAAAAGCAAGTCAAACAAATTGAAGGCGAAATCGTAGGAAAAGACAGCAAAAGAAATTTAGAATCACAGATAGCAGAGGGGTTTGAAGAAAATAATTTATTTCATTTACGGGATGCAACAAGAGAGCTCCAGGCGCGTGAACTTGACAATAATCGACATTCGGACTGGGACAGACGAAGTAGGTCTTTGTCGCCACGAGGAGAAAACTTTGACTATAAACACTTTTTGACTGTTCAGAAATTTAAGATCTTTCGCAAATCTAAGAATGACATACATCCATGTTCATGGATAGATCAATTTATGTACGCACTTCCACGAAACTGGCCACTAAGTCACAAACTGGAATTTATGTGCGGCTATTAAGGTCCTCAGGGGATTCACTACACTAAGTGAATATGTGCCGTAGCGTGCATAGGGCCCCGAGCTGTAGTGGTGCTATTTCCCTTTTAGTTTTCTGCACCGCTGCCTACTCTTTTACTATTCTTTGCATCTGTCAAAACAACTCTTCGACTATCAATCTATCTAGAGAATCGGTAAAGAATAACCGGATATGACTATTTTACCCAAAAGTGATTTTGGAAATTACCATTTGGACTTACTGTATCTTCAGCAGCATTCATTCGTAGTTTACACGAAATTTTACCTGTTTATCTTCGTGACAATGGTACTTCATATGTTGACGATATTCTTATTGCTAAACGTTCTTGGAGTGAGCACAACAAAATTTTGGATTCATTATTACGTATTTTTGCAAGAGTTGGCATTACAGTGAACTTGGCAAAATCTGAATTTGGTCGTTCTCAGGGAAATTTCTCGGTCACATTATTTCTACAGAAGGTATTCTTCCTGATCCAGAGAAACTAGACGCTATTCGTAATTATGCTGTTCCTACCACAAAACGTGATGTTCGTAGTTTCCTTGGTGTCTGTAACTTTCTTAGACGCTTTGTTAGATTGGACAATTTGGCCACACCTCGTTTATGTGAACTATCTGGAAAGAATTCTAATTGGTGTTGGGATGAGGAGGCTCAGTCAGAATTTGAACAACTTCGTGATGCTTTAGTTGCTGCTCCACTTCTGTCACATCCGGATTTATCTAAAGATTTTTGCTTGGCGACGGACTCATCATACACAGGCCTAGGTGCACATTTATTTCAAGAGATAGAAGAAAACGGCGTTGTAGTACAGAAGATTATTGCATTTGGAAGTCGTGTTCTCTCTAAATCAGAAAAGAATTATTCGATTACGGAACTTGAAGCCTTGGCTGTTGTATGGGCTTTCACAAAATTTCGGACATTTTTGTTTGGCAGACATACTAAGGTTTACACTGATCATCGAGCTCTGGAATTTCTTATGTCAACAAAATTAACTCATAGCAGATTGTCACGATGGGCGTTGTACCTACAGGAATTTGATTTTAGTATTGTTTACGTACAGGGATCTTCAAATATTGTTGCTGATGCTTTATCACGTGCACCTATGGGTTTGAAACAAAGTGCTGAGGAGGACTGCAAAGAAAACAATTATTGTTTGATGTATATTCAAGGTGTTGCGTTTGAGAATTTTATTTCGTCTTCGCTCCAGGACATCGCTAAGGGCCCGCATCTCGTGGTCGTGCGGTAGCGTTCTCGCTTCCCACGCCCGGGTTCCCGGGTTCGATTCCCGGCGGGGTCAGGGATTTTCTCTGCCTCGTGATGGCTGGGTGTTGTGTGATGTCCTTAGGTTAGTTAGGTTTAAGTAGTTCTAAGTTCTAGGGGACTGATGACCATAGATGTTAAGTCCCATAGTGCTCAGAGCCATTTTGAACATCGCTAAGGAGAAAAATAAGGATCCAATCTGGAAGGACATTAAGGAGAAGTGGAGGAGAAAGGAAAGCGTAGCGATTAGACAGCATTATTTAGTTCGCAATGATATTCTTTTTAAACGAAAATCGGTCGACAACTCTGTTTGGTTAGTTTGTATTCCTGATGAGTGGGTTAATAAATTGATTTGGTACACACATTTCAGTTATGCACACTTTGGTCCCAGAAAATGCTTTCATAAATTACGAGAAAATTGCTACTTCAGTAATATGGAAAAACGTATTCGATCTGTTCTTGCCAAATGCAAATTATGTCAAAAGGCTAAGCCACCAACTATTTCTCACAGAACACCGTTGTTTCCTATCATTCCAGCGAAATTAAAGGACATGGCTGCAGTCGATTTGTTTGGTCCAGTGGTTCGTTCTACTAATGGTTTTGCGTACATTTTCGTAGCAGTGGAATTGACATCAAAATATGTGTGTTTTACACCTTTACGCAAAGCAACAGCTCGTTCAGTATCTAATGCTTTCATCAAACATTTTCTTAAAGAAGTCGGTCATGTTGATAAGGTTATATCAGATAATGGATCACAGTTTCGCTCTAAAATTTGGCTTCGTACTCTAATGCGTCGTAAAATTAAACCAATTTTCATTTCACTTTTTCACCCTCAATCTAAGGCTTCAGAGAGATGGATGAAGGAAATCAATAAATTGTGTCGACTTTATTGTCATCAGAATCACAAAACATGGGATCAGTACCTTCATATTTTTCAAAACATTCTGAATGAACTCCCTAATGATTCAACTTCTTTACCGCCGATATTGATATTAAAAAATAAAGCACCGACAAATCGCATTTCTGAAATCGTTCCTTTTCCACCTACACGGAAACTGCGGCATTCTGAAGTTGTGAACCTGGCTCTGCAAAATATTGCATCTGCGGTTGCTAGAAGAGAGAAATCAGCTAAACGTCCTGGTCGTTTAAAAATCTTGTCAGTTGGTCAGAAGGTGTTAATTAAGTCTCATCGTTTGTCTCACAAAGGAAAAGGCTTGTGTCGCAAATTTTTTCTGCTTTATAACGGTCCATATAGAGTTCGCAAAATTATTCATGATAACACTGTCGAAGTAGAAACTCTTAAATCTCGGCGCTCTAAGGGAATACATCATATATCAAACGTTAAAATTTTTGTGGAATGACATACTTTTGAGACATCAACAGTGACATGTAAACATGCAGAGAATATAAGGATACCGCGCCGCGTTCCGGCGGCGGCACATACTCAAAGCAACAGTCAAGTCTGCGCGCCGCACAAGGCAGTCGTTGACCGCAAACAATTACTTCCTACGTCACGCGCCTACGGCTGATCGAGCGCTCAGTGCGAATGCACTGACAGCCGTAAACAAATACACAGTCTAATTTCTCTGATTAAATTCGGTATAAAGCTATAGTGACTTGGTAAATTATGTTATTAACGTTCAGTATTTTTCAGGATACGGTTGTATAAAATATTTAAGAACTTAAGGTAAATTCTGTGTGTGTCCGACGTTAAGAGGACTTGCTATCGAGAAATTTTCAGGAAGAATGTCATTTCGAAGAAGAAAGTAATAAACTAAAAAAGTAACTATTAATTGAGTTTATTTTTCAGGTAACATATTTCCACTTAGGTACGTACTTTAGACGTAATTTGCTGCTCGCGATTACGTGATTTATACTTTGAGTTAACTGATTTTGACAATGATTGATTAATGAACAGGGTTGTTAATTATGTACATTATGCATCGCTTGGCTGCTATGCTTTTTCACTGATATCATATTTTTTAATTATGTGCCTGCTGTGCTTATTTATTTGAATTATAATTGTCGCCTGATTAATTGTGGTAATATGGTTATGTATGTAAGTTATACATTGTGATTTATCTGCTTGCGCCTTAATGTTTACTTATTAAAATTACATATGAATATTCACTTGCTTATGCTGTGATGCTAATGGCCTGTTTATTATGTAAGATATATATTTGCTGCTTTGCGTATGGATTGCATATATACACATTTCTGTTTTGTTGTCATAACTACTCTTTAATTTGGTATGTATAAATGCTGATATGAGGTGTACGAACATGGAGTTTAGGTCACACTATGGTATTAATTATAGATTGTTTGCTTGGCAGAGCCTCGTTGTAGGAATTGTGCTGCATCCACTTGTTGACATTCTGTTCTCTACTGGTATATTTACTCGCTATTGCATGTTTTGCTTACGCTCAGTGCCTTATATTTTTAAGAAAAGAAAATGAACTGCTATAATTCGACGAACGACATTAGTACAAGAAACTTCATAGAAGTCACATGAGCTGGAGGTTTTATGGAAGCTGTATAAATTTATGCTAATAGGAAGGAAGCTAACGACATGACATACCAACACTAGGGTTAGACCATTGACAGTTATTACACTGCATTCTTCGTGAGCAATTGAAACAGAAAGTGTCACTTGACACAAGAAATACTCCACATGTATGTTTCTGATTTGCCATGATTCTTGAAGTGGTGTACACACTGTGAAATATTACGATTTATTCACTCAAAGTCTTATGTGATCTTTCATACTACGTACTCGTAGTTACTTACTGAGAGTTGTTCGAACTAAAGGCTGTTAGAGGTCATGTAGGCATTTCTTTTATTTAATGATGGACAAGGTAACCAAAATGTATTTTATGATTCATAATGAGTAGAAGATTTGGGTCAGATGGATTACACAGAGGTTGTGTGTGGACACTGTGTCTTCGGATTGCATGGGATGATGAATTGAAGTTTGCACTAGGATTTTATCTGTACTTGTTCGAGGAGACTGACTAGAGGAAAGAGTTTTTATGGAAGTGAAATGATATTGGCGATAAGGTTTATATGTGTCGACGTATTGAAGAGGTATTATTGAGGTATTGAGATTGTGTGAAGTTGATGATTATTGGAGTTTTGGTGGACAAGAGGTAAGGTAATTGATATTGATGATAAGTTTTATATGTATCGACGTAAGAGGTATTATTGAAGTATTAAGATTATGTGATGCTGATGATTATTGGAGTTTTGATGGATAAGAGGCAAAGTTAAGTGAGGAGCATATTTTTTTTGTTGGTTTATATGGAACAAGGAGGATGAAGATGGTAGACTAGAACACTAAAGTGGAAGGAAGATTGTCTACACACACTTTGTTAAATCAATAAGCAGTACATACTTTTTTTTTGGAGAGAGGAAGTAATTGCATATCTTGGCACACTGACAGTTGTTCAGCAACCGTACATTTTGATCTGGCTTGGCAAACATTGGTCTTGACATGATGACTATGACATTGACTAACTATTATTGACTGTTATACATTGCTGCCACTACTACTTGATACACATGATGAACATCAAATTTTGACAGAATTGCATTCACATAGTGAACACTATTGAATTACACAGTAGCACTAATGTGGACGAAAGATGAGTGAGTGTGTTTTGTGTGTTTTCACTTCCTAATCCCAGATAATTGGTACCGACCTATCTCCTAAATATTATTTTACTTGTTTGTTGTGGCTTGCACTGACACCCATAAATATTATAGGTTTACTGATATTTGTGTATTTGTAATATTTAATATGACAATTATCTGATATCATTTGTCTGTTTATTATAATTTGTATGTTTAGTGTAAGAGCATTGATAATAATTTTGTAAAAGCAATTGTGTGTGCATTCAAACTGTTGTTCACACCTGCACCTGTTCAACATTGATGCGTGCCACTTGGAAATGTTTAATTTCTGCTGATAAACTCTGATGAACAGTGTGATTAGTGATAGTGAATATTATGGACTGCTGTCTGCACCTGTTCAACATTACTGGGTGTCACTAGTGGAACTGCTTATACTGAAATGATGTCACTTGTTGCTGTCTGCACCTGCTCAACATTGCTGGGTGTCACTGATGGACTGCTTCTACTGAGATAATGTCACTTGTTGGTGTCTGCACCTGTTCAACATTGCTGGGTGCCACTGATGGAACTGCTTCTACTGAAATGATGTCACTTGTTGCTGTCTGCACCTGCTCAACATTGCTGGGTGCCACTGATGGAACTGTTTTACTGAAATAATGTCACTTGTTGGTGTCTGCACCTGTTCAGCATTGCTGGGTGCAACTGATGGAACTGCTTCTATTGAAATGATGTCACTTGTTGGTGTCTGCAACTGTTCAACATTGCTGGGTGCCACTGATCGAACTGCTTCTACTAAAATGATGTCACTTGTTGGTATTTGCACCTGTTGACCATTTCTGGGTGCTACTGCTGGAACTATCAACTACTTGTTTTTTTGAATCATTGAAAGCATTTTATGTGAACATTTGTATAAACTGATTTTTTGTGTATTGTGTAAACTATTATGTAAAGTCACATGTATGAAAGAATTTGTATTGCTTACTGTATTTTATATATTAGGTTATTGAAAGGTCAGTGCAAAGCCAAAATTTTATCTAATTATGTGATATTTACGTATTAATATTATCTTTTATTTTTGTCTGTATTTTTGTGGACGAATTTGGTGGTATTTTCACCACCAATGCTGGCAAAAATACCATCAAATTCTGGCCCGTGGAGGAAGGGCATGTGAAAGGTGGCTACACTGAGCCACAGCGCCAGAGATTGCGCCAAAGAGTTTTATTCCGCCGCCTCCACTGGCAGTTCTTGTCGAGAAGTCGTGGTGGAGTGTGCTTGTCGAGATGTGGCAGTAGTCAGTGCTTGTTGAGAAGTAGTAGTGAGTCGGTGTTGAGATGTTGTAGTAGGGAGTGCTTGTTCCATGTTTTATGCAGTTGTTTGATGGGCTAGACAGCAGATGTTGTTTGAATGGAGATACTGTAATGATCAGAGTGCTTTTCGTCAATATATATGAAGGTAAAAAAATTCCCTTTTCTTTTTATTATTTCAATGTCTTAAATAATGCGTCAATACAGGTTCAGTCAACAAAGCATCTGGCTCGTGTTCTTGTATTAGAGTGTAATTCTGGTTTTCTTGCGCAATTATAGTATTTCTATTTTTTTTAATTACTTCAGTATAAATGGTATTTAAAATTTCTTGTTTTATTGAAGAAGAACCGTGCCAGATGTGTACGTTGAATCACACTTCCACACACAGAACAGTTACACTTGTGCTTTGGTTTCATACGTTTTATAGTTGCTGGGGACTTAATTAATTAATTGTGTTAACGGAAATTTTCTTTCATTCTTTGTTGTTATTCTATGCAGTCAGATTGCGTACTGAAACTAGTCAGGGCCAACCGTTTACGAGACTTCGTAATCGGACAGACAGCTACTAAATATTAAAAAACTATTTGCATTGCATTCATTAATATTTAATTAAGCCCCCATGCAACAGAATGACTAACTTTCCTGAACGTAGGCGAACACTATTGAATGAAAGAGTATTCCGCCTGGTTGCATGTTGGTAGAGCCAGAAACTGCACACTTGTGTTCATAATCTTAGTTTTAAGTAAAATTCTGATATGGCGAGCGCACATGCCAATTTCATACTGTATAAATTATGTTGTCAAAATTGTGAAAGTTTGTTTCTATTATGGTTCTTAAATCATTTGCATGATGCAGGTATTTCTCAAATTTTTGCACGAATGTTATTCAGGTGATGTGTTTCTATGAACTGCAGTTTCTTGACAATTATGCTAAATCGATGAACTAATCACTGTTGTAGAAGACAAGTCGAAAAAAGGCCCAGGAAGTAGACGACATTCCTTCAGAAATATTGATAGCCTTGGGAGAGCCCAAAACTCTTCCATCTAGTGCGCAAGATGTATGGGACAGGCGAAATGCCTTCAGACGTCAAGAAGAATGTAATAATACGAGTAACAAAGGATGCACCTGCTGACAGTTGAACATTATCAAACTGTCAGTTTAATAAGTTAGGGTTGCAAAATTCTAACACGAATGCTTTACAGAAGAACGGAAAAACTGGTAGAAGCAGACCTCGGGGAAGATCAGTTTGGATTCCGGAGAAATATTGGAACACGCGAGACAATACTGACCGACGACTTATCTTAGAAGATAGTTTAAGCAAAGGCAAACTTACGCTTATAGCTTTTGTTGGAGAAAGCTTATCACAGTGTTGGCCGGGACACTCTCTTTGAAGTTCTGAAGGTGGCAGGGCTAAAATACAGGGAGCGAAAGGCTATTTACAATTTGTACAGAAACCAGGCAGCAGTTATAAGAATCGAGGGGCATGAAAAGAAAGCAGTGGTTGAGAGGGGAGTGAGACAGGGTTGTAGCCTACCCCGATGTTATTCAATCTGTACACTGAGCAAGTGGTGAAGCAAACCAAAGAAAAATTTGGTGTAGGAATTAAAGTCCAGCAGCCGCGTGGTTCCGGACTGAAGCACCTAGAACCGCTCGGCCACCACGGCCGGCCACAGGGGAGGGGGGGGGGGGGGAGAGAGAGAGGTGGCGGCAGGAGGGGGGGGGGGGGGAGGGACAAACCGTGGTATCTGCCCCTGACGGCAATTTCAGAGGGCGCCAAATTCATATTCTTGAAGGAAAAACACCTGGTTTCACAAACCGACTAGCATCCAGTGTAAGTTGGTCTATCCATTATTCATACGATTTTGGCCATTATTCATACGATTTTGGTACGCACGCAATTGGTTTCTGAACATTTTTGAATGCATGCATAGTGTACTTGACGTCTCTGCCAGGGGAATACCCGTCACATCTAGAAATAAAAACCTTTCCCGCAGACAAAAGGGGACTGGCTATACGAGCTTTGCCGAATAAACCCGAAAGGGTGAATGTCAATCGCTGTTTGTTTATGTGGGTGATTGGGTGTGCGAATGATCAGCGTTGTTATAATTATCAGCGAAATCCATAGATTCAGACTACCAGAGTCGAAATAAATGACTAACAGGAATATCAGGTAAGAAAGATTACATAGTATTTTCTCGGTGAATCCAAGAGAAAGAAATTTGGACAGGAAATTTTGCCAAAACGCTTCGCTACTAGGGACCAGTTGTACAGTCCCCGGTTAGCAGTCGCTTAAGTTCTATTCTCGGAATTCCGCGAAAACGCGTTTTACAAACACACAATGATGCCTAACCGGCGAAAATACGCGGGATAACTGAACTGTGTTTCTGACAGGGTTAGTGAAGTTACCCGGTGAATAGGTTTTGTCACTGGGAGGAATAATTACAGAATTAGTGATGACAAGATTGCTTGCTAGAACGAGGAAGCAGAGGGAAAGGGGACATCACACAAATTATTTGGAAGAATATGAAGATTCCAAATTTATACAAAAATTTCGCGCTTCAATTTTTCGGTATCATGATTGAGAAACTGGAGCATATGAATGAAATGTAAAACTATTTCCTAATATAAAAATGTCTGCTTCTAGTAGGCCTAACAGGAATTTCATATTGGTACTTCGTGAATCATATTCTGTCATATTGTTTATATAAACAAGGTAGATAAAAATGATCATGTGTACCGAAACAATCTCGCTTATTTGGCGTGTTTTACAATCGCAGCAATATCAGAAAGGCCTACTTCGTTTTTTCTAGCAGACAGTGACAAAATAGACGTAATTATATCGAGAAACCACACCAATCTTGGGTACTATTCGTATTAACAGCTTTTTGAGTATTAGATAACATTTCGATTTTTCATGTAGCAAAACGTTGGACGAATTTTGATGAGGTAACAGATTCTTTCGCAGAAAGGAAGATTAGAGAGAAAAAAATGCTGGGACCTAAGAATTGAAGAAATGTGTACTGACTTGCTTGTCTCTTGTCTTTACTGTTTTATGTTTCCTATATTTAATTTTATGTCACCCAGAATAGAAAGTTGTTGGCTAATAGGCAATAAATAGCGCAAATTTTCTGAAGGTTCATATTCTCCCAGCCACAAATAATTCCACTCAGTATTAATTGCGAGTTTTTTTAAGGAGTGTAGGATGTCAGACCGGCCGACTGATGCAGGAGAGGCACCACAGGAGATATTAATTTACACTGTCCTGAATATAGGTTCGATGGCTTCCATTACAAAATACACACGCTTGAATCCCACACAGCGAAATACAGTGAATGCGATAGAAGAATGCTGTGCTACAAAATGAAAATATTTTTGAAAAATCAATTTTTTGAAAATTTTTGACGACCATCTCAAACGCTTGTCCTGTCACGTTTTCGCCCTGGTTCGGAAATATCGTAGACCTGAGACTGCCCTGGATACGGTATTGTTTTGAATTCAAAGTTTTGGGACGGCCTGTGTAACTGTCGCCTGCGGGCGAAAGCGATGTCAGGGCTCGGCGCGCAGAGTCGCGCCTGTTTTGTTTCGCATGCTGGCACGCGGAATGAGCGCAGTAGAGTAACTCTCTCTCTGGCTGCACAGCTGGCGCGCGCGTCGTGAAGCAGCAACAGCTGTGCCGTTACCTGAAGGACGTCAGTCGAGCCGTACGGAGAGCCGGCCTCCTCGGCGGGGCGCGACACGGTGAACACTCGCTGCAGCCTCATGGCGGCGCTGCGGACAGGTGTTGACTGGGGACCGGCTCCGGCACAGACTGACTGTGCCACCTGTAGCGTGCCGGGCTGCGCTGGCTCCGTGTTGTGGCGCGGACGCGGCCGTGCGTGACTCAACGCGGAACTGCGCGCGGCGCACCGCCACACAGCCTGCAGAACTCGCCGACCACGTGGTGCGCCTCCCACCGGCGCCCCCGAGTCTGCACTGCCCACCCCTGAAGCCCTCCTCCTACGGCAAGTGAAAGCAAACGTGGAGCTGAACGAATTTTGTGACGTCACAACGTTGTCATGGAATGGCTAAGGCCGGTATTACCACAGTCTAACATAACAGTCGCGACACTCACAGCTATAAAAGTTGTTACCATTTGACAGATGGAGCGACACTAGCGCGAGTAGGGTGAACATCAGACGCGTCGTAAGCATAATGCTTGTTTTGCATCCATTTCCTACGTAATTTACGAAATAGTTGAGCTATTTTCTTACCTCCAAGGGTTTGTGTAGTATCAGAAGGCATCTATGTTTCTAAAAATGATTGTAAAATAAGCGCACGTAAGGACAAAAACCACGAATCGAGTGGTAAGCTACAACACATTCGTGAAGAAACACTTGTGACGTTGGAGAGAATTGCACCTTACCTCGTTGATATCAAAAGAATATAAACACACAGCTTCACATGTAAGAAGCACAGACATGTACTTTTACATGCAAAAGCGATCGACAGCTCATTTATCGTTCTGTAGGCCTACTGTGTTTGTCATTGTCGCCTGTTGCCACAAGTACGACATTCATCTCTATATTATTCTAAGTGGGACAAGCAACTGCCAAATAGTGGGTGAAATATGTTGAAAACATTATAATGAGCTGATTACATTACATTTCACGCAACACCAAATATTTGAGTAATTTTCAAACAATCTGTCAGTGAACAAGGTGCTAACAAAATAATGTCATCACACGAAGGAAGCAAGGAAAATTGAGTGACTAACAACAGAAGTGAATGAAATACATACCAAACATTACGCTTTTGTAAGACACGAATAACTGCACTTAATCTAACCACTTCATCGTCAAAGCAGGTCTGTGTTGACGATTCACACGAAGTGTGGCAGTGATACATGGAGAGCTGAACTGGCTGCTTCTGTGTCATAGGGCGGTTTTACAGCTTTAGATGGATTGACGAATCTTTGTGGCAGTTTCTTCTTCATTGTAAGTTGAGGTGGCTTATTTGGGATGTCAAACAGTGTGGGTACTGCATTCCACACGAGTTTATATTGTCTGCGTTCATGAACTGGTTTTGTTCGAAATGTAGCGAACAAAACCTAATATTATTATACAGGTAAACTGGGTCTTTATTCATAACGTCTTCTCATCTGCTATTAATTAGCCATTTTCTGCCCCTAAAACGAAACATTAATCATTAATACACATGTAGTTTGCTAGTGAATCCTGACGATACAGTTTAGTAACAAGATGGTATATACCTTTCAGGATCCTTAGGAAACCTAAAAAAAGATAGCTGTGGCGTCTTCTTCCTGTTGTTGCTGCAATTTATTGCGCTGCAAATGCTCCGGCTTGTAGAAAACCATAGCAGAAATCAAAATAAACAACCACTATTCGCTTTCACGATCGCGCCGAACTCACAGTTTAAATTACTGGCCGCTTGGGGCGCTGCTGGCGGGGTAGGCAACAAAATCGAGGGAAGTGTCGCGACTGCAATGTTAGACTGTGGTATTACACTATCATATTTCCTTGACAAAGATTTGATCAAAGAAATGACCAAATATCTTTGACGTGGCGCTAAAAAGGGGCATTACACTGTCATCATTTTTCCGTCAAAGTTCAAGATGGCTGACAAAAACAACTTGTTATTATGCGCAGCAATAGCATGTACCACAATTGTACTGTGTACGCATTTGGAAGAGAAGCGAAGGAAAAACAGGAAACGTACTTGGGTGAAGGTGTAGGTTTCACGATGAGACGATAAAAGAATTCAACAAAATTTGACACGTGAGCTTAAAATGGAGGACGTCAATTCGTACATATATCACTTAAGAATGGATGAGCATACGTCTCAGTATTTGCTTAGTCAAGTGTCCCCTATTATCACAAAGCGCAAAACTCACTTAAGATCAGTCACATCTGCAGAAGACAGGCTCACAGTAACATTCTGATTTCTTGCTACAGGAGAGAGTTACTCTAGCTAACAGTACAGCACGCGAATACCACAGTGCATATTAACTAAAATAATAACTGAAACATGTGGAGCAATTTGTAAAACACTGAAGGACCAATATCTGAAGGTAAATAAATGTTCAAAACACTTTATATGTGCATTAAGACTCTAGCTTGCAGTACAGCACTAGAATACCACAGTGCACATTAACTAAAATAATATCTGAAACGTGTGAAGCAATTTATAAAGCACTAGAGGACCAATATCTGAAGGGAAATACATGTTCAATACACCTTATGTGCATTAAGAACTATTTTTATTGTAGATCAAAGTATTAATTACATTTTGTATCCCACATCTACAAACTTAATAGAAATGTATGAAGCTGATGAGGCATTCTGAGTACAGAAATAGATTAAGATAGATTCAGAAGACTGGAGAGCTCACAATATATATGTGTGTGTTCTTCTCCTGCATACCAGCTTGCTGGAAGCTTACCTGGATGTGCCCAGAGGTGGATGGTTGTGGCTGTGGAACTGTCGCTTGCAGCAAATCACACCTGTCCATCTCAATAAACGATTTTAACCCTACATAGTGCCCATTGCGAATACTTTAACACGCACATTTTCCATCTCCCGCAGTTCAGCTGCGATGTGGGTGGCAAAGGCACTAAACCGATCTTCCCGGGCAGGCTGGGTCTGAGTTTTGCTCATATCAAAAAGTGGTTCAAATGGCTCTGAGCACTATGGGACTTAACATCTGTGGTCGTCAGTCCCCAAGAACTTAGAACTACTTAAACCTAACTAAGCTAAGGACATCACAAACATCCATGTCCGAGGCAGGATTCGAACCTGCGACTGTAGCAGTCGCACGGTTTGCTCATATCAGCCACAGCCTTCAACGTTTTGGTGGCCTCCACAAGAACGTCTGTCGTCATTTTTCTTCTCTTTGTGGGAGGCCGGTCATAATGCTGGGACTGTTGCTGTGGCTCACTGAAGGCGACATCAGTCTCATCTTGAGACGAATACTGAGTCCGTACTTCATGCTACAAATATAGAAATGAAAGCCATTAGTTACAGACTATCTTACACATACATAAATTTTATTTACAGGTACCCACAACCAGAGAAGAGCGGAAGCAAATTGCAAATGACTTCGAGGAGAAGTGGAACTATCATTACACTGTAGGAGCAATGGACGGAAAGCATATTCGCATTAAATGCCCACAAGACAGTGGATCTCACATTTTCATTTATAAATCCTTTAACAGCATAATTTTATTTGCCATGATAGATGCTACCTACAAATTCTTGTATGTTGATGCACGAACTAATGGGCTTGTTGGTAATGCTGGAGTGTTCTCAAAAAGCAAACTTCTATTCTGAACATTCCTGAAGGCAAAAAGCTCTGGAACACAAACATTACAACTCCAGTGGTTGTACTGGCAGATGAAGCTGTGCCCCTTAAAGGGAATCAGTAAGGAAGAAAAGGTTTTCAATTACAGACTGGTTTTCAATTACAGACTGTCACGAGGAAGAAGATTAGTGGAAAGCAGTTTTGGCATTCTTGCCAGTCGCTCCAGGATTTTTCCTACCACCATTAATCCGCCTACAGAGACAGTTACTACAATTACACTGGCTGCCTGGTCACTACGTAACTTGTTAACTGAGAGAATAAAACTCGTGTACACTCGTCTGGAAACAGTGTCTTCGGCAGTAGGAAACTGAACTTATCTTGAGCCTCAGAGCACTGAGGATCTACAACGAATGGAACCAATAGTTTGCCAAGCTGCTTCTGGACGTTCAGTACATGGGACAGCAGTTAGAGAATGGTTTAAAACATTTTACAACCGGTGCTGGGAAAGTACATTTCGTAATGTACAATGCAAACAAGTGCCTACCTCAAAAATTTCTTCCACGTTATTGCAAGTACCTGCAGTGAACAAATTTATGTAAATCATTTGTATGTCATGTAAACATTACTTCCATAAATAAAATGAAATAAGTAAGTCGATACGTACTTTTACTTTCTCGTGAGAGTACCTTGAACGGCGCCATTAATTTTCTTTTTTATGTCGTCAGCCGTGCACTCGGGCAGTATCTCACGGCTAATGACCTCCGCAATTTTTTGTAGCTCTCCAGCCTTCTTAATCTATTTTTGAACTCAGGGTGCCTCGCGTTGTAAAGCGCCATCAACTTCATACATTTCTATTCATTTTGCAGTTGACGACACACACCAATTAAACTTCGCAGCCATGCTTACAAACACACTATTGGCGACAGAATGCTGCAGCGATGCTAGCGCTCCAAGTGGTAACATTTCACGTTGCAGTCAATAGAAAACAATCTACTTTTGTGATCAAATATACAACGAGGCCCTAGATTTGATCATATGATATTTGATGTTGTAATAAGGAGCTTCGTCAAATTTCGCCCGTCGTCAAGTAATTGACTACGGGCGAGATTTTACGAAGTTCCCTATTACACCATCACATTTCTTTGACATAAACATTTGACATATCAACTTTGACAAAGAAATACGATAGTGTAGTACGGCCTAAGACACCTATAACGTGAGCTGAATTGTCCACCATGTTTTCTCCAAAATGTAGGATATTCATCCTTTCTTACATATGAGTCACCATTCGGTTGGTGATTTCTAATTAAATGAATTGAAGGATTCGTCATAATATGAGTGGTCGCTCGGCTGTGAACTGCACTAACTATTTGCAAAAATGGTTTTCGCATGTTTAGATTTCCAGGAGACTCCGAATGAAGAAAAAGATAGGCCTAAATTGCAGGAGAGACAACTGGGAACCAGGACCTGGTGCTCATCTGCATATTGTAAATATACGTTGCATTTCTTCCCCGAGTCGAAAACTGTACTCAAGCAGCTCGTCTCAAATTTTTTTGTCATGAGATATTTTCGCAGTAGGCAAAGTGGAGAGGAATATTTGTGATGTATTTTTACGTCGTTATCGTAAACATACATATGCAAACTGAATAATTCATAATCCACTACTTATATAGATAATTGATAATTAAGATATTTTTCTACCGGATTGGTTTTTGTGAGGGAACCTGCACATAACATTCAAAGAATAAAGATTTACTACAACTTAAGAAGCAACAAACCTATCCTGAAGTACACAAAATGAATGCTGGTTAAATAATAGGTGAAACTATTAGTAAAAATTTGTTTCATCCTAACATGAAACTATGCCGCCCTCCCCCCTTGTACAACAACAAAGCTGCATTTCTTAAAGTACCTACCAATGATTAAAAAATAAACACCGCTCTTACAAGTGTCTTGCCGAAAAACTAATAAAAAGGAATGGGTTGTTACTGCATAATACCCATATTTGAAGTCATTGGTACCGACTACTTAACTCATTACATTTAATATTTACAAACTACCACGCAAGTTCCGAACCTACATTAATATTGGTGCTTAATATTACATTTCAACCTTTCTGTTTTATGAAAAGATTATTTTAAATATTTCTATACATAATAATTACTCTTCGGTACACTTCATACATGCAATATCTGATATTTTAAAAGTTATCCACCTAAGCCGGCCGGTGCTGCCGAGCGGTTCTAGGCGCTTCCGTCTGGAACCGCGCGAACGCTCCGGTCGCAGGCTCGAATCCTGCCTCGGACATGGATGTGTGTGATGTCCTTAGGTTAGTTAGGTTTAAGTAGTTCTAAGTTCTAGGGGACTGATGACCTCAGATGTTAAGTCCCATAGTGCTCAGAGCCATTTGAACCATTTTATCCACCTAAAATGTAAACATAGCCGAATCCTTAGAGTTTTGGAAAACATGGCGGATGATTCAGCCCATTATATACGATGAAGAGCTAAAGAAACTGGTACATCTGCCTAATATCGTGTAGGCCCCCGCGAACACGCAGAAGCGCCGCATCACGACGTGGCATGGATTCAACTAATCTCTGAAGTAGTGCTGGAGGAATTGGCACCATGAATCCTGCAGGGCTGTCCATAAATCCGTAAGAGTACGAGAGGGTGGAGATCTCTTCTGAATAGCACGTTGCAAAGCATTCCAGATATGCTGAATAATGTTCATGACTGGGGAGGTTGGAGGCCAGCGGAATTGTTTAAATTCAGAAGAGTGTTCCTGGAGCCACTCTGGGCATCTGGGTTATCGCATTGTCTAACTGGAATTGCCCAATTCCGTCGGAACACACAATGGTCATGGGATGCAGTTGTTCAGACAGGATGCTTACGTATGTGTCATCCGTCAGAGTCGTATCTAGACGTATCAGGGGTCCCATATCACTCCAGCTGCACACGCCCCACACCATTACAGACCCTCCACCAGTTTGAACAGTCACCTGCTAACATGCAGGGTCCATGAATTCATGGAGTTTTCTCCGTACCTGTACACGTCATCCGCTCTATTCAACTTGAAACGCGACTCGTCCGACCAGGCAACACGTTTCCAATTATCAACATTCCAATCTCGGTGTTGACGGTCTCAGGTGACGCATAAAGGTTTGTGTCGTACTGTCATCAAGGGCACGCGAGTGAGTCTTCGGCTCCAAAAGCCCACAGCGATGATTTTTCGTTGAATGATTCGCATGCTGATACTTGCTGATCGCCTAGCATTGCAATGTGCAGTAAATTGCGAAAGGGTTGCACTTCTGTCAAGATGAAAGATTTTCTTCAGCCATCGGTGGTTCCGTTCTTGCAGGATCCTTTTCCGGCCGCAGCGATGTCGGAGATTTGATGTTTTATCGGATTTCTTATATTCACGGTACACTCGTGAAATGGACGTACGGGAAAATCCCAACTTCATCGCTACCTCGGAGATGCTGTGCCCCATCGCTCGTGGGTCTACAATTACACCACGTTCAAACTCACTTAAATCTTGGTAACCTGCCACTGTAGTAGCAGTAGCCGATCTAACAACTGCGCCAGACAGTTGCTGTCTTATATCTTCTTCTTAAGTTGCCAATCCTAAGATTGATTTGCTGCAGCTCTCCATTCAGTGCGATTGTCGGCCAGCCTCTTCAATTTCGTGAAACTTCCGCATCCTAGGTCCTGCATTATCTGGCTTATGTACTTTCTTCTAGGTCTGCCTCTTGCCCTTTTGCCCTCCGCAAGGCCTTCCGTTATAGTGTGGAGAAGACTTTCATGTCTCAGAATGTGTCCCATCCATATATCTCTCTTCTTCTTGACCGTCTTCCAAAGAACTGGAACTTCCTCCGCTCTCTGCAGGACTTCTTCATTTGTCATCCTGGCCGTCCATGGAATTTTAACATCCTTCGCAGACACCACATTTCGAATCCTTCAATCCTTCTTCTTTCGTCCTCTCCAAGTGTCCAGGTTTCGCTGCCGTAGAGAAGCACACTCCCAACAAAGGTCTTTATTAACCGCTTCCTTAACGACAGACTTATCATATTTGATGTGAGGAGTCCTTTCCTTTTATAGAATGCAATCTTTGCCTGATTTATTCTACTTATTACATCTTTCCTACTACGACCATCTGATGTTATTCTGCTTCCCAAGTAGACAAAGTCTTGTATTTCTTTCAGCTTCTCTCCATTCAGCCCTATATTCGTAATTACTTGATTATTTTGTTTGCTTGCAACTAAGATTTTTGTTTTTGACTTATTAATTTTCATGTTGTACCGTGTAGCAAGAGTGTTTTCCATTTCCTCCAGCACTACTTGTAATTCTTCCTCATTTTCCGCTAGGACAGCAATGTCATCCGCAAAACGCAGCATATCAACTATTTTTCCCTGGATCCTGATTCCATTAGCTTGTCCTAACTTTTCTCTGACCTCGTCCATTGCTTTCTGTATGTACATATTAAAGAGGACAGGGGAGAGTGCACATCCCTGTCTCACACCCTGTTTAATTTTTGCTTGTTGTTGATGTTCCCCACATCTCACTATTGCCACCTCTTCTTTGTATATGTTCCATATTGTTCTCCTGTCCTTGTACTTAGCTCCAGTTTCCCTCAATATCTGGAATAGTTTTTTCCATTCAACCTTATCAAAGGCTTTTTCGAGGTCAATAAATGCTATGTAGGTGTCCTTTCCTTTTTCCATTCTTTTTTCTATTATGAGCCTTAGGGCCATAATGGCTTCTCGCGTACCTCTCCCTCTTCTAAAGCCAAACTGGTCTTCTGTGAGCATGCATTCCACGTTCCCTTCAATTCTTCTGAGGAGGATGGTCGTCAAAATTTTTGATGCATGTGATGTTAGGCTGAGGGTTCTGTATTGTGCACACGATTTTGCTGGCATTTTATTTGGTAATGGAACAATAATACACTTTTTGAAGTCCTCAGGCAGCTCTCCAGTATCATATATTTGGCAGATTAATTTATACAATTTATCTTTTATTTCTGTTCCAGCTGCTTTGATGATTTCTGCAGGCAATGAGTCAATTCCTGGTGCTTTTCCGTGCTCAAGCGCCTGTAGTGCCTGATCAAATTCAGACCTTAGTATGCTGTCTCGTAGTTCATCTTTATCTACTTCGTCCTCACTTTCAATCATGTCATCTTGTACGTTGCCTCCATATAATTTCTCTAGGTATTCCTTCCACGTAAGTGCTATATCTTCATGATTATACACCATCTTATTATCCTCTCTTATTAGGACATTACATCTAATCCTTTGTCCTCCTGAGAAGAAGCGTTTCACTGTTTTGTATGCTATTTCAAGGTTCCCTTTCTTATATAGGCGTACGGTATTCTGCCTGTTTACATATCTCTGTATTTGAATACGCATGCCTATACCAGGTTCTTTGGTGCTTCAGAAAGGCTCTAGAAGATAGGAAAAATAAAGCCGAAGTTTTAAATTTCGCATTTAAGATGTCGTTCACGCAAGAGAATCGTATAGACAAACCACACCAACGCACAGACTGCTGAATGGAGGACATAGTAATAAACATCGCTGGTGGGGAGAAACAACTGAAAGAGTTGAAAGCAAATAAATCGCCAGGTCCTGATAGAATGGCAGTTCGGTTTTACAAATACACTCCTGGAAATTGAAATAAGAACACCGTGAATTCATTGTCCCAGGAAGGGGAAACTTTATTGACACATTCCTGGGGTCAGATACATCACATGATCACACTGACAGAACCACAGGCACATAGACACAGGCAACAGAGCATGCACAATGTCGACACTAGTACAGTGTATATCCACCTTTCGCAGCAATGCAGGCTGCTATTCTCCCATGGAGACGATCGTAGAGATGCTGGATGTAGTCCTGTGGAACGGCTTGCCATGCCATTTCCACCTGGCGCCTCAGTTGGACCAGCGTTCGTGCTGGACGTGCAGACCGCGTGAGACGACGCTTCATCCAGTCCCAAACATGCTCAATGGGGGACAGATCCGGAGATCTTGCTGGCCAGGGTAGTTGACTTACACCTTCTAGAGCACGTTGGGTGGCACGAGATACATGCGGACGTGCATTGTCCTGTTGGAACAGCAAGTTCCCTTGCCGGTCTAGGAATGGTAGAACGATGGGTTCGATGACGGTTTGGATGTACCGTGCACTATTCAGTGTCCCCTCGACGATCACCAGTGGTGTACAGCCAGTGTAGGAGATCGCTCCTCACACCATGATGCCGGGTGTTGGCCCTGTGTGCCTCGGTCGTATGCAGTCCTGATTGTGGCGCTCACCTGCACGGCGCCAAACACGCATACGACCATCATTGGCACCAAGGCAGAAGCGACTCTCATCGCTGAAGACGACACGTCTCCATTCGTCCCTCCATTCACGCCTGTCGCGACACCACTGGAGGCGGGCTGCACGATGTTGGGGCGTGAGAGGAAGACGGCCTAACGGTGTGCGGGACCGTAGCCCAGCTTCATGGAGACGGTTGCGAATGGTCCTCGCCGATACCCCAGGAGCAACAGTGTCCCTAATTTGCTGGGAAGTGGCGGTGCGGTCCCCTACGGCACTGCGTAGGATCCTACGGTCTTGGCGTGCATCCGTGCGTCGCTGCGGTCCGGTCCCAGGTCGACGGGCACGTGCACCTTCCGCCGACCACTGGCGACAACATCGATGTACTGTGGAGACCTCACGCCCCACGTGTTGAGCAATTCGGCGGTACGTCCACCCGGCCTCCCGCATGCCCACTGTACGCCCTCGCTCAAAGTCCGTCAACTGCACATACGGTTCACGTCCACGCTGTCGCGGCCTGCTACCAGTGTTAAAGACTGCGATGGAGCTCCGTATGCCACGGCAAACTGGCTGACACTGACGGCGGCGGTGCACAAATGCTGCGCAGCTAGCGCCATTCGACGGCCAACACCGCGGTTCCTGGTGTGTCCGCTGTGCCGTGCGTGTGATCATTGCTTGTACAGCCCTCTCGCAGCGTCCGGAGCAAGTATGGTGGGTCTGACACACCGGTGTCAATATGTTCTTTTTTCCATTTCCAGGAGTGTAGTACTCCACAATATTGGCTCTTTATATAGATTGCATTTATCGCGAATCTCTCACCAAGAGGAAAGTCCCAAGCGACAGGAAAAGAAGCGCAGGTGACCCCTCTACGTAAGAAAGTTAAAAGAACGGACACGCAAATTTGCAGACCAACATCCGTAACGTCAGTTTGGTATAGATCCCTTGAACATATTCTCAGATCGAATATCATAGATATCCTTGAGAGGGAAAAGCTTCTGTCCTCAGACCAGCACCGCTTTAGAAAGCATCGGCCATGCGAAACTTAGTTTCCCCTTTTCTCACCTCCTGCGAACTATGGATGAATGGCAACATGCGGATTCCATACTCCTAGATTCCCATAAGGCATTTGAATGGTGTCACACTGGCGACTGTCAGCGGGGGTACAAGTAAACGGAATAGGTTCCCAGGGATGTTGAGTGGCTCTAAGACTTCTTAAGTAACAGAACCCAGTATATTATCTTCGATGTAGATGATCTGGCGGACAGGGTAAGCAGCAGTCTGCTTCTTTTCGCTGACGATGCTGTGGTGTATGGGAATGTGTCGTCGTTGAGTGACTGTAGGAGTATACAAGATGACTTAGGTAAGATTTGTAATTGGCGTGATGAATTGCAGCAGAGCAATATGATATGGAATGAGCATCTAAGGATTGTAGTAGGGAAAGGTGAATGGTCGACTTCAGTTTATTGGCAGAATTTTAGAAAAGTGTGGTTCATCTGTAAAGGAGACCGCATATAGGACGCTAGTGTGGCCCATCGTTTAGTACCGCTCGAGTGTTTTGGGTCGGCACCAGGTCGGATTACAGGAAGACATCACAGAAATTTAGAGGCGAGCTTTTAGATTTCTTACCGATACGTTCGAACAACGCACAAGTCTTATGGAGGTGCTTCAGGAACTCAAACTGGGATCACTGGAGGAAGAGCGATGTTCTTTTCGAGGAATTTAGAGAACCGGTATTTGAGGCTGAATGCAGAACGATTCTACTGTCACCAACGTACATTTCGCGTAAGGACCGTGAAGAGAAGTTCAGAAAGGTTAGGGCTCGTACGTGGGCATATAGACAGACTCATTTTCCTTGCTCTATTTGCAAGTCGGACAGAAAAGGTTTTTTTTTTGTTATGGTTTTAGGGCGCAAAACTGCTACGGTCATTAGCGTCCGGTCTGTGACTTAATAAAAGCTAAAAAAACAGAAAAGGAAATGACTAGTAGTGGTACGGAGTACTCTCCGCCACGCACTATACGGCGGCTTGCGCAGTATATACAGGGTGTTTCAAAAATGACCGGTATATTTGAAACGGCAATAAAAACTAAACGAGCAGCGATAGAAATACACCGTTTGTTGCAATATGCTTGGGACAACAGTACATTTTCAGGCGGACAAACTTTCGAAATTACAGTAGTTACAATTTTCAACAACAGATGGCGCTGCAAGTGATGTGAAAGATATAGAAGACAACGCAGTCTGTGGGTGCGCCATTCTGTACGTCGTCTTCCTGCTGCAAGCGTGTGCTGTTCACAACGTGCAAGTGTGCTGTAGACAACATGGTTTATTCCTTAGAACAGAGGATTTTTCTGGTGTTGGAATTCCACCGCCTAGAACACAGTGTTGTTGCAACAAGACGAAGTTTTCAACGGAGGTTTAATGTAACCAAAGGACCGAAAAGCGATACAATAAAGGATCTGTTTGAAAAATTTCAATGGACTGGGAACGTGACGGATGAACATGCTGGAAAGGTAGGGCGACCGCGTACGGCAACCACAGAGGGCAACGCGCAGCTAGTGCAGCAGGTGATCCAACAGCGGCCTCGGGTTTCCGTTCGCCGTGTTGCAGCTGCGGTCCAAATGACGCCAACGTCCACGTATCGTCTCATGCGCCAGAGTTTACACCTCTATCCATACAAAATTCAAACGCGGCAACCCCTCAGCGCCGCTACCATTGCTGCACGAGAGACATTCGCTAACGATATAGTGCACAGGATTGATGACGGTGATATGCATTTGGGCAGCATTTGGTTTACTGACGAAGCTTATTTTTACCTGGACGGCTTCGTCAATAAACAGAACTGGCGCATATGGGGAACCGAAAAGCCCCATGTTGCAGTCCCATCGTCCCTGCATCCTCAAAAAGTACTGGTCTGGGCCGCCATTTCTTCCAAAGGAATCATTGGCCCATTTTTCAGATCCTAAACGATTACTGCATCACGCTATCTGGACATTCTTCGTGAATTTGTGGCGGTACAAACTGCCTTAGACGACACTGCGAACACCTCGTGGTTTATGCAAGATGGTGCCCGGCCACATCGCACGGCCGACGTCTTTAATTTCCTCAATGAATATTTCGATGATCGTGTGATTGCTTTGGGCTATCCGAAACATACAGGAGGCGACGTGGATTGGCCTCCCTATTCGCCAGACATGAACCCCTGTGACTTCTTTCTGTGGGGACACTTGAAAGACCAGGTGTACCGCCAGAATCCAGAAACAATTGAACAGCTGAAGCAGTACATCTCACCTGCATGTGAAGCCATTCCGCCAGACACGTTGTCAAAGGTTTCGGGTAATTTCATTCAGAGACTACGCCATATTATTGCTACGCATGGTGGATATGTGGAAAATATCGTACTATAGAGTTTCCCAGCCCGCAGCGCCATCTGTTGTTGAAAATTGTAACTACTGTAATTTCGAAAGTTTGTCTGCCTGAAAATGTACTGTTGTCCCAAGCATATTGCAACAAACGGTGTATTTCTATCGCTGCTCGTTTAGTTTTTATTGGCGTTTCAAATATACCGATCATTTTTGAAACACCCTGTATGTAGCTGTAGATGTAGAATCTCATGTTGCGAGGCATCCCCGAGCTTGACAGACAGAAACAGAAGCGTCAGATTTTTGCAGTGTGGTAAGTAGTTAACATAGAGTTAAATAAACGAGGAACCTTCTTAAATCGTTTACTACAGTACCTAGCCTACGCTGACGATGTGACATTACTCGCACGAAACACTGCTGTGCTAGGCGAAGCCTATCAACAACTGGAGAAAGGCGCAAGAGAACTTGGCCTGACAGTCAATGTCGAAAACAGCAAGTATATGGCAATGACCAACCAACAAAACCTGCCAAGTCTCAGGATAGCCGACAGGGAGTTTGAAAGGGTGAGAGACTACAAGTACCTTGGGTCGACTATCACTGAGACAATTTACACTGAGGTGAAAGCCAGAATAGCAGCAGGTAATAGATGCTACTTTGCCGCATTACCCATGCTTAGGAGTTCACTTCTATCACGAAAATCCAAAATCCTCATTTACAAAACAGTTATAAGACCAGTTGCTATGTATGGTGCCGAAACGTGGACCACGACTGTAACTGAGGAAAGTATCCTTAGCTTTTGGAAGAGAAGGGTGCTACGTAAAATATATGGCCCAATATATGATCAAGAAGGTTGGCGCATTCGTACGAATGCAGAACTACTACACCTTTTTGAAGAACCTAACATTGTCACTACCATTAAAATAAGAAGACTGTGGTGGGCAGGTCACGTGGTCAGAATGGAAGAAGACAGAGCATGTAAGAGGATTTTTGAAGACAAGGCTGGAGGCAGACGGCGGAGGGGACGCCCCAGAAAGAGATGGGTGAATGGAGTTGAAGAAGACATGAAAAAGCTGGGTGTCTGAGGATGGAGACGGAAAGCCATGGATCGGATTGAATGGCAGGGTATTGTAATGCAGGCCAAGGGCCTTCAAGGGCTGTAGAGCCGAGGAGTAAGTAAGTAACATGGACAATTAGATGCAAAATAGTTATCCGGCGCAATCACATCTTAGGATATGCCGTACTGAATAAATCGCTCTTACTTGAAGCCCGTTTTAGGGGCTTTTAAATTATAACTCACATGCTATGAATATGTTCTGTTCCAAAGCATCGGCTCACTGAAGATTTCTCGAAAACGCATTGTTTTTGGTACATGTTATAATAAAGTGGCGGGGGACATGAGCATCTGCACAAATTTATCCAGTAGGTGGCAACACTCTGCGAGGGGTCTTCAATAAGTAATGCACACTTTTTTCCTGTAAGCAGGCTGGTTTCATTCAGGATTCCAATAGACCAAATTATTGCCCACTCTGTTGGCTACAAAATCCTATTTGTCAACGTAATCTCCGTTCATTGAGACGGCCTTACGCCACCTTACTGGGAAGGCCAGTACGCCCGCGTCGCGCGACTCTATTGGTCGATGTCGGAGCCAACGTCATAATGCTTCAATAACCTCCCTATCATCCACGTACTGCTTCCCCCGGAGTACTTAATTGAGCCAAACAGATGGAAGTCTTGTATGGTATGGCGAGGAGCCCAGCGGGTAGACATTTTTGAGTCCCCCAGCTGGTGAACCGGTGTATAACAATACCAACAGAGACGTCCAGTTGTGCAGCGAGGTGTTTGATGGTGATGCATCGATCTCCTCGAATGAGAGTGCCCCCAAGTTCGAGCATTGCAGGGGTCACAGCTCTGTGCGGCAGGGCGGCACGCTGGAGATCAGACAGGTTTGCGCGAAGTTGTTGCGATGATGAGACACCTCGCCCAACTACTCAACGTGCTTTTGTCCATTGCCAAGTCTCCGAAGATATTCTGCAAGCGCCTATGAATATCTGCGATGCTCTGGTTTCCCGCGAAGGAAAGTCAGTGACAGCTCTCTGCTTAGAACGGACCTCCGTTACAGACGTCATTTTGAAGGCTACGATAGCACAGCCATCTATCGGAACTTCGTGGAACTATAGGCGCTGAAGTGGGACTATTCCATGGATGTTCCACAACAAATTCCTCAGTTTTCAACCGAAACTGGCCGATAAAGAAACTGCGCTGCATTACTTATTGAACGCCCCTTGTAAAATTGTCATTTTCTATATAAACGTTTCAGTTAGTTTGAAAGTGTGCTGCGCCCCAAACTCTAATATTGGCAGGCAGTTTATGAAAGTATACCTCAAACGATTGCTAATTATCAACTTCGAACATTTACACTAGATTGTGTGTATTGGGTATTGAACTGCGGACCTAGAAACGATGGAGAGGCTTCGTCCTGCCGTAGCCTTCAGTGGTTCACAACCCCACAACAGGCCACAGCAGTCCACCCACTCCACCGCCGCCCCACCCTGAACCCAGGGTTATTGTGCGGCTCGGCCCCCAGTGGACTCCCCCCCCCCCCCCTCCCCTTCCCGGGAACGTCTCATACCAGACGAGTGTAACCCCAAATGTTTGAGTGGTCGGAGTAATTACGGTGTGCGCGTTCGTGGAGACAGTGTTTGCACAGCAATCGCCGACATAGTGTAACTGAGGCAGACGAAGGAGAACCAGCCCGCATTCGCCGAGGCAGATGGAAAACTGCCTTAAAAACCATCCACAGTCTGGCCGGCACACCGGACCTCGTCACTAATCCGCTGGGCGAATTCGTACCGGGGACCGGCACGCCTTCCTGCTCGGGAAGCAGCGCGTTAGACCGCGCGACTAGGCGGGCCGACTTACATATGTAAACAGTTTGCACATTTCTATACAACAGCCTTTTGATATTATTAATATGAAAATGGGTGGTATCTTTTTTTATTCAACAAGCAAATTGGGCCTACATCATCATGTGATTACATACAGGGAAACCACTCAGTTATGAAGTATAGCAAAAAAAAAAACCATATAAAATATATCATATTGTATTAATATTGCACTGAAAATGAATTTAAAATTATAAAATATAAAAATTCGGAACGAATGAGAAAATCCTTTTGCATATCTACAAAAACAACTAACAAGAAAATGGCACTTCAGTGCTCCACAAAGTGGAGAAAAAGGGAATAAACTTTAAAAAAACTTTTTAAACTTTGATCACAACACAACACTAGGTCCTTATGCGAAATGTATGTTGGCGGCAGCAGAATCTATCTGCTGTGAGCTTCAGATGCCAGTTCTCTAAATTTTCTCAATAGTGTTCCTCGAGAAAAACATCACCTTCGCTCCAAGGATTCCCACATGAGATCCAGAAGCATCTGCGTAATAATTAGGATTTTTTTGGGACCTATTGGTAACAAATCTAGCACCCCGCCTCTGAATGTCTTCCTTTAATCCAAACTGTCGCGGGTCCCAAACACTCGAGAGGTAAGAACGGGTCGTACTAGGTTCTATGTGCGGTCTCATTTACAGCTGAACCACACTTTGCTAGAATTCTCTCAATAAACCAGAGTCGACCATTCGCCTTCCCTACAACAATCCTTACATGCTCGTTCCATTTCATATCGCTTTGCAATGTTTGGCCTAGTTCATGTGACTCTGTCAATCAGCACCCTAGTAATGCTACGTTCGAACATTACGGGTTTGTCTTTCCTACTCATCTGCATTAACTTAAATTCTTCTACATGTAGAGACACCAACTAGAAATTTTGTCTGAGTCATCTTGCATCCTTCTACAGTCCCTCAACGACATCTTCCTGTACACCACACCGTCATCAGCAAACAGCCGCAGACAGAAAATAACACACTTCGCTGGGCCACTCTTTTCTCTGATGATGGGGTTAATTGCAATTGTTGCACCTCATAGAGTTTGAGAAGGTCCAAATTCCTGTGTGGGGGGGGGGGGGAAGGGGGGGGGGGGAACGAATGTGGACAGACTTAGTAAAATGGAAGCATACCCGCAAAGAAAGCGGGGAAAGATGAAAAATGCTGTATAAGAAAATAAAACGTAAGGAAAACGAGAAAGGAGCGTTAAGGATGCCACGGGAAATTGTCACTGGTTGGCCACTATATGGGCGACCCAGTCACCCCGTGAACAAATTAAGACCCTCTCCCTAAAACCTTGGTAAAAACATTGGACAAGTTACAGAACTTTAAAACTTTAACCACATTCGTTTGAGTATTTCCTAAAAGAGATGGCAGATCCGCCGGCCAGTCAACCGCGGCCCGCTGGTCGGAAAATAAAACGCAATCCAATAAGACGTGGCGCACAGTGACCTGGACGCCACAAGCACCACACACTGGAGGATCCTCTCGCCCCTCGTTCCGTCTACGTGGCTGGAAGGAAGTACACCACACACGCGTTGTGGGCTTGACTAAACGGAGCTTATTGTCAGTCATTTCCAGCCACTCATCCTCCCACCGACGCATGACTCGTGAGCAACAGCGAGGTGAGTGCGTGCAGGGGGATGTCACACTGAAATACTTGTGGACCGAGACACGCCTCCTTGGCTGCGAGATCTGCCCTTTCATTCCCAGCAATGCCGATGTGCCCTGGAACCCGGCAGAAAGCCACTTCCTTTCCCATTCGTAGTTGGAGGAGAGCATCCTGGATGGTCTGGACTATTTTATCTGAAGACACTATTTCGGTACGGTTCGAAGGTTCGCATTCCTCTTGACCGCAGAAGAGCGCCGAAATCGCCGCCACACCTAGGAATCGACACAATTTTCGTGAAATTCCCTCGAGTGCTCATTATTGCCCTCCCCCCTTGCGGATGCATGTGGC
This sequence comes from Schistocerca americana, assembly GCF_021461395.2. NCBI lineage: Eukaryota > Metazoa > Arthropoda > Insecta > Orthoptera > Acrididae > Schistocerca > Schistocerca americana. The sequence continues at coordinate 305,555,131 of NC_060121.1, forward strand.
GGGAAATGATATAGGATGAGTCAGGAGGAAAGGTACATGCTTTGAAATGTGATATATTAGTGATTCTGAACAACAAATTTCATAAGGGTGTTATCCCTATTCCGAATGGTTTCCGACATTGTGCACATTTAATATTACTTTTGTATGTCTTCCTCCCATAACTCGAAAACAGCGCCCTCCAGCGAAAACGTCTCTCAGTACAAAATTAAACTACTTTAAATTTCCTACAAAAAAGTCCCACTCATCTTTTTTTCTGAGACTGATATTGGAGCCAAGGGAGCGTGAGAATATTGAAAACCCCGCGCTGCAGCTTACGTAAATTCTGTATGCCAACTTGAGGTTGTTTCCCGACTGATGTTCCACAAGTGTCCCGTGACAAATTTTCGTCTCGACTTCCTCTAGAATGCTGTGGTACGTTGTAAACAGTGACAATGTTTCAATAATACAGAAAATAAGTAAAGTGTACATTAAATGTCTTCCATCTCTGAAAGCATTCGGAATACGGAATACGTCCATGTGAAGTTTTTTTGGTTCAGAATCACCAATATCATCACCCCTCAAAGCATGTACCTTCCCTCTTAACTCAGTCTGTGTATCTGTGGTTAACAGATCTGTGTATTACAACATGCATGCTGCGAAAGTTCGTTGTTCCAAGGTACCGCCTCATTAGAGATTTATATTTAAAAAATTGCATCGCTTTTGATACGATTTGTTGCAATAAAGTGTCAGGTAATGACATACTGGCAACGGCGTTGCCACAGTGAGTACACCGGTTCCCGTGAGATCACCGAAGTCGCGCTGTCGGGCGTGGCCGGCACCTGGATGGGTGACCATCCAGGCCACCATGCGCTGTTGTCATATTTCGTGGTGCACTCAGCCTCGTGATGCCAATTGAGGAGCTACTCGATCGAATAGTAGCGGCTCCGGTCAAAGAAAACCATCACAACGACCGGGAGAGCGGTGTACTGACCACACGTCCCTCCTGTCCGCATCATCAACTGAGGATGACACGGCGGTCGGGTGGTCCCGATGGGCCACTTGTGGCCTGAAGACGGAGTGCTTTAATGGCATACTGACAGTTAAAGCCGTCAGGGCATCGTAAAAGTAAAGACACAGCCTTACGTAATAGCATCTGTCAACCGTTGCGCAGCGAATAACAAAGCGGAATCTGACCTGGAAGGTTGTTGATTTGTGTACTCCTTTTCGAAAATGTTTCTTAAATTTTTATTCTCTTTCATTTTTCCTAAAAGATTCCAAGACCTTTTTTAATCTAATAGAAGTATGTTCTGGAATATTCGATGTTTTGTATAAATAAGAGTGCTCTCCGTTCGGCAGTGAGTACTGTGAATCTTGTGAATATGCTAAGAAACATGGAACACTGCACTGCAAGATTGCTGTCTGATTCACTGGCTGATTCCCTCGCAGTTCAGCACAATCAGTAATACAGACAGACCAAAACGACTAGCTCGTGGACAAGGGAGGAAGTGCGCGTTCTAAAGCAGAGCTATTTTACGGGCGTCCATTTCCGTAAACAAAGTCTGTGGTTTGCGCACCAAACATAATCGACAGCAGTGGAGAGTGCTGCGATTGCAGATCACGATGAACAGTACGTTCCATGTAGTGTACCAGCTCGTTTCTGAGCTTGCACCAACCGAGATAGAAACCATGTTTGGATTAATTTACATTGAGAAACGCGACCCGTGTGATGTCACCATTACTATTAACAAGTTTCACCAGAGGCTCAAAACTTGCCTTGTCTACGCCCAGTGAGCGTGTTCTCTTTTTATATTCTACAGTCAGACTACACTCCACCAGACAACTACATCCAAAAACTAAAAGAGAGAACATCTCGCATCATACCTACGAAGAAACCGGCACACCTGACCTTCATAGAATCTCCACGCATGGTGACTCACGATTCCTGCGGCAAATTCCGAGAATAACAGGCCTCGCAATGAGTCGGTCTCTTCGCCTAAGTCTGTTTGAAACGAACTGACTACCAGTGGTGGGTGCGTGTCATAATCTAGGGTCTAAATCACCACCAGCCACGTCACGAGTGAGTCGATAACGTCAATGATTGTGCCGAGTTTAGAGTTGCAGAATAATGAGTATGCTGAAGACCGCACATCCTCAGGAACAGAGGATAGGGACGCCGTCTGCTAACATTTGAAGTAAGCATATTCTTGCAGCAGCTCACTCATGTTATTGAAATGCGCTTTATGCTTTTGTGTCTTCTTAATCTCTATTTTTATTTTTTACTTTGTTTTCGTGACACAATACAAATAACCTAACTTGGAACGATCGCATAGATAATATTGTGGGTAGAGCAATCTAAGGACTGTGATTCATTAGTAGAACACTTAGAAGGTGCAACAGGTCTACTAAAGAGACTGCTTACACCACGCTAGTCCGCCCTATTCTGGAGTACTGCTGTGCGATGTGGGATCCGCATCAGGTGGGACTGACGGATGACATTGAAAAAGTACAAAGAAGGGCAGCTCGTTTTGTATTATCGTGAAATAGGGGAGATAGTATCACAGACATGATACGTGAATTGGAGTGGCAATCATTAAAACAAAGGTGTATTTCATTGCGACGGTAACTTCTCATGAAATTTCAAGCACCAGTTTTCTCCTCCGATTGCGAAAACATTCTGTTGGCACCCACTTACATAGGGAGAAATTATCATTACGATAAAATAAGAGAAATCAGGACTCGCACAGAAAAATTTAAGTGCTCGTTTTGTGCCCTTCGAGAGTGGAACGGTAGAGTGACAGCTTGAAGGTGGTTCATTGAACCGTCTGCCAGGCACTTTATTGTGAGTAGCAGAGTAATCACGTAGAGGTAGATGTAGACTGCATGATAGCTTGATATCTTTCCTTCTACTGTTCTCCCACAAGAAGGACCAGCTATCTGAAAACAAAAAGTTATTCAATTTTTACAATAACCAGACAAAGACAAAGCCTACATTGTGCATAAACAATAATGTAAACAGATAAACATTTTTACGAAAACTGCATCAATAGTGAAAAAGGTCAGATCTATTGAACGAGAAAAATAATTTTTCGTGTTATTTGGCGGTTATAAGGAAAATATGATAAGAAGGACGAAGTAAACAGGTGCTGTTTATTGTCTTCTAAATATTGTTTGATGTGTCTCTATGCACATATTCTCTCGAGCAAATAAATATTGATGTTTTGAAATGTTTGGACGCGCAGCAGTGTGGAAAATTTATCATACGATCTTCGTTAAGTCAATCCGCCATGAAGTGACTTCGTAGGCTTTCCCGGCGTAGTAAGATTTGAAAGTGTCTTCGGGTTTCCTGCATGATCCTAAAACCAACTTTATTCAATATTTCGGCGATCCAACTGTTCGTCATCTTCAGGAGAACGCTGCTGCTGCTTAGTCCCGCTGAAAACTGATTCAAAATGGTTCAAATGGCTCTGAGCACTATGGAACTCAACTGCTGTGGTTATCAGTCCCCTAGAACTTAGAACTACTTAAACCTAACTAACCTAAGGACATCACACACATCCATGCCCGAGGCAGGATTCGAACCTGCGACCGTAGCAGTCGCACGGTTCCGGACTGCGCGCCTAGAACCGCGAGACCACATCGGCCGGCAACCTGAAAACTGATACCAAGGGTGCAGATCCACATCCCACATAGGCGTCCGTACCGTATACGCCGCGTGGGTCGCCCATCACAGCTGCTGCCCTCCAAGAGTGGGAGAGGTAGAAAACCGGCGGCAACTATATATCGCTCTCAGAGACTATTTTCACTCTCGGACTGACCACATAGAAGAACGTTGTGTTTTGATGTGGACTAGTGCAGGGTTCCAGGTCCTGCTAATGGAAAGCCGTTGTCTGTGTTAATCAAGTTGTCTGACAACCTAATTTCGATTGGCTCTGTACAAAAACTGTCCCAAAAACGGGAAGTGTTGGCAACTATCATCGTCCCGTCAAACTGACGACTGTTCGGCGATTTTTCTTTGGTAAATATCTGACCGGCCGCTGTCCCGTATCAACAGTGGGTCAACAGAGATCTTGAATTAGATTTTCCATGGTATTCCTAAATCGCTTAAGGTGACTGCTGGGATGGTTCATCTGAAAGGCCAAGATCGATTTCCTTGCCAATATGATCTTGTATTTAGTCTCTAATGACTTCGTTGTCAACAGTGCTTTAAATTCTAATCTTCCTTTCTTATTCTTCTCTATCTATTATTCTCCACGCAACTCAACCTTGCACCTGCATATTTAGATACCCGTCTTTTAATTGTTTGTTGCTGCGCAGGAAATATCTTTTATATCACATTTACGTGTTTACATGGCATACTAAAACTACTTATTCGTGGTATTGCTAAGAATGGGGCGCGTGAAGACATTGTCATTAATATCTGTATGTAGTTAAACAAAATGTGACTCAACAGCATTTAAATAATTTTCTTTTTATAGTAAAATGTGACAGTAGCATTAAAAATTAAATTTGTGTCATCATCAGCCGGTCGAGGTGACCGAGCGGTTCTAGACGCTACTGTCTGGAAGCGCGCGACCGCTACGGTCGCAGGTTCGAATTCTGCCTCGGGCATGGATGTGTGTGATGTCCTTAGATTAGTTAGGTTTAAGTAGTTCTAAGGTCTAGGGGACTGATGACCTCAGAAGTTAATTCCTAGCCCGCATCTCGTGGTCGTGCGGTAGCGTTCTCGCGTCCCACGCCCGGGTTCCCGGGTTCGATTCCCGGCGGGGTCAGGGATTTTCTCTGCCTCGTGATGGCTGGGTGTTGTGTGATGTCCTTAGGTTCGTTAGGTTTAAGTAGTTCTAAGTTATAGGGGACTGATGACCATAGATGTTAAGTCCCATAGTGCTCAGAGCCATTTGAACCATTTTTAGTTAATTCCCATAGTGCTCAGAGCCATTTGAATTTTTTTGTCATCATCATCATCATCATCATCAGACATTTTATGTCCATTGACTTTCAAAATTTTCTATTCGAATGGCACAGAAAAAAATCTGCAGAGGGTGAGTGCAGCACAGAGATGAAAATAACCAACAACGTCGGCTGCTGTAGACCACTATATCTCCAATGGACGCAGCATGAATTACGGCGGCACTAAGTTATTAAAACAGAACAACATATTGTGGGCTTGCGTTTCAAAATAATCTGTAGGTATCCGGCTACAGCATAAACTGATAAATAAAGACAGCAGTTTGCAGATAACTAAACTTTGGGGACGCAGCCTTAAGCGTACTCATCGCACAACAACATTCTATTGTTGTTGCTGTGGTCCTCAGTCCTGAGACTGGTTTGATGCAGCTCTCCATGCTACTCTATCCTGTGCGAGCTTCTTCATCTCCCAGTACCTACCGCAACCTACATCCTTCTGAATCTGCTTAGTGTATTCATCTCTTGGTCTCCCTCTACGATTTTTACCCTCCACGCTGCCCTCCAATACTAAATTGGTGATCCCTTGATGCCTCGGAACATGCCCTACCAACCGATCCCTTCTTCTAGTCAAGTTGTGCCACAAACTTCTCTTCTCCCCAATTCTATTCAATACTTCCTCATTAGTTATGTGATCTACCCATCTGATCTTCAGCATTCTTCTGTAGCACCACATTTCAAAAGCTTCTATTCTCTTCTTGTCCAAACTATTTATCGTCCATGTTTCACTTCCATACATGGCTACACTCCATACAAATACTTTCAAAAATGACTTCCTGACACTTGAATCAATACTCGATGTTAACAAATTTCTCTTCTTCAGAAACGCTTTCCTTGCCATTGCCAGTCTACATTTTATATCCTCTCTACTTCGACCATCATCAGTTATTTTGCTCCCCAAATAGCAAAATTCCTTTACTACTTTAAGTGTCTCATTTCCTAATCTAATTCCCTCAGCATCACCCGACTTAATTCGACTACATTCCATTATCCTCGTTTTGCTTTTGTTGATGTTCATCTTATATCCTCCTTTCAAGACACTATCCATTCCGTTCAACTGCTCTTCCAAGTCCTTTGCTGTCTCTGACAGAATTACGATGTCATCGGCGAACCTCAACGTTTTTATTTCTTCTCAATGGATTTTAGTACCTACTCCGAATTTTGCTTTTGTTTCCTTTACTGCTTGCTCAATATACAGATTGAATAACATCGGGGAGAGGCTACAATTCTGTCTCTTACCCCTTCCCAACCACTGCTTCCCTTCATGCCCCTCAACTCTTACAACTGCCATCTGGTTTCTGTACAAATTGTAAATAGCCGGCCTTAGTGGCCGAGCGGTTCTAGGCGCTACAGTCTGGAGCCGCGCGACCGCCGCGGTCGCAGGTTCGAATCCTGCCTCGGGCATGGATGTGTGTGATGTCCTTATGTTAGTTAGGTTTAAGTAATTCTAAGTTCTAGGGGACTGATGACCTCAGAAGTTAAGTGCCATAGTGCTCAGAGCCATTTGTAAATAGCCTTTCGCTCCCTGTATTTTATCCCTGCCACCTTCAGAATTTGAAAGAGAGTATTCCAGTCAACATTGTCAAAAGCTTTCTCTAAGTCTACAAATGCTAGAAACGTAGGTTTGTCCTTTCTTAATCTAGCTTCTAAGATAAGTCAGTATTGCCTCACGTGTTCCAATATTTCTACGGAATCCAAACTGATCTTCCCCGAGGTCGGCTTCTACTAGTTTTTCCATTCGTCTGTAAAGAATTCGCTTTAGTATTTTGCAGCTGTGACTTATTAAACTGATATTTCGGTAATTTTCACATCTGTCACACCTGCTTTCTTTGGGATTGGAATTATTATATTCTTCTTGAAGTCTGAGGGTATTTCGCCTGTCTCATACATCTTGCTCACCAGATGGTAGAGTTTTGTCAGGACTGGCTCTCCCAAGGCCGTCAGTAGTTCTAATGGAACGTTGTCTACTCCGGGGGCCTTGTTTCGACTCAGGTCTTTCAGTGCTCTGTCAAACTCTTCACGCAGTATCGTATCTCCCATTTCATCTTCATCTACATCCTCTTACTTTTCCATAGTATTGTCCTCAAATACATCGCCCTTGTATAGACCCTCTATATACTCCTTCCACCTATCTGCTTTCCCTTCTTTGCTTAGAACTGGGTTTCCATCTGAGCTCTTGATGTTCATGCAAGTGGTTCTCTTATCTCCAAAGGTCTCTTTAATTTTCCTGTTGGCAGTATCTATCTTACCCCTAGTGATACTCGCTTCTACATCCTTACATTTGTCCTCTAGCCATCCCTGCTTAGCAATTTTGCACTTCCTGTCGATCTCATTTTTGAGACGTTTGTATTCCTTTTTGCCTGCTTCATTTACTGCATTTTTATATTTACTCCTTTCATCAATTAAATTCAATATATCTTCTGTTACCCAAGGATTTCTACTAGCCCTCGTCTTTCTACCTACTTGATCCTCTGCTGCCTTCACTACTTCATCCCTCAGAGCTACCCATTCTTCTTCTATTGTATTTCTTTCCCCTATCCCTGTCAATTGTTCCCTTATGCTCTCTCTGAAACTCTGTACAACCTCTGGTTTAGTCAGTTTATCCAGATCCCATCTCCTTAAATTCCCACCGTTTTGCAGTTTCTTCAGTCCACATCTGCTCCTGGAAGTGTCTTACAATTTAAAACCTGGTTCCTAAATCTCTGTATGACCATTATATAATCTATCTGATACATTTTAGTATCTCCAGGATTCTTCCATGTATACAACCTTCTTTTATGATTCTTGAACCAAGTGTTAGCTATGATTAACTTATGCTCTGTGCAAAATCTACCAGGCGGCTTCCTCTTTCATTTCTTAGCCCCAATCCATATTCACCTACTACATTTCCTTCTCTCCCTTTTCCTACTATCGAATTCCAGTCACCCATGACTATTAAATTTTCGTCACCCTTCACTATTTGAATAATTTCTCTTATTTCATCATACATTTCTTCAATTTCTTCGTCATCTGCAGAGCTAGTTGGCATATAAACTTGTATTACTGTAGTAGGCGTGGGCTTCGTATCTATCTTTGCCACAATAATGCGTTCACTATGCTATTTGTAGTAGTTTACCCGCATTCCTATTTTCCTATTCATTATTAAACCTACTCCTGGATTACCCCTATTTGATTTTGTGTTTATAACCCTGTAGTCACCTGACCAGAAGTCTTGTTCCTCCTGCCACTGAACTTCACTAATTCCCACTATATCTAATTTTAACCTATCCATTTCCCTTTTTAAATTTTCTAACCTACCTGCCCGATTAAGGGATCTGACATTCCACGCTCCGACCCGTAGAACGCCAGTTTTCTTTCTCCTGATAACGACATCGTCTTGAGTAGTCCCCGCCCGGAGATCCGAATGGGGGACTATTTTACCTCCGGAATATTTTACCCAAGAGGACGCCATCATCATTTAACCATACAGTAAAGCTGCATGCCCTCGGGAAAAATTACGGCCGTAGTTTCCCCTTGCTTTCAGCCGTTCGCAGTACCAGCACAGCAAGGCTGTTTTGGTTAGTGTTACAAGGCCAGATCAGTCAATCATCCAGACTGTTGCCCTTGCAACTACTGAAAAGGCTGCTGCCCCTCTTCAGGAACCACATGTTTGTCTGGCCTCTCAACAGATACCCCTCCGTTGTGGTTGCACCTACGGTACGGCTATCTGTATCGCTGAGGCACGCAAGCCTCCCCACCAACGGCAAGGTCCATGGTTCATGGGGGGACATTCTGTGAAAAAAAATCCACTCTGACCACGCAAACTGAAGAGCTAAGATCACACCTCGCAGAGGCGCATCAACAGCGTCCCGACTTCTGTGTTGGTACCACAGAGATTGAGGACTACATCCCGTGTCCCAGCCGTGCACTTCCCCCTTCACCTCGCCAGCAGGAGTGGAGGGGTTGTTTAAGACAGTGCATACTGGCGACACAGAAATTACTGGACCACACCTTCAACAACTATTGAATGCCGCATTTAAATTACAAAGAACACCACAATACTGGAAAAACACTCAAGTTAAAATGCTACCGGAACCACAAAAAGGGAACCGAGGGTCGCAAACACCACGGGAGGGCGTTACGGTCACGTGTGAGCTGGCATCGTCGGAGACTGTTTAGTTGGGCCGTTTATTACCCGGACCAGCTTGATGGTCGCACGTATATCTCATATTTCAGCGAGAGGTTCTGCCGAGCATGCTGAATGATGTTCCCACACGTCGCCGCATTCAATTTCAGCACAAAAGAGTCCCCGCGCATTTCAGCTGACAAGTGAAGGCACATTTGTAGGCAGCCTTTTGGTGTCGGTGGCACAGTCGCATGGCCAACACGACCACTCGATATGGCCCAATCTATTTTTTCCTGTGGGGGTATCTGAAGGGCATTGTGTATGAAACAGCCGTTACACCGCCGGAGGAGCTAGTGAGCAGACTTGTTGTGGCAGCAGGATGTCTTCGAGGTACACCAAGTATTTGCGAGAGAGTGCGCCGTTGAATGCAGCGTCGATGTCAGATGTGTCTCGATGCATCTGGACAAAACTTTGAGCATCTCCTGTAATCGGCGTCCATTTTTAACCTGTGACTAAAGAACTGCATCGCTATTTAGTAGCCCCGGATGGCCTTTGCGGCCCCTGATACCTACGTGATTACTGATCCCTGCTGTATGATCGACGTACCACGTCAGTTTGTAAACTTTTTTTTAGTAATTCAGTAGACCAACAGCGTTCCTACCAGTTATCAAAAAACGTCTGACGCCGTCTTTACGAATAGAATACAAAAATTCACAGACAAAAGAACATATTACCGAACGAGCAAGCTTTCATCCGAAAAAGAAATAGAAGCACTGTCGATCTAATACTGCGAGTGGTCAGTAGCAGCGCTGAGGCAACTAACATTGGCAGTATAGCAGCTGCTACTACTAGACACTGAAAGGGTCTTTCACAAGGTATGGCACAAAGGGCTACTCATCAAGGTAATAAAATACGAAATCCGAACAGAGATAATTAAACTGATTAGAAACATAATAACAGAAAGATACCTAAAAACAAAGGTAGGAAATTAATTCTCGGAAACCTGGACTACTGCGAGAGGCGATAATATCACCAGTGCTATACAGTTTATACACAGCAGACATACCACAACCAACAGGATTAAACGAAGACATAGCTCTACATGCCGACGATACGGCTTTCTGATGACAGGCCGCGAGCACAGAACTATTATCGACAAAAACGAATAGAACTAATATCAGCAAAAACGAGCAGATGTATCGAGGCCCTCAAAGAATGGAAGTCAACGTGGAGGATACGCCCTAATCCAACAAAATCACAACTACTGGTAATAAAGCACAGGCCCATTACGCAATACGGACAACAAAATCCAAATAACGCACTAATCACACTCTGGGGAAAAAGAGTAGAGCCAACGACAACAGCAAAATACCTCGGGCTGGAAATCGACAACCTCTTAAATTGAGAGAAAAACACTGCACAAAAAATTGGAGCAGCAAGTATAAAATTAACCAAAATCAGGCTATTCAGCAGTGAAACGGAGGAGCTGCGATTCCTACTGTTCTCCACATTTACAAAATGATTGTTAGACCGGTACTGGAATACGCTGCGATTGCATGGTGCGACACAGAAACACAGTGGAATAAAATCAAATCCGCAGACCGGAGAATGCTGAGAACTATCTCAAAACTACCGTATCAAACAATAGAACACTACACGTCAAACTAGCAACAGAATCCATAGAGTAAAGATTAATAAAGCAAATGACAGCATACGAAGGCAGTGCACTCACCACCTGCAACATCAAGCAACCTTTGCAGAAAATTCCATTCCATTCCAACAGACCAAGATATAAATACCCGTACTCACCACACATCACGGCCATGGCAACAGAAATAATACAGCCAGGCAAACACTCAGAAATGAGGTCAAGCACTGAAGACAAAGAATCACCAGAACATCTACAAATGCAACAAAACAGAAGAAAAGAATAACAAAGAAATGTTAACCAACTCCTGCTTCGGCTTTAAGGGTTTCCCTGAGCCGTGAGGCACATACTGGAGTTGTATGTATCCCACTCAGTAACAAAAATAAAAACAACATAAAGTAAAAATAATGCTAAAATATCGGAAGAAAACCAAAAGACAAATTAGATCCCTTCCCAAAATACAAAATAAATGGTATCAAAACAGCAATACATAAGAGTAAGCCGATGGTCTGAAGGGGCATTAAGATCTACATCCGGTGCAGTATGAAAAGAAAGAAATTGCTACAGATAATGCCAGATATTCGTAAGGACCAGACAGAAAACCACGCAATAAGACTTTAGGTAAAACACAGCGTGTCAAAACTTCATCTTAAACTGGAAGTTGAGAGTGACCAGTACTGAAGCTCGGGTCGTCGTCTACACATTCTACATTTACGTGAAACACAACTTTCGGAAGACGAAAAACGAATTTCGGAAACCGCTTTTTGCTGTTGTGCGTTCAAGACCTAAGGCGGTTTTGGTAGAGTATTCAAATATCGGTTTTCCGTTCGTCAGTTGTTTTACACAAATGGCATCTGGAAATCAGCTTTTCCAGTTCCTGATTGTGTCACCGCAACGGCTGTTTCTCTTCATTTAAATATCGGAGGTGGTGAACTTCATGCTCAGTCCAATATCTCTGCTTCTCCGTCACTACACAAAAGTCACTCCGTCCAGATTAGCCAGAATCTTTTAAAACATAAACGTAGCTTGGCAACCCAAGCACACGCTTCAAAACGATTGTGCTTTTACATTGGAACGGAACTCGACTGTGGTAGAGGAAGTCTGACATCTAGAACTGCATTTCCAGAATTAGTTTTGGAGTGTTTACTTGACTAGCCAGAAGCTGTAATGGGACATTGGTTTGTGGAATTGAGTTTTGGGAGCCCCGTGTAAACGTAGTGACAGTGACACAACTAGATATCTGGGACTTTCTTGTGACAAACCCTTAGACTTGCAACACTTTAGAATAAATACTTAACGAAAAAAGAAAAAAACGATTGGTTAGTATAGCGAATACAAGGGAGGCCCAATAGATGCAGATCCCAAACAGCAGTTCACACACACAAAACCTGTGTACAAGACAACTGCTACAATATGGTACCCGTGGCCGAGGAGGAATGACGACAATAGAAGTAAACAACATGTACTCAGTGGAGACAAGACTGCTATGCATTTTCATGAGAATGAATAACAACACGCCCAGTGAGAAACTACGCGAGACCTTGAAAATTACACCACTTAAAACACGATTAGTAAATCTGGGAGCAACACACCTACTCCCAAGCTCCCCGACTCCAACCAGAGTCCAAGCAGTGAGTACACATGACAGCAAAACTCGCAGCATCTTAAGAAAACGACTGGTCACCAAAATATTGTGTGTAAAATACAAATGACAATCCGGTTGTATAATTTTGGAAACATACCATTAGTCAATCATGCTTAGAAAACCTGAGAGATGACACAGTGTTGTTTATTTATTAAGACTGGTACCAATTGGAGCTAAAACACTAGCGGTTTAGTCTTCCGACTTTTACCGACTGAGAACTAGAAAGCCAATCATTAAATAAAAAGTACACAAAACCAAATTAACAGTCTTCGAATATGCATATGTGTCTCTTAGCTTCATCCAGGTTCACAGCTCCTTCCGCCCTTTCTGTTTGTGGCTGGATGCCCTTCCTGTTTATTAACATTGCCACAGTCTCCAACCTACATAGACTTAATTCTGTTTGTAACTGTGATTTAAGAAGACTGGCGGAAATAGAGAGTGTTACACCATGAAAGGACAAGTCCGATACTCTTCAAACTTAGTGTCGAAAACACTGTTTAGACTCTTGAAAACCATATTCATCGTCATCACCGACATCAGATGTTAAGGGGAGGGGGGGCGGGGAGGATGACCACGACATAACAGATATTAAATGATTACACTTTCATTTGCTTCTGAACTGATGCCCACTGTCAATATTTTTGTAAAGTGTAAATTCCAACTCCACAGGCACAAATATACCTGCCGCACCGTTGTGGCAGGGAAGCAAACAGCCTCAGAACGTCACCCTGAGGAATTTCTTGCCATGTCTGAAATTCATACTGTGTCAGTTCATGAAACTTGGTGGTTGGAGGGTGGTATAAAAGTGTATGAATTCCCACACATGTTCTAATGATGAGAAATAGGGATTGGATAGATTAGTCAAGTGTGAACTGCAGCCTGCGCTCAAACATAATTTTATTAGAATAAGCCATTAGATTCCCTACTATTTTTGTCACATGTAGGAGAGCACTGAGCTTGCCTTCAACAGTTACCTAACCAATACTGCTGCCATATCCAGCAGCTCCTCACGCCATGATTTCAGCGGCTGGAGTGGTCTGGGTCTCAAGAATCACTGCTTTCTGTGACCTTTCGCGAGGTCATCTATAGACACATTGGCCCCGATTTGACAACCACAGACAGAAGCGAGCCTCATCGCTGAGCGCCACAGAATGCCACTGGACGTCGCATTTGACATTGGCTCTACACCATGCAAGTCTCTGTTGTCTGCGATATTGCGTCAGCGGTAAACGACGCATGACAGCTGGAACTCCCAATCCAGCTTCCAGGACTCTGTTGCTGACGGTTCGTGTTGATACTCTATCTATAACATCTGCCAAAATTTCCCCTTTTGTCACCAGTCTCTTCGCAAGAGCCAGTCGATCAATTCTATGCTATTCTCGTGGTGCTGTCCTTGTTCCTTGTGAGAGGACCCCGTGCCTGCTCCTCTTGCCGCACCGTTGTCCACAGCACATCTTGTCACCACTCTGTCTCCAGTCACTGTACTGAAGCCAAGTGTCTGTCCGATCTGTCTGCATTATGCTCCCGTTCCCTCATGTCAATGATTTACCTTCTCAAAGTCCAAAAGACAGCTACAAGCGATACGTACACATTCTCTTGGCATGCTACGTAGCGGTCTGCACCTGAAAATGTCTAGTACGCTAGAGGCCACACCATTCTTCGTCTGTAGGAATGGATGTTTTCTCATATGGCGTTTTTCTGTTATGAAAATACTGTAAATAATGGATGAAACTTTAATCAACATATCCCACAGGCAGTTAAAATAATGGAGTATCAGTTTGGTAGAATTCGATTAAGGTATTCATGGTGAAACACTTTCCGTGTCCGTTAATGTACTCTCTAAGCCAAAAAGAAAAACGACGTGACGCGAAGGAATTATCCGAATGGGACGGAAAGCGGTAGATACATGTACAGACAAACAAATGAGTACGATTTCAGAAAAATTGAATGATTTATGTATTGGAGCAAGTCAATAACGCGTTGCTCCACCTCTGGCCCTTATGAAAGCAGTTGCTCAGCATTGACTGACAGTGTTGTTGCATGTCCTTCTGAGGAATATCGAGTCAGATTCTTTCCAACTGGCGCGTTAGATCTCAAAAATCCCGAGATGGGTGGAGGGCCCTACCCATGCTGCACCAAACGTCCTCAGCTAGGGGAATCCATCGACCTTGTCGGAAAGCACGAAAACAATCAGTAGAAACTCTCACCGTGTGAGAGCGGACATTATCTTTCAGAAACGTAAGCCCAGGACGGGTTGCCGTGAAGGGCAACAAAACGGGGTGAAGAATATCGTCCTCGCACCGCTATGCTATTAGGATCTTGCGGATGACAACTAAATGGCTCCTGATATGAAATTAAATGGCATCTGCAGACCATCACTTCTGAGTGTTGGGGCGCATGGAGGGCGACAGCCGGGTTGGTATCCCACAGTTGTCCAGGGCATTTCCAGTCGCGTCTTCGATGTTCATCAGGGGTCAGCTCGAAGCGGGACTCTTCGCTGAAGACAGCTGTACTCAAGTCAGTGCCATTCCAGGCCGTAGACGTGTATGAAGACGCCCCAGACTGTAGTGCGATAACAGTCTGACTGTTGCCCACTGTATAGCCCGAGAAACGGGAGTGATTGTCTGCGGTGCAATTTCTTCCCCTAGCAGGACCCCCCTGGGTGTCATCCGCGGCATCCTTACAGCACAGCAGGTCCGTCTACGGCTTTGTTGCCCTTAATGGCAGGCCATCCTGACCTTCATTTCAGCAAGATAAATCGCGCCCACAACGGCGAGACTTTCTACTGCTTGTCATTGTGCTAGCCAAACCCAACGCCGGACAGTAGGATCTCTTCCCAATTGAGAACATCTGGAGCATTTTGAGCAGGGCTCTCCAACCGTCTCGGCATTTTTACGATATAACAGAATTTGGCACGATACCCCTCAAGAGGGCCTCGAACATCTCTATTAATCAATGCCAACCGAGTAACTGCTTGATAAGGGCCAGAGGAGAACAAACACGTTATTTACTTGCTCAATATATTAAGCTCTTTCTCAGAATAAATCAAGCAGTTTATCTGTAATTCTAATCCTTTGTTTGTCTGTATGATGTACATTATATCTAACTACTTTGGTCTCATTCTGACAATTCCTTCATTTTGCGTCGTCGGATTCTTTTTTTTCTTTTTTTTTGCGTCTTGTGTTTACGATTATGCAGATGGCGCTACATCACCTCCTTTCATACCAGAAGAACTGCAACTGTGTTATGAATTCATATGATCGATTTAGATGTCCCGTAGTTCTTGCACGACCTGCATCAGCCCCAATCCTCTCAGACAATAACACTCGTATCCGCATTTCCGACGGAGTATGAGATTAAGTAGATTGGTTTTCATATCTGGGTAGTACCATGTGTAAGGTTAACACGCACACCCCTAGTGTGGGGAAGAGGATATGTGTACCTCATACAGCCTTTGGAAGACTATCGTGCGGCGTCTTCATGAACAAAGATCTTAGAGTGCACTCAAATCTTGTGCTGTGTCAAGGTACTGTCTCTACTACTTTACTGTACAGTAGCGAAACCTGAACGCTATATCTTTGTGACGTCAACAAACATCAGCGCTTCCACCAACAAAATCTCCGAACAGTTTTGAGCATCAAGTGGGAGGACTATGTCATCAACACAGTAGTCCCAGAAAGATCGCATATCATATGCAGAGAAGGCACCTTAATCCTACGTCAGCTGAGATGATTTGCACGCTTACTCCGTTTGAGTGAGACATGACTCCCTTTCAAACTCTCTGCTTCGAAGTGTACTGTAGTTAGAAACCACGTCGTGGTTCCAATGATGTGTTACAAAGACCATCTCAAACATACCACGAGGACGACCCATAATCGAAAATTGATTTGGTGAGACCACGATTGTTTAAAGATACAGAATGATCCGTAAAGAAAAACCAGCTACCAGTCACTGTTATCAAAAACAAATGGCACCGTTGCCATTTTCGAATAATCCTGTTCATCGTCAGACAGCAGTTCATGTTTATTTTTTACATTAAATTATGCTGCACACAGGAAATCGAGTATTTTGGACTGTGACGGAACTTTCAGAGCTGTGCACTGCCTGTGTCTCCAAAATTCAGAAAAGTGTTCAATTGTGCATAATATTCTGCGGAATATAATGCTTTTCATAAACAGTCAACAATGTCGTAATAGTGACGCAGAATTCTCGATGGCAACGCTATCCAAAGCCTTTGCTACTACCGAAAACAGACGACACCTTGTATGCTCCATAATTTAAGAACTGCATATTGTCTGTTCAAAAATGGTTCAAATGGCTCTGAGCACTATGGGACTCAACTGCTGAGGTCATTAGTCCCCTAGAACTTAGAACTAGTTAAACCTAACTAACCTAAGGACATCACAAACATCCATGCCCGAGGCAGGGTTCGAACCTGCGAACGTAGCGGTCTTGCGGTTCCAGACTGCAGCGCCTTTAACCGCACGGCCACTTCGGCCGGCTATTATCTGTCGACTAAAGATAAACCTGTCTATTCGTAACCGGTAACGGCGCTTTTGTTTTTGATAAATGGAATTATTAACAGTAGATGGTCGCTGGTTTTCACTTTTTGAAAAGAGTTGAGCTGGAACAAGGTCAGTCAGCAGACCTGAAAGAAACTAACAGGAAAACGTAAATATTGGCACGAATGTGTTTTTCTAGCTGTTAGTACATTTGGCATAAAGACTGCAAGTGACAGACAAGAAAGCTTCACAATACTCATCCACGCCCACCTCCAACCATCCAGGACGCTGAAAGTGAAAGTAAATTTCACCAAAAATTACGTTAAGCGCAATAAGATTGAAACAAGGTACATTCGGAATGATGCATGGCCGTCGACTAATCCTGGAGCGGAGAAGGTTGTGTAGGGTGTAGTGTGTGTAGGGGTGTATTCAAGTATGAGGATGTAGGAAAACCGCTTGGCCTACTGACTGGGACTAATTTCAGAAACCTGTGGGTTGTTGAATTTCAGTAACAAAATGAAAATGAAAGAGAAGGCCCGTTCGACTTGGAATACATGCAAAGTAAGGAAGGAGCATTAAGCTTGATAGTCCTGTTGGTGACTAAGCACAATTTCCCATTGAAGAAGGATGGGACAGGAGATCGGCCATAGTCTTTTTCAAATCATTCATCACGGCATTCCCCTGAAGTAATTTTGGGAAATCATGGAATACCGTGTGTTTTGTGAACTCAGAGCACAAGTAGGTGACGCTCTCCAAATTGATCATACCGACTAGCTTGTCGAAGCTATACGACTGACTGCAATGAGGGAATTGTCTATCATGTTCCATGTTGGCTTCAGCACACTACAATTAATACTGTAACTATTGGAACACTACTAAGTTTTCATAGTGCTGGTGTCTAATAGAAACCAAAAGAAGCCAGCAAGCTATTTCGCCTCTTAAATAATCCACTCCCCCAAGCACAACCAGATTTCTTCACAAGTGGCGAACCTGAAATATAAATAGTATGCACTGAAATTCGTGGATTTCCTTACCACATAAAACAAAATTTTTCGTTTTACCTTGCAGTTTTAGTAATTGATAATGAGAAATATGCTAATTATGATACGCATGTTGGCAACATCTGAGATCGCGCAAAATTAAAAACGGCAGAATGGGTCGCAAAACATTATTCACGCGTGTATTGAATGACGACGAAACGGCATTTATAATCAAAAATAGCATTCAAAATAAGCTAACATCATTGTTCCGAGAGTTACTATTGTCGCGGCTCGTGGTCTTGCGGTAGCGTTCTCGCTTCCCGCGCACGGGGTCCCGGGTTCGATTCCCGGCGGGAATCTCTGCCTCGAGATGACTGGGTGTTGTGTGTCTTTCATCATCATTTCATCCTCATTCACTCGCAAGTCGCCGTAGTGGCGTTAAAGAACTTGTGGAGCGGCGGCCGAACCGCCCCGCGAGGGGTCTCCCGACCACAAATGCCATACGCTCATTCATTCATTCGTTCGTTGCCGACCGCTCTGCTACCAGCAACTCATAATATACTTTCGGGTCCCAATCACATTACCACCTGTGAATAAGAAAAATTTTGGCTCTACTCTATCATTATTGCAATTTTCACTGCCGTCGCTTTGCTCCCAGCAATTAAAGCTCTGCTATTTCCCTCGCCTAAACGATCACCTCAGAATATACAACACATTCTAAGGGAACGACGTAAAAAGTGGCCAATTATCGATGTAACCATCGTTTCTGCTTTATACCCTCAGGTCACAATCTAATCAGCACCTCGATATATGTAGCTTGATCAAAGAGACATTCAGAAAGATGTGTCTGCCGTTATGATAATTTAACATCGTGCAAAAAATCATTACGAATTTGAGTATAAAAATGCTATGGATCTGACGACGATCTTTCTAATTTCCTATAAGCCCCTCATACATTCGTTGCTTCATAAGATTTTACTTTATCAGAGGCGCTTCGACTTAGGGCACTGAGTGTTGTGTCACTGAATCCATATCCGAAACAAAATTATTTATTTAAAGATGGCCAATGACTACAAAGAGTCTACTAAGAGCTGACCGCAATGCTGTCAAATATGAAGGCACGATCTACTAGAGGAGCTTCGCTGGCTACAGAACGCGACAGCGCCGGGTGCTTTTACATACCAGTCTGATTACGACGGTCACGAGGTTTGATGCTGGGGCTGCTAGGGCTGAGATAGGCGCCAGGACTGCTCCAGGGATTCGCCTCATTCGCGCTTCCGTCAATTCACATCGAACCACCACGGACTGCTTAGGCAGCAAAATTTGCCTAGCAACAACATCTCTGTGTCCAAAACAATGGCTGCATTCGCTGGCCTCTATGAGCGTGTTAGTTATCATCGCAGCTGAAGAGAATGTGGAGTCACCAGTCTTTAGTACGTTGAGGCATATTATTTCGTAGAGAAGGTAGATGGATACATCCCTTTTCACTTCCTAAAAGAAGCTCATACCATATTTTATATGAAACTTATTTATTCGTATATACCTTTTATAGTTGATGCAGTTATCTGGAATGAATTAGAAGCTGAAAAAAGTAGCACAAGTATTCAGTCACGTCATGATAAGGTTTCAGAGTGATGCAAAAGATAGGCAGCTTGCTTTAAACGTTCAGAAATGTAAAGTTGTGCAGTTCTCAAAGCACAGAAATGTATTGTCCTATGACTGCAACATGAATCAATGAATCGCAAATGGAATCATTCAAATCATACATTATACAGGTATAATAATTTGTGGGAAAATGAGATAAGTGAAACTGGAATAGAAAAACAACTAACGTCGCTCATTAGTGGAAAGGCGTTTGGACCAGGGGAGAAACCTGTATGATTCTACACAGATTATGCGAAAGAACTTGCTCCACTTCTAGCAGTAGTTTATGGTGGGTCTCTGGGACAACGGAGATTACCAAGCGGAAAAAAAGCGGAGGTCATTCCTGTTTTCTAGATGGATCGTCGAAATGGTGCATATAATTATGGGCCCGTATCGCTGAAATCAATCTACTGCAGAATTACGGAACATGTACGCATTATGATGCTTTTGGAGGACGAAAATCTTTTCTATAAAGACAAGAGTGCAGTAGACAAAGGCACCTAGGTTGATGCCATGTTCCTGACTTCCTGAAGGCTTTCGAAGCCGTTCCGCACTTTGTCTAATGAATAAAATATGAGCTTACCGAGCATCGGACCGGATTTGCGACTGGACTCCAGAATTTCTATGAGACAGAACTCAGTACGTTATTCTTAAGGGAACGAAATCAACGGAGGTAAATACATAGGGTGGCACAAGAGATGTTGAACAATTTAAATTTATTTGGATATTATGACACACAACATTATGAACTACATAAACAAAGAATCACAAACTCATGGAGAATTGATGTCAATGAATAACACGTTCAATGTGGCTACCATTCTTCCACAGCTGTTCAAGGTTAACAGTCATATTCCGCACTACTTGCCGGAACTGATCTCCGTCGAGTGTATTGTCAACTTTCATTACGCGGATTCTGAGTCCACTAGATCTCGACGACGCCGACGAAAGAGTTCTTCTTTTAAATATCCCCACAGAAAATATCGCAGGAGCTGATGTCGGGGCAGTGAGATGGCCGAATTTAAACACATTAAAGGTGCTGAGGAAAGCAATAAGACAACATTCTTTCACCAAAAGTTTCTTGAAGATAGTCGAGAACAACAATGGCGGATTCCATTCTGATTTTCATCACCCAAGCAAGCATTAAGTCTCCTCACACATCCACATTTTTGTCGTATTTACTTCTGTTTTACATATTTTCCATCAATTTTCATAATTTTTCTAAGTTTTCCTTAATTTAATAGCATTTTCACATTACTCGAGTTCCAAACCACCACTCTCGACGACCTGTCACGTCAACAAAACGTCTCATCGCGTCGATCTCGTGATGTTATCAGTCGATGACACTGCAGCATGATTCTCAATTTTGGTATCAAAGCTAAACCACCCCCCTCCACTACTTTGAGAGTGCTACAAACATGTGGAGACATCGCGAACCCTGTAACACTGCCTACATCACATAACACAAATACTGTTTCTTAGTGAAAGAAATAGCTATCAACAGAGATGAGGTGCATAAACTTTGTTCCTTAGCCGAAACAATTTAAAAATTCAGTAATATTTTGCTATAATTACCCATCTCTCGCTGCATCGTCAGGTGTCACAAACCATTCTCGCATTCGTGGATCCTGAGGAGAACACTAGAGGGCCTCTCTCTACATCTTGTAAATGCTCCTCTGTCTGTAACCAGCCCTTCCTGCAACATTGTCTCCGATTTAATTTGGAACTGACTAGAAAAAGGAGGGCACTATACATACTGCATTCGACGTCTCGTGAAGGAACGGAACGAGCTGAGTTCCGCGTAATCAGTAAATTTCGATATTTTGCTCCTGGAAAGAGCATAACACCTGTTCGAAACTGGCACAAACGACAGACGTTAGTGATACAGACTGTTATTCTCATTCCAATACTGTAAATGCCATTCTGCGAAGAGCGAAGACTGTTCCATACCAATCTTGCTCACATCAGCCATCCAAGTTCACACGATGCATTCTAAGGAAGTTAGCACTCATTAGTGGTGTGTGGTTAGATAGAGCCTGATACACTACTGGCCATTAAAATTGCTACACCACGAAGATGACGTGCTACAGACGCGAAATTTAACCGACAGGATGAAGGTGCTGTGATATGCAAATGATTAGCTTTTCAGAGCATTCACACAAGGTTGGCGCCGGTGGTGACACCTACAACGTGCTGACATGAGGAAAGTTTCCAACCGATTTCTCATACACAAACAGCAGTTGACCGGCGTTGCCTGGTGAAACATTGTTGTGATGCCTCGTGTAAGGAGGAGAAATGCGTACCACCACGTTTCCGACTTTGATAAAGGTCGGATTGTAGCCTATCGAGATTGCGGTTTATCGTTTCGCGACATTGCTGCTCGCGTTGGTCGAAATCCAATGACTATTAGCAGAATATGGAATCAGTGGGTTCAATAGGGTAATACGGAACGCCGTGCTGGATCCCAACGGCCTCGTATCACTAGCAGTCGAGATGACAGGCATCTAATCCACATGGCTGTAACGGATCGTGCAGCCACGTCTCGATTCCTGAGTCAGCAGATGGGGACGTTTGCAAGACAACAACCATCTGCCCGAACAGTTCGACGATGTTTGCAGCAGCATGGACTATCAGCTCGGAGACCATGGCTGCGGTTACCCTTGACGCTGCATCACAGAGAGGAGTACCTGCGATGGTGTACACAACGACGAACCTGGGTGCACGAATGGCAAAACGTCATTTTTTCGGATGAATCCAGGTTCTGTCTACAGCATCATGATGGTCGCATCCGTGTTTCGCGATATCGCGGCGAACGCACATTGGAAGCGTGTATTCGTCATCGCCATACTGGCGTATCACCCGGCGTGATGGTATGGGGTGTCATTGTTTACACGTCTCGGTCATCTCTTGTTCGCATTGATGGCACTTTCAACAGTGGACGTTACATTTCAGATGTGTTACGACCCGTGGCTCTACCCTTCATTCGATCCCTGCGAAACCCTACATTTCAGCAGGATAATGCACGACCGCATGTTGCAGGTCCTGTACGGGCCTTTCTGGATACAGAAAATGTTCGACTGCTGCCCTGGCCAGCACATTCTCCAGATCTCTCACCAATTGAAAACGTCTGGTCAATATTGGCCGAGCAACTGGCTCGTCACAATACGCCAGTCACTACTCTTGATGAACTGTGGTGTCGTGTTGAAGCTACATGGGCAGCTGTACCTGTACACGCCATCCAAGCTCTGTTTGACTCAATGCCCAGGTGTATCAAGGCCGTTATTACGGCCAGAGGTGGTTGTTCTGGGTAATGATTTCTCAGGATCTATGCACCCAAACTGCATGAAAATGTAATCACATGTTGGTTCTAGTATAATATATTTGTCCAATGAATACCCGTTTATCATCTGCATTTCTTCTTGGTGTAGCAATTTTAATGGCCAGTAGTGTACATTTGAGAGTACTGTGGCGATATAACAGACGGTTAACAAGAAGAAGAAACGTACAGTTTATGAATGATGGAGCTCCAGACAGAAGGAGTATGAAACATTTTACGTAAATCACTTGGCTGTCAATTCTGTAGTATTGTTGTAATGTTTGGATTCCATACCAAGTAGGCTCTGGAAAGAGAGAAATGATCATAGAACGTAAACACACGCTCCTCAGGTTACTTGGCTCTGTACTTAAACATGCTATAATGTTAAAGCAATGTGGTTTCCGATATAGTAGTGGTGTGGAATGCAACACTGTTAATACAACAATGCAGGAAATAATTTCCAACACCTGACATACATTCACCCTACAAGTTTTCTATCTCACTCACTATGGTGAGAAACTTTAAGATGATAAGACTACTACATTCTACACTAAAGGAAAAAAAGTACATTCTTTGTGATACAAGCATTATATTGCTTTTTAGAGGCTATGACACTCAATGTCCATATCCGATTACCGTTCGGAAATTATGCTACGCTCGCGTCAGTCCTATAAAATGATCGTCAGGAATGGAAAAATGCATGAAAAAACGACATCTAATGAGGAAATACGCAAATGCATAGCAGCGGCGTTTGATGTGTGAAATTACACACCATGCTGTACTAACTGCATGAACAGAATATACCTACATCTCTTCCTCACACATCTGTCAAGCAATTATATACACACGGATTTCAGAACCTCACAAACTTCTGTCACTGACTTACAATCACTGCGGTTATGAAAATGAAGACTCGATTTATGCCCAAGATGTGGCAGCGAAATGGAGTACTTCGCATACATCATCGTTCGTGTAGAGGAGGATGCAGAAGTAGGTTTTCCGTCGGTTTGGTAGACGTGATTCATCACACATGCCTTGGAAGTCCTCTGCTGATCGTGGTATAGGTGGTGGGAGGAGGTTTTTCTGTTAACGACAATGGGTAGATACCGCTCTAAGTAACACGCAGAAAATGCAGTTGCATATGAGTCGAACGCAGGTTATCCCACACAACTGATACAGCCTGAGAGAACAATAGAAAAAAATGGTTCAGTGTGCAATGAATTAACTACAACAACATCATCCTCTCTCTAGAATGCATCATCAGTCTACCATTAAATAATACCTCGTTACAACTCCTCTTAACCGGTTACTCCGTCTACTTTCTAACATCCTTCAACGCAGATCCATGTCAATTTAGAGACAGGTGGTTCTCTTTTCTACGAAAGCATCCAAGATAGCAGTCAACTTGCATGTATTCCTATTGCCCCAGTAGACGTACTGCAGAATTTTGTTAAAAACCATGCAGCAATTGTTCTCTAAGATACCTGTTAGCTGACATTGCACGGTTGTGATTGTTAGAATGTACAGAAAATCGCATTGTATATATTAATTGTTACAGTTTAAAACACTTACACAGTCTTGTACAAGGCCAAACATGCGATCGATTCGGTAGTTGTATGTTGCAGCCCCAAATTGGTAATACAATGCTCTTTAGCAAAGGAGAACGTAAAGTTTATCGTAGCCACATGTTTGATCATTTTATAAAAGTCTGTAAAGTGGTTTCTAAAAACTTTGGGTCACACCTGAGCATATGATCCTACATACACTCCTGGAAATTGAAATAAGAACACCGTGAATTCATTGTCCCAGGAAGGGGAAACTTTATTGACACATTCCTGGGGTCAGATACATCACATGATCACACTGACAGAACCACAGGCACATAGACACAGGCAACAGAGCATGCACAATGTCGGCACTAGTACAGTGTATATCCACCTTTCGCAGCAATGCAGGCTGCTATTCTCCCATGGAGACGATCGTAGAGATGCTGGATGTAGTCCTGTGGAACGGCTTGCCATGCCATTTCCACCAGGCGCCTCAGTTGGACCAGCGTTCGTGCCGGACGTGCAGACCGCGTGAGACGACGCTTCATCCAGTCCCAAACATGCTCAATGGGGGACAGATCCGGAGATCTTGCTGGCCAGGGTAGTTGACTTACACCTTCTAGAGCGCGTTGGGTGGCACGGGATACATGCGGACGTGCATTGTCCTGTTGAAACAGCAAGTTCCCTTGCCGGTCTAGGAATGGTAGAACGATGGGTTCGATGACGGTTTGGATGTACCGTGCACTATTCAGTGTCCCCTCGACGATCACCAGTGGTGTACGGCCAGTGTAGGAGATCGCTCCCCACACCATGATGCCGGGTGTTGGCCCTGTGTGCCTCGGTCGTATGCAGTCCTGATTGTGGCGCTCACCTGCACGGCGCCAAACACGCATACGACCATCATTGGCACCAAGGCAGAAGCGACTCTCATCGCTGAAGACGACACGTCTCCATTCGTCCCTCCATTCACGCCTGTCGCGACACCACTGGAGGCGGGCTGCACGATGTTGGGGCGTGAGCGGAAGACGGCCTAACGGTGTGCGGGACCGTAGCCCAGCTTCATGGAGACGGTTGCGAATGGTCCTCGCCGATACCCCAGGAGCAACAGTGTCCCTAATTTGCTGGGAAGTGGCGGTGCGGTCCCCTACGGCACTGCGTAGGATCCTACGGTCTTGGCGTGCATCCGTGCGTCGCTGTGGTCCGGTCCCAGGTCAACGGGCACGTGCACCTTCCGCCGACCACTGGCGACAACATCGATGTACTGTGGAGACCTCACGCCCCATGTGTTGAGCAATTCGGCGGTACGTCCACCCGGCCTCCCGCATGCCCACTATACGCCCTCGCTCAAAGTCCGTCGACTGCACATACGGTTCACGTCCACGCTGTCGCGGCATGCTACCAGTGTTAAGGACTGCGATGGAGCTCCGTATGCCACGGCAAACTGGCTGACACTGACGGCGGCGGTGCACAAATGCTGCGCAGCTAGCGCCATTCGACGGCCAACACCGCGGTTCCTGGTGTGTCCGCTGTGCCGTGCGTGTGATCATTGCTTGTACAGCCCTCTCGCAGTGTCCGGAGCAAGTATTGTGGGTCTGACACACCGGTGTCAATGTGTTCTTTTTTCCATTTCCAGGAGTGTATATAATTTTATTACTCTACATTTGGTGGTCATCCATGTTAAACAATCTATTCCAGCCATATTATCGCTGTCGACGAAAAATTACTCTTTGCTTGATTCCCAGCGCTCCCATATCGACTTTTTCTCGTATTCCTCTTGCTGTCACAGACTCGTTTCCGTGTACAAGAATTTTCCTGCACCAAGCGCACGTGTAAGCACGCTTTCATTCTCCCTCAATTTTCCCATATTTTGTCGTACTTTCCCTCAATTTATACGTATTTTCCATCAATTTTCGTAATTTTACTGATTTTATGTTACATGTGATCATGACCTTACTTCCAGGCGTGTATTCTAAAATTGCTTGTGAATGTAGTACAGTTGCAACACCTAGTGAAACTACGCTATTGTTCTGTGTGTGTGTGTGTGTGTGTGTGTGTGTGTGTTTGTGTGTGTGTATCGGTTTTGCGTGGGGGCCCCGTGACCGCTGGTGAATCCACCTTCACCCAGAAACATCGCAGGTGGATTCACCTTACAACCCCATAATTGCTGTAGCGCATTGTGGATCTGCTTCTGAACTCTGTCTCAACCATAACTCATGGTGAATACACATTCGAACCCTCTACTGGCCATAATGCGTGGTGGATTCACCTCCGAACATTATCCTGGCCATAACGAACGGTGGATCCACTTTTAAACCCTATCCCAGCCGTATTGCATGCTGGATCCCCCTTGGAACGCTATTCCTGACGTAACGCGTGGTGCATCCTCCTACGAGTTCTACCTCAGGCCCGTCCAAAACCTATCCTATGCCACTGAGGACCCCCACATGAAACCAATACACACACATAAGCATAAAAATAGCAGTTGCGCTAGATGTTGACAACTGTACTACAAGCAATTTTACAATACATGACCGCCGGCCGATGTGGCCGAGCGGTTCTAGGCGCTTCAGTCTGGAACCGCGCGACCGCTACGGCCGCAGGTTCGAATCCTGCCTCGGGCATGATTGTGTGTTATATCTTTAGGTTAGTTAGGTTTAAGTAGTTCTAAGTTCTAGGGGTCTGATGACCTCAGGTGTTTAGTCCCATAGTGCTCAGAGCCATTTGAACCATTTGAACCACATTGTGCAGCATTTCCTTAAGATTACTTAGTTTAGTTTCCTTTATTAGAATTCTTTGCATCACTTATGTGATATAGGATTTGTGATAATACCATAGAGCATACGCTCAGTACAATTGTACATATTAATATAGTAAATATACACTGTAGAGCAAAAGAAGCTGGTACGCCTGTAGGCCCCCGCGAGCACGCAGAAGTGCCGCAACACGACGTGGCATGGACTTGACTAATATCTCAAGTAGTGCTGGAGGGAATTGGCACCATGAATCCTGCAGGGCTTTACATAAATCCGTAAGAATACGAGGCGGTGGAGATCTCTTCTGAACAGGATGTTGCAAGGCATCCCAGACATGCTCAATAATGTTCATGTCTGGGGAGTTTAGCGGCCAGCGGAAGTGTTTAAAACTCAGAAGAGTGTTCCTGGAGATTTTCTCTGCTCAAGAACTGGGTGTTTGTGTCGTCTTCATCATCATAATTTCGTCCTCATCGACGCGCAAATCACCGAAGTGGCGTCATCTCGAAAGACTTGCACCAAGCGATCAGGCCGACCTGCTGGGAGGCCCTCGCCACACGACATTTCATTTCATCCTCCCTATTAGATAATATCTTCACTGTTCAGGCCTAACCTCAAGCACCGGCACGAAGACGAAGAACGCAAGAGCAGAGAAGGCTGTGAGACGGCGTCAGCCACTAGTTTGCTGACTAGGACCGCACCACTACAGGAGCGGCCCCTAGCTGAAGAGAACGTAAGCGCCGCTCCTGCCAGCTCGGCCGCAAAGGAGTAGACCGGCACTAGCATACCAGGGCAGTAGCATCAGCACTGCAAGAGCCGTCAGCTTAACTGTTATACTGAGACCTGTGCCTTATATCAGTTGCTTACATGCACTTGGTCTATAGCGAAGGACATTGATTATTTGCATGTCGCCCATCGCTTGCGACTACTCGTTGTAAATACAAAATTCAGTATTGTCAATCTGCTTTATTGTAATAAAAAACCAATAATGTGATTTGCTTGAATTGTTGTATAGCTATCCGAGAAAGCAGCATCCTCTAAGCACCCTATAAGAGTCGAGTGGGCAGGACCCCATATTCACAAATATGAAAAATGGTGTCACTGAGGCACTAAATTTGAACTTAGGTCTTTCAGATCACATCACACTCATCATATGTATAAATTCATCAACACCCAAGGTGGTAAAATATAATAGGCAATATAAAAGGCACTTCTGCACAGAAAAAGTGAATATTTGTATGCAGGTGTTAGCAAAAGAAACCTAGGAAAATGTATTTGCGAAAACAGCAACGAATGAATCATTCAATGCACTTTCTAGTACTTTCATGTCCCTAAATGAGATGCGTTTTCCAAAGAAAGCTTACAAAAAGAAATGTCAGCCAAGGAACAACAGCCAGTGCATATCAGCTGCTACCAGAGTATCTAGGCAAACTAAAACATATCACTCAACTCAGAAAGGACAACAAAGATAAATACTTCGCAGACTAACTTAAGACAGGGTGACTTATTTTATAAAAAGCATTTAATTAGATCATCAGAATTTCTTTCATGTTTACTTTCAGCTTCCAAACTTGAGGGAAGTATGGTTGGATGTCGTGCAGGTTTTTGAAATGATGTGGAATTCCCTACACTGGGGTCTTTGGACGCCAAACATGTGGTCCTACAGTGCCTACACAACAGTGGAATCAGCTGTTTCAACTATAAGAAAAATGTCAGTCTTGTTTTTTTGGCTGTCGTCAACGCAAACTATTTATTTCGATACTCAAATGTAAATGCTGGACATCTGATGGTGCGATATTTCTCCAAACGTCATTATACTGAACATGGAAATTTAAACGTTCCGTGAAAGAGCCTCTTCCAGGAAGTACTAACTCAACACTATGTGCGTTCATTACACATGATGTCTTTTCGTTATCCTCCTGCGTAATGTAACCATTGCCAAGTGAACTGCACTCTGGATCTCTGTGGCGTGTGTACAATTACAGACAGTCAAGAGCACGGTATCTAGTAGAGAATGCGTTTGTGATTTAGCATCTGTATGGGGAATTTTTAGAAAGTCAATGAATATGAGAACTGATACAGTCGAGTTTATTGTTCTCACATGTGTTTCCCTACACAACATCCTTCGAATAAGTGCAGCTTCATCACATCTATACTATCCTCCTGGATACATAGATACCGGTAGTGAAAATACTTGAGAAGGAAGAGTAATATCATGGAAATGGAAAACATATATTGGGAGTAACATACGACTTATGGGTCTTCAAGGAACTTCACGAAACGCCAGATCTTTCCGAGAAAACTTTATGAATTACTTTACTTCTGATTACGGCCGTGTCACCTGGCAAGACAAATATGTGTACGGTAATTTTACTTGTAAATAAAACTAGTCTTTTACGCACTGCAGTACTTCTTTGACTACGATAAACTGGGACAAGTTTGTCACATTTTTTTCCCTTCAGTCTGGTTTCTTACCTAATAATGCAAAGAAAAACGTTTTTGAAACCATCCTAAAACATGAGTCTTAATCTCCGACTACATAAGCCGTGGACAGATGACAACTTACTTATGTATTTATGTATAAAAAAAAAGAAAAACGCGTTTAGCAAGTTACCTGGAAAACTTTGTAACTTTGCCAACTGTGTTAAAATCAATGGAAATCACAAAAAATTACGGAAAAATACGTTCAAAGCATTGAAAACCATTTACACATTAGTATTAAACACTTTAATGCAAAGATAGATATAAAGAAAGTGATAGAGAAAGGTACACACAAAATTCAAAGTTAAAACAAAAGGTTAGCATTTTCACTAGAAAAGAAAAATTTGCCTCGGTTTTGACTGCAAGGATTATTAATTACGTACACAATGTCTTCTACATTCAGGGATGCTTCATATGGCACATCTGGGAAGTAAAAACTTTTACCCTTGTCTGCCTATCCCGTCTCGACTGGTAAATGATGCAGACCTAGTAATAAAAGTAATTATAAAAGTTGTATGAAGATACGACACCTCGAACTCCCCGTCTCCGCAGAACTGAATAAGTTTGGCAACAAAATGTTTGACACTTTTTTGTAGGGAGTTTTATCACAACGAACATTCCAAGCCTTACATTTGTAAGATCCTGGGCCATTCTGGCATCAATTTCATTATGTTCACGAATGGCTGAATTACGATCCTCTTCACAGCAAAAAGCGAGATCAATAGGGTCAACTAATTCCTGACTACCAAGTTCTTCGGCAGGTTCTGCACCTTGTTCACAATCGGTGTCAGATGTGTCATGTAAAGAAAAAGCACAGTCAGATTCATCGCTGCTGTGATGGCTGTTCCTCTGAGTTTCCTTCCTTCTACAAATCCCCTCAATCTGTTTCGTTAAAGAGGTACTCGGAAGAGATTGGTGCTTCATCAAGTGTGATTCATCAACAGCTTTTCCTGGTGTCACATCATTTCTCCTTTTCTCCTCGACAGTGTACTCTATTATTTGCGCGACAGGCTTGAAGATAATTCATGAGCGAATCACTAATTCTTGTAGGTGTACCGTTACCATCAGCTCTCTCTGTATCTGGGATTCCAGGCTAAACGTCTTCGGGATTTTGTGGCACTGTCACGTTTCTTGAACCCTGGTACAATGTTCGGTTTCATTTTCTCCCCTTCGTCCAAAGCAATGAGAACTTTTGCCAACAGTTTGGGAAATGCTCTTTTCTCGAGCGTCTTGGAGCTAGATGAGTTTCTCATCTTATGATCTGTCAGTACAGCTCTCCATTTTCTTTTACGGGGAACAAAGACTGAAAAATCCAGAGGTTGACACAGATGAGTGGATGCTGGGGGCAAGAACACAAAGCGAACGTCGTGAATTCTGCATGCATTGATAACTAATCATATGGCTACTAAGATTATCTCCTATGGAACATTTGGGGCCAGATAGATTTCTTGCCTATAGCACAAGAACGTGGAAAGACCACTTTTCAAAATGCGGAGTGTGAAAGCATCCACTTGCTGTATTACCGTATGTTGTTCCTTTCAGTCCTTGGGTTGGCGAGAGAAGATGTCTGCTGAAGGTTGTAAGAGAAAGGAAAAAGAACCGGTTGGCACATTCATTGAGAAGGGAGTGCTTGCTAGTATATGCTTTGGAAGGATTGGTTTGCGGGAGACGACTGAGAGGAAGAAGGAGATACAAGATGATAGACAACATAAAGGAAAGAGGAAATTATGCAGACCTGAAGAGGATGGCACAAGACTGGACAGCTTTGAGAACTACCATGTGAAAACCTGCCTTTTGGCAGAACACTGATGATGATGATGATGATGATTCAGTCGTTCTAAAATCCATGTGTCCTATAACGGCTTTGAATGATAAACCACGAAAGGAGGAAGCGGTTTTCCTGATGCCGAAGCTGCAAACATTAAAGAAACACTTGCATTGGTAAAATTTATAACTCTTTCTGGATATTTGCATCACCTACCAAATGACATTGTTTTTACCCTGGATCATTAGTCAAATTTGTTTTGTCATAGTTTAATATGTGGGATGGAGGAATTCCTTCTAACGAGTCTTTCATGTGAGTAAGGTATGCTATAAGCTGTTCCAATGCTAGTTACTTTTAAATTGTGAAATCGGCTTTCTCATCGAATCCAAGAAATTTTACAAGATGAACTGTAGATCAAGGGCATCAAGAGGCGTTCCCCAATCTGCACACATGAGGACTTGTTTGAGGATCTCTTCTTCTTCTGCACTGCACTGTGCAGCCTGACGCCATGGTTTCTCTCTATGGAGACTCTTCACTTTGTTTTCAGTTGTTCTTTGAGGAATATTGAACTCTTTTGCTGCTTTTCCACTGGTCATTCGCTTATAGATCACTGGAGAGACAGTTAGCTGCAGCGTAGTGTCATCATAATTTTGATACCTGCGTGCTCCCAGTTTGGTTCTAATGAGCCTCGGCGTTTTAACGTCCTATACAGAGACCTAAAAATGTTCGATTAAAAGAAAAAAAACCGTGAAAGAGGTAAGAAAACGGCAAAATTCTAGGTTGGCAAAGTTGTCCCATTTTTACCAAGCTTCCTGATGTAACATTGCGAAGTTATGTTATTATATTAAATACACCATACAATTTTATTTCTGAAAGTGATTCTGAAAGGTAATTATATACTGTATTGAACAAAAGAAATAGTTTTCACTTAGGTTAGAACGAGTGTGCGGGACGAGACACTTCTGTAGACCACCAGAAAACGCGTGTCCCACAAGCTGGAAGGAAAAGCACTGTCAAAGACCAGGAAACAGTCAGTAAATGTAAAATGCGTGACATCCGTCGTTCATTGTCGCGTTGTGCAGTGAGAGCACTGGCGAGTGGCGCCTCTATTCGATGAGGCAGGATCTTGGTAGGACGCCAGAGATATTCTTATTCATCTTGGTAGGACGCCAGAGATATTCTTATTCAAAAAGTGGCAAAGTTATTCTGCTTGGCAAAGTTGCCCCAGTTTACGTTAATTTGTTTTATTGTGAGAACAGACACGAGTATTTAAGCGAAACAGTACTGCTCCTACAATTACATTTCACTTATGAAAATTTGCTGCGCCATTCTCAGCATTTGATATACAAATTCTAATACTCCTGAAAGTCTCTGTAGATTTTAGTTACTACAAACATTTAACAAAAAAGGCGAATTTTAATGCACACAGATCTGTATCATCTCAGAGGCTACGATGAAATCCACGCAAGACTGACTTAAAGGGTAAGTTTATGCTGCAGACTCTGGCTGCGCTCACATGCATAATCGCTGATCGCGCGGGTGCAGCTACAACTGCAGATCAAATGCTGCATCTTGAACGTATCCGCTAATGGCAGGCTGAGTGAGGATCACCTGGCGCTTCTTATAAAGCTTACTGTGAGGAACAGCATTTGGTAGATTCAGAACTATTACAACAAACAGGCCAAGAATATACGAGAAAGTGTATTTTATTTCGTACCTCACAACACTTGAATTCATGGTGATAAATTATAAACGAGAGACTGCTTTACGTTAAGAAAAAATTAAAAATCACCAAATCAACAAGGTTGTAAAGTTTATCAGTTTTTCGAAGAACAGGAGGGAACAGTTTCTGTACTGTTTGGAGCTGCACCATAAATGGACTTGTTGGCGGGTGATGAAGTAACTCTATTTGGGAACGCAAGGACACCACACGTTACATCTTGAGTTTCTGATTCCATTTTCAAATCGAAATGCGCTTTCTGCTAGAGACTGGAGACCTCTGCTACTAAGATTTCTAATTTTTTCACAGATACATTCTCCAAAAGAAGTTAGGTGAAATTTTGGTTCACTGAACGCAGGAGGGTAAGTGCCTCGCCATTTGCATGGTCTACGTCGCCAGTTACTCTGCGTTTGCGTTTTACGCAACCCTGAGAATTTGTTGCGTCTGTTTTTTCCTCATATATACCTTTCAGTAGAAACACTACAACTACCATTGTCCAACATTCGAGGCCTGATAGCTCCATTTCCTTGTTCTGCTTCCTCCATTACGATACTTCAGATGTAATTTACACTCAGTGGCAGGATCATCCATGGAGTCACCAGCCTTCTCGCTCTCGCCTCTATGCATACTCTACAATGAATAAATATATTAAAGCAACACTACGTATGCATCTTATAAGAACTCCAAAAATTTAAAATACGCAGTGATATGAAAATATTGGCGGTTGTTTAAACACACACAGCTATTCAAAGATATAATGTTATTTCCTTATACGTTTGTGAAGCGGCATCTCATTTCTGTGTGTGTGTGTGTGTGTGTGTGTGTGTGCGTGTGTGTGTGTGTGTGTGTGTGCGCGTGTGACACACACACACACACACACACACACACACACAGAGAGAGAGAGAGAGAGAGAGAGAGATCGAGTTTTTCGCTTCTACCTAGCTTTCAAACTCTAGAGGAGAATGGTTGTTAAGTTATATTTGATTTTGAAATGATGAGTGGCATTAGAAGCAATCATGTAGTTTTGAAATGATGAAAACTGACCTCTCTGTCCGATGTAATCGTGAAACTGTCTTTGCCAAGCCTTCGCTCTGCCCCAACGAGAATCAACGAACCGGCTCGTAGAGGAACCAGTACGGCTTTGGCACCCCAAGGGCTCCAGAACCACTTTTCTTTTTCGACATGTAGTCGTTATGTACGAAGGTTTGTTTTAACTTTTTCAGTGCTGCTTACGTTATATGTTATTTGCGAAAAACTATATACAGTTATTTCCCTTAATTTTGTCCTTATAATTGGAAGAATTGACGAAACACAAACCAGGAAAGTAACGATAATTCTCCACTAATTCCATTTGTTTCTGTTTAGCCCAAGTAGTCGTTGTGCTAATGCCAACACGGGGCAAAAACTGAATCTTTCAGTTGTCGATGGCAGTCAAAGAAACGAATAAACGGAGAGAACCGCGGGCATGACCACGACTGTTGCGCGTCTCTCCTGACTGAAGGGGAGATTCTTGCGTCTGCGCACGCATCAGAGGCATGCGCAACTGCGTACCGCCGCTGCGCCCCCTTGTCACTGCGTACAATGGCCGCATTCGCCTAGTGGGCTCGAAAAGTCACACCGATTGTTGTTGTTGTGGTCTTCAGTCCGAAGGATGTTTTTATGCAGCTCTCCATGCTGCTCTACCTTGTGCGAGCCTCTTCATCTCTCAATAACCACTGCAATCTACATATTTCTGAATCTGCTTACTGTATTCATCTCTTGGTCTCCCTCTACAATTTTTACCACCCGCACTTTCCTCCAGTACAAAATTGGTGATCCTTTGATGTCTCAGAGTCTGTCCTTTCAACCTATCCCTTCTTTTTGCCAAGTTGTGCCGTAAATTCCTTTTTCCCCAACTCTATTCAGTACCTCGTCATTAGCTACGTGATAGACCTACCTAATCTTCGGCATTCTTCAGTAGCACCACATTTCGAAAGCTTCTATTCTCATGTTGTCTAAATTGTTTATTGTCCATGTTTCACTTCCATACATGGCTACACTCTGGACAAATATCCTCTCTACTCTGGCTCTCACCAGTTATTTTGCTGCCTAAATAACAAAACTCATCTACTACTTTAATTGCTTCATTTCCTAATCTGATTCCCTTAGCATCACATGATTTAATTCGACTACATTCCATTATTCTTGTTTTGCCTTTGCTGATGTTCATCTTATATCTTCCTTTCAAGACGCTGTCCTTTCTGGTCGACTGCTGTTCTAAGTCCTTTGCTGCCTCTGACAGAATTACAATGTCGTTGGCAAACCTCAAAGTTTTTATTTCTTCTCGCTGAAATTTAATTTCTACTCCAAATTTTTCTTTGCTTTCCTTTAATGCTTATTCAATATACATATTAAATAATGTGGGGACAGGCTACAACCCTATCTCACTCCCTTCTCAACAACTGCTTTCCTTTCATGCACCTCGACTCCTATAGCTGCTGTCTGGTTTCTGTACAAGTTGTAAATACTGTTTCGCTCCCTGTATTTTACCCCTGCTACCTTCAGAATTTCAGTCAACATTGTCAAAAGCTTTCTCCATGTTCACAAATGCTATAGATGTAGGTTTTCCTTTCCTTAACCTGTCTTCTAAGAGAAGTCGTAGGGTCAGTATTGCATCACGTATTCCTATATTTCTCTGGAATGCACACTGATCTTCCCCATGGTCTGCTTCTGCCAGTTTTTTCATTCTTCTGTAGAGAATTCGTGTTAGTATTTTGCAACCATGACTTATTAAACTGATTGTTACGTAATTTTCACACCTGTCAGCAACTGTTTTCTTTGGAATTGAAATTACTACATTCTTCTTGAAGTCTGAGAGTGTTTTGCCTGTCTCACACATCCCGTGGATCAGATGAAGAGTTTTGTCATGGCTGGCTCTCCCAAGCCTACTAGTAGTTCTGACGGAATATCGTCTTCCTCTGGGGTATTGTTTCGAGTTACATCTTTCAGAGCTTTGTCAAATTTTTCTTGCATTATCTTATCTCCTACCTCATCTTCATCTATGTCCACTTCCCTTTCTATAATTTTGCTTACAAGTGCAAACATATACTCCTTCCAATTTTCAGCTTTCCCTTTTTTGCATAGGACTGGTTTACCACTTGAGCTCTAGATATTCATACAGTTGCTTTTCTTGCCCAAAGGCCTCTTTAATTTTCCTGTAGGTGGTATCTATGTTCCCCACGTGAAATATGTTTCTAAGTCCTTACATTTGTACTCTAGCCATTATTGCTTAGCAATTCTGCACTTCCTGTCATTCTAATTTTTTAAACATTTGTATTCCTTTTCACCTGCTTCAGTTTTAAATTTTCTCCTTTCATGAATTATATTTAATCTCTCTTGTGATATCCAAGGTATCCTGCTAGGCCTTCTCTTTTTACCTCTTTGATCCTCTGCAGCCTCCACTATTTCATCTCTTAAAGCTACCCATATGGCTTCTACTATATTCCTTTCCCCTGTTCTAGTCAACCATTGTATAATGATCTCTCTGAAGCTCCCAATAACCTCTGGTTCTTACAACTTATTCAGGTCACATCTCCTTAATTTCCTACCCTTTTCCAATTTCTTCAAGTTTATTCTACAATTCATAACCACTAAATTGTGGTCAGAATCCACATCTGCCCCTGGAAATGTCTTACAATTTAAAATCTAGTTTCTAAAACTCTGTCTAACCATTATATGATCAATCTCAAACCTTCAGGTGTCTCCAGGTCTGTTCCACGTATACAACTTTCTTTTATGGTTCTTAAACCAAATATTAAATTATGCACCGTGCAAAATTCTACCATGCAACTTCCTCTTTCATTCCTTTTGCCTAGTCCACATTCACCAACTAGTTTTCATTCTCTCCTTTTTCCTACAATTGAATTCCAATCCCCCATCATGATTAAATTTTTGGCTCCTTTAACTATTTGAATAATTCCTTTTATCTCTCATCTCTTCAATCTCCTCATCATCTACAGAGATAGCTGGCATGTAAACTTGTACTTCTGTGGTAGGTGTGGGCTTGGTGTCTATCTTGGTTACAATAATGCATTCACTATGCTGTTCATAGTAGCTTACCTGCATTCCTATTTTCTTATTCATCATTAAACCTACTCCTGCACTATCTCTATTTGATTTTGTATTTATAACCCTGTATTCATCGTACCAGAATACCTGTTCCTCCTGCCATTGAACTTCACTAATTCCCACTATATCTAACTTCATCCTATCCATTTCCCTTTTTAAATTTTCTAATCTACCTGCTCGAATAAGAGATCTAACACTCCACACTCCAGTTCGTAGGATGCCAGTTTTGTTTCTGTTGATGATGACACCCTCCTAAGTAGTCCCCCCTTGGAGATCTGAATGGGGGACTATTTTACCTCTGGAATATTTTACCCAAGAGGATTCCATCGTCATTTAACCGTACAGTAGAGCTGCATGTCCTGAGGCAAAATTATGGTTGCAGTTTCCTCTTGCTTTCAGCCATTTGCAGTATCAGCACAGTAAGGCCATTTTGATTTATGTTACAAGAACAGATCAGTCAATCATCCAGACTGTTGCCCCCGCAAGTGCTAAAAGGCTGCAGCCCCTCTTCAGGAATGACATGTTTGTGTGGCCCCTTGACACATATCTTTCTGTTTAGTTGTACCTACAGTACGACTGTCTGTATCACTTATGGTAAGGTCCACGGCTCCTGGGGTTTAGTTTATGAGGGACAATTCCTTCTTTCAGTGATGTACTGAATATGTTGCATCAGATAGCACTTACATATTTATAAAAACATTTCAATGTTTTACTAGAAATGTGCGCACCAATGACTTTTTATTTTTTAATGACTTAATTATTATTTCAATCTCATTTAATGTAACAGGAGGTAGGAATATCCGTGAGTTTCTGTTGCTGGTAGCTTTCTATAAAAGAGCAATAGCTTTGTCCACAGATCTGTTACAGCCTTCCTTTTCCACTGCTGTCAAAACATGTTTGTTTAATATTTCTGAAACCATTTGAGGTTTCTTTATAATATTGTCATCTTGCATAATTTCAATCAGTGTCACGTCTCCTGTTTTTCTGCCAGTTTCTCTCCTTATCACAATGCAGATTGTTTTTGTTTTGTTTTATGACTTATCAGTTTCAGACTTTATGCACGTACTCATAGATTTAGGCCTTATTTATATTTTTATTTATCAACCAGAATATTACAATAGCAACAAGAGTTCACTTAGGCAGTGCTTTGAAAAATACATCAACAAGACTCAGTATTGGAGCAGCACTACAAACTTTACTGTAGCACCCAAAAGATTAGATTTGGGTGCTACAGTAAAGTTTGTAGTGCTGCTTCAATACCGAGTCTTGTTGATGTATTTTTCAAGGTACTGGCTAAGCGAACTCTTGTTGCTATTGTAATATTCCGGCTGATAAACTTCCTTTCACAATCATTCCTGTTTATTCTTAGACCAATATTTTGATAGAAAACGTTGCTCAAATTCCACACGTGTTACAATTTTCGCTGGCCTCTGCCACCCAAAGTGCAGCTTCACCAGTGAGTTTGGACACGATGAATTGCAGCTTGTCCTGCTCTGACCAGGTATGTGGAAAAACACATTTAAACTGATTGATAAAAATTCTGGGATGAATGTTGTCCTTTTCTGATGAGAAAGTCGGAAACTGCCAGCCAGCTTTTAAAGATGCTGGTTTCCACTTTCAATCATGACATGCACCTTCTATGTACAAAGGGATCTTGTTCCTGCTCACAACATTCACAAGACATGTCAAGTATTATTCCATCACAGTTGGACTTACTTTCACTTTTCAGTTTGTTGACTGAATGATGATCAACAGTCAACGTAGTATTTGATGACTTCTGGCCCAAATCGGACATTTTAACACTACTGGTTGGTTGCTCCTTCAATATTCCCTCCATATATATGTTTAATTTTTTTTTATTTTTAGTCACTCAGAAGCACCCTGCACCATACTGATCTTTTCCCAAGTTTTTTCTTCTTTTCTTCTTTCTGGACTCCTAAGTGGCCAACTGTGCTGTATACTCTACTTTATCAGTGTGAGCCTTGTCTATCCGTTCAAGTTCTCTGATGCAGTTTGCTCCAAGATTAATTCTCATATGCTGTAGCACTTTCACCCTACCAATGTTGCCATCATTAAAAGCAATAACAGCATCACTGACCCCACACTTCAGTGTCTTCATCCCAACAAAAACATTTTTTGGTAAGCGAGTCCATATAAGATACTGAACGATTCATTGGGATTTTGAGTCTGACCATGCAGACATTTCTTCAGTAATTCAGGATTTGCCAGGTCTCTGTAAATAGGTTTTATGATATCCACGACTGCTGCTGGGATGGAATGTTTATGGCTGTATGAACTGTTTGAGTGCTGAGCATTGCAGTAACTGCACTATGAATCAGGCCCAGGAGGGCAAAGGTGGTGTACTGGTTTTTCATCAGATGACAGTTGGGAAGAAGGTAGCCCATACTGCCTGCTCCACTTTCAGCAAATCCTCAGTATTATTTCTAATGGACATCCCATAATGTTGCTGTGGTTCATCAATCATTTTGTCTGTCAGCCTGCCTCTTATGGTTTTACCATCCGAAAGTTTCTTGTCTCTCAAACTTTGCTTCAACTTCCTCAACCTGGTGCCCATCCTCTTCTGGACATGGCCAACACATTCAAGTTTTGTGATAATCTTCTCACCATGAGGCTGAGCGGCTACTACACTGTTATGTATTTTTAGTCTCCATCACCTAAGAACTTAATGTAACACACTCCCCTTTCATTCACAGATCGACTAAAAATTTCAATAGCTGCAGAGGCCTCCATACCACCACTTGTTCCTTCATAGTTTCTGTCACAGATATGCCTTTCTTCATTTACACTTTTAACAATGTTTGGTTAAAATCTGGAAATCTATTACCGTTCCAGTATCCACACTGGTCACCATAGCAACAGAATTCTTAGAACTGTAGCCGCACTTCTGCCAAGTGCCATCAAACGCTGCAAGTATGTCAGTCATACCATCATTTATTTCAACAGCTTTGTTTGCAGCATCCTTCATTGACTCACATAGCAACAGATTCCACAACAGCTTGAGTAAATCCTGCATACTTGTCGATTCTACAAAGTGGGAGTGGCATATCCACCACGGCACGCATTGTTTCTGCTGCAGTGGGTCCTTTGCCAATAAAACCACCTAATGTTTACTTCAAATTAATTATCTTTACACTTACCAGAATTCCAAAATGAATGAGTATATTTACAACTAGCACAACTAATGATAAGTTTCCTGGCTAGTCCATTTGATACCTCACTGTCTTCATGTAAACTAACTGGCCTTCCACATATTTTACAACACATACTTTAACCTAGCACCCTTGTTAGGATGTGTAAATCTACCTGAATATAACCTAACCTACCATTTACATCACTTTCGTTTTGAGAAAACTGTGTACCACAACGTTTTATTTTAATCTTCGAAGCACTGATGTGTGTTTCTCTAGATACAATCAAGTTTGCCTGTATTTCATTGTCTGTAACTTCACACGCCGCATGTTGAACACAATGTTTCCCTTCATTCGAAAATATATTACCATGAAACTCATGTTTCTTAAAAAGACTTCATTTTGGCATTGTACTTTACTTTTTGAGAGATTTAGGTACCTAATTCATAATTTAATCTTTATAACACTGCAATCCATAGACTTCTATATAAAAAAAATTACCGATTTTATTAGATCTTGATGTAAAGTGTGTAAAAATTTTAACATTTTCAACTGGTGTAGTTTATATTTAAAAAAATAAAATAAAATACTTCTCAAGAGATATACATATATATCATTTTATTTGGAAAATTGCAAATTTTATAATGAGATAAAAACCTGAAAATGCGAAAAAAAAAAATCCATTCTAACTCCCCTTAAGCATCTGCTTCTGTCTATTAATACATAGTAACTTCATTCATTCCACAATCTTGAGGGTTCTCCTTCTTGACGGAATGTATGTAACAAAATGAGTGAATCCATAGTCATTTCATTTAACCTGTACTAAACCGCTTCCATCTAAGTTTCATGCAGTATTTCGTTTCAGTTATCTTGCTTTCTGCATCCGAACTGACTACAAGCCTTCTTTGTTACATTACTACTGCTTCTTCATTATATCCTGTTTAGGGCTTCAGCTTTGCCTCACCACTTCTTTTCTCAATTTTGGTCAATCTTTATGTAACTACTGGTGTTTTGCTTTCTTTCTGATTAAAATGTTCCATAAGGAAAGGTTCCATGAAAGTATGCAACAGTTAATCTCAGAACTAAGGTCCACTGCACAGTGACTTCTAGCTCTGACTAGTTGTGTAAAGTGCAGTCATACAGTTGTTCAACTGGTTGACAGTGGCTAGAGGGAAACTTGGTCTGGCTGAATGTTGAAATTCATGGTGTGATGAGGTGAGGACTTGAAGAATAAAACTCATTGGAGTTTATTTATTTTTACATTTAGCTAGCACCCATCACATTTGTGACACTGGACTTATCAAAGTACAAATCAGTATTAAGTGTTACCTATTTACATTCATGCACAAAATAAAGTCACATATAACTAGAAATATTTCATGAAGGTTAGATGCTTTCTTATCAACACATCTTCATGACTGTATTAACATAAGTAGTTTCCTACTTAACTAGGCAGAAGAAAATAAATTTTTGTACATACATATAGAGAAAATGGACATATTGCTGAGAAGTTACTGAAATGTCTTGGTCAATTTTACTAAAGTATAATAGTGAAATAGGCATAATAACATGTAGAATTTCAT
The DNA here is from genome assembly GCF_021461395.2 of Schistocerca americana. Lineage (NCBI taxonomy): Eukaryota > Metazoa > Arthropoda > Insecta > Orthoptera > Acrididae > Schistocerca > Schistocerca americana. Next base: position 305,597,014 of record NC_060121.1, read on the forward strand.
ATCCACATACGAGGATTGTTTTTTTAAGTAAGGGCCGTTTTTATTTTTTAAAAAAGATACAAATACTTTTGTAAAAAAACTTTTAGTTTCTGATTCTACACACTTTTACCTATTTTTTCTATATAGTTGCCTTGTTTATTTAAGCACTTGTCATACCATACAACTAAGTTTTTAATTCCCTCTTCAAAGAATTCGACCACCTGCTCCGACAGCCAAGAGTTCACGGCCGCTTTCACTTCATCGTCGTCATTGGAGCGCTGCCCGCCAAGATGGTGTTTCAGGTACCGGAAAAGGTGAAAATCGCTAGGAGCAAGGTCGGGGCTGTATGGTGCATGGTCCAACACTTCCCAGCCAAAAGAATCAATCAAATCCTGAGTCTTTTGAGAGGTGTGAGGCCTAGCGTTATCGTGCAGGAGCAAAACTCCTTTTGTCAGCATGCCACGCCTTTTGTTTTGAATTGCTCTGCAGAGCTTCTTTAGAGTTGCACAGTAGGCATCTGAGTTGATTGTCGTTCCTCGTGGCATAAAGTCCACTAGCAAAACACCGCGCCGGTCCCAGAACACAGTTGCCATAATCTTGCGCTTTGACAGCGTCTGTTTGGCTTTGACCTTGACGGGTGAGGTTGTGTGTCGCCATTCCATCGATCGTCGCTTGCTTTCGGGAGTGATATGGGATACCCATGTTTCATCTCCAGTGACAATTTGACTCAACATGTCATCCCCTTCTTCTTCATAACAAATCAAAAAGTCAAATGAAGTGGCAAATCTCTTCCCTTTGTGGTCCTCTGTGAGGAGTCTGGGTACCCACCGAGAACACAGTTTCTTAAAGTTTAGGTTCTCAGACACAATTTTGTACAAAACCTATCTTGAAACTTGTGGAAATTCCAAAGAAAGAGTGGAAATTGTGAATCTTCTGTCCTCACGAATCTTTGTTTCGACTGCAGCCACCAAATCATCAGTGATCACAGAGGGCCGGCCTGAGCGTTCTTCGTCATGGACGTTTCGACGGCCATTTTTAAACTCTCTAACCCATTGACGCACTTTACCTTCACTCATTGCATTCAAGCCATAAACTTCTGTTAACTGACGATGAATTTCTGCAGCTGATAGGCTTCTCGCGGTCAAAAAATGTATCACTGACCGTATCTCACACGCGGCGAGCGATTCAATAATCGTAAACATTATAAAGTAGCACAGCGATGCGTACTCGTCAGCTACAGAGCTGCAACTTGCATCAGTGTGAATGGGAAGGATGGTGGCAAGTGGCACGGTGGCTTGTTGCGGCGTCCGCGCGAACTACGGGACTATATGCGCGAACGGCCCTTACTTAAAAAACAACCCTCGTATAACGCTCAACAAAAGTTTGGAATACTATAGTAAAATACAGTCTATAATACTAGAGGACTCACTGACCTAGGCATTTCATGCCAGTTAGAACCCATATACTGCATGGTGTTTACAACTGGCATGCTTTGCGGCCATTTCTTAGTCGTGCTAACATACCACTGCCACAGTGGCACACCGCGAGCAGTCCAGTATCAACAAAAACTTCATTCAGTTTGTGTTCAGCTCTGCAGTAACATTTAATGTAGAGGCATACAACACTTTGATAGTGTCAGGATAGCGACTTTACTTTCAGCAGATTATACACAGCAAGATGTTTTCGATTGGTTTCAAGTTACTCCAAGCGGTGTGCTTAAAGTGTGGAGAAAGTAAGGAAAACGGGAAATATGAACGATGGACCTCGCAATGATCGTGCTCGTACAACAACACCAATGCAGGATCACTTCCTCCAACTGTCAGTTAGCAGGCCTCCAACACCAGCTTCTAGAAATATTGGAAACGACATCTCCTGGACAACAGGGATTCATATCTCAGGCCAGATAGTGCATAGAAGATTGCATCAGGGTGGTTGTCATTCCAGAAGACCAATGAGAACATCTGCACTGAACCAATGGAACCAAAGCAATTGAAGGACCTGAACTCTTGCACATCAACATTGGGCAGTTGCAGAATGGAGTAATATCATGTTTGCTGATAAGAGCAGGATTGGTCCGCGACCAGACACTAGACATGTTAGGTTTGGAGAAGTGCTACGCAACACTAGGAATGCCAATACGTTCGGAAAGTTCATCCATTTTCAGGTGTAAGTGTAATGTTCTGGGTGGCAATACTAATCTACATCTACATATATGCTCTGCTAGCCACCAAGCAGAGTGTGGCAGAGGCACAGTTTGCACCAGAGCAATATATCCCCCCCTCTGTTCCACTCGCGGATGGCACAAGGGAAAAACGACTGTCTGAATGCCTCAGTATGAGCTCTAATTTCCCTTATATTTGAATGGTGATCATTGTGTGATTTGAAAGTTGGTGGTAATAATAGATGCTCTACATCCTCGGGGAAGATCGGATTTCAGAATTTAGTGAGCAGCCCCTCCCGTTTAGCACGCTGTCTATCTGCAAGTGTGTCCCACATCAAACTTTCTATGAGATTTGTAATGCTCTCACGATGGCTAAATGTACCAGTCACAAATCTTGCCACTCTTCTGTGGACCTTCTCAATCTCTTGAATCAGACCCAACTGGTAAGGGTCCCATACAGATGAACAGTGCTCTAAGACTGGGTGAACTAATTTATTGTAAGCTATTTCCTTTGTTGAAGGACTGTATCACTTCAGGATTCTACCAATAAACTGTAATCTAGAGTTCACCTTACCCGTTAATTGTGTAATCTGATCATTCCATTTGAGATCATTTTGAATAGTCACACCCAGATACTTGACGGATGTTACTGCTTGCAAAGACTGGGCATTTATTTTGTGCTTGTACATTACTGGGGATTTTTGCCTTGTTATATGCAGTAGGTTACTCTTACTAATATTGAGAGATAACTGACAGTCATTACACCACGCATTTATTTTCTGCAAATCCTCATTGATTTGTTCACAGCTTTCATGTGATACTACTTTCCTGTAGACTACAGCATCATTGACAAACAGTCTAATGCTACTGTCAATACCATCAACCAGATCGTTTATGTAAATCGTAAAAAGCAGCGTACCTATTATGCAGCCCTGGGGCACATCTGAAGTTAAACTTGTTTTTGTTAAAGTCACCCCATTCAGGATGACATACTGCTCCCTGTCTGTTAGAAAACTTTCTATCCAACCACGTAAGTCATCAGATAGACCATACGTGCACACTTTTTGGAGCAAGCGACAGTGCAGAACTGAGTCGAATGCCTTTCGAAAGTTGAGGAATATGGCATCAGCTTGGGAGCCGGTGTCTAGAGCCTGTTGTATATCATGCACAAAGAGAGCCAGCTGTGTCTCGCATGACCGCTGTTTCCTAAAACCATTCTGGTTTCTGCAGATGAGCTTCTCAGATTCTAGGAAGGTCATTATGTCTGAACACAAAAATATGTTCCATGAGTCTACAATAAATCGATGTCAGTGAAATTGGCCGGTAATTATGTGCATCTGATTTTCTACCCTTTTTATAGATTGCTATGACCTGGGCCTTCTTCCAGTCCCGTGGAATTTTCTGCTCTTCCAATGATCTCTGATGGATGATGGATAAAAATGGTGCTATATTTGTAGCATAGTCAACATATAATCTTACGGGGAGACCATCTAGGCCAGATGCCTTCCTGGCATCTAAGGATCTTAACTGTTTTACAATACCAGATACACTAAACACTATGTCAGCCATCCGTGCGTTTGTTTGATAATTGAAAGGGAGAATGGTGCTGCAGTCCCCTACCGTAAATGAGTTTTTGAAATCTAGGTTTAGAATTTTAGCCTTTTGTTTATCATCATCAGTTACATTAGCCGTACTGTCAGTAAGAGAAGGTATTGAATTATTTGTAGCATTCATAGATTTTACGTATGACCAAAATTTTTTGGGGTTATTTTTAGAATCTGCAGATAAAATATTGCTTTCAAATTTGTTAAAAGACTCTTTCATTGTCCTTTCATTTTGCTTAATTTCTGTTTGTCAGTGGGGCAGTGACTACATTTAAAACAACTGTGAAAAAGTCTCTGCTTTCTCAGCAACTTCCTAATATGTTTGTTGTACCGAGGTGTATCTTTTCCCTCCCCTATATCTTTGCTAGGCACATTCTTCTCTAGAACATGGTGGACAATACCTTTAAGGGGATACGGAATCGGATTTTGGGTTAAAAAATCGAATTTTTTTTTTATTGGCGTATTATATTCTGCCATGTTTCCTCTTTAAAATGACGTATCATACATAGCTCTACTACAATTATAACTATTTTATTTTTATATATTTGTGAGATCGGGTATTGCGCTTTAGTTATACACGTCTCTCGTGGCTGACCATGAACTTTTTGGCAGTACCTTTAAAGTGACATGAATTCAAATATCCCGGTTTCCAGCGACTATTTATACACTAGTTGCCCGAAAATGTTTCTCTCTGGTTTCCTCAAGTTACTCTTTGACTTTGTGGCGGGACTGTTTTGTAAACACTAAACAGTGTGATATAAGAAAGTAGTTGTTGTTGAGTTATTTCGTATTTAGTGCTTCATTTTTCGCAGTGAAAATGCCTAGAGCTAAAGCAAAAGTATTTAAAAAGCGTGTGAACTGGCAAAAGAAAAGAAATAATGATTCATTAGCAAAGCAAAGCAGTTCATCATCATCACTGTTGGAAAATGTGAATCCACTTATTACTGATTTGCCGAACGAACTTACACCAAATGAAAACAGTGCTTCTCATAAAAAACTAAGAGATTTGGAAGAGAAATATAATTTACTTGATAGAGGGAATGAAGTTTTTGAACTCATTGATACGAATATATTGTGTGAAGCTCTTGAAAACAGTTTGTGCTGCAAAAAATGCCATGGAAACGTTTCTCTGAAAGTAGAATCCCATGTTGGCCTGGCTGCCCAGTTTAATTTAATATGCAGTGTTTGTAAATACAGCTGTAAGTTTCCAAGTTCGGTTTCAGTAACTGTAAATAATGGATACAAGAAAACTGAACTTTATAGTGTAAATATTAGGTTAGTTTATGGATTGCGAGCAATTGGTAAGGGCAAAGCAGCTGGTGATATGCTATGTGGTGTTCTAAATCTTCCAAGTGCACCTTCAAAGTTTGAAGCTTACAATTATGTACTAGGATCTGCAGTTGAAGATGTAGCACAGAAGTCAATGCAGGTTGCTGTGGAAGAAGCAGTGGAAGAAAATGACGGCAGTCGTGACCTCACAGTGGCGTTTGATGGCACGTGGCAGAAAAGGGGCCACACCCCCAACAATGGTGTTGTAACAGCAACTAGTGTTGATACTGGCAAGGTTATTGATGTTGCAATAATGTCTAAATACTGTAGGTGCACAGGCAGGCTGAAAAATGAACACAGTGATGACTGTATTGCTAATTATTATGGTAGTAGTGGTGGCATGGAGGTTGCTGGGGTGAAGAAAATTTTTCATCGCTCTTCACAGTGGTATAATGTTCGCTATGTCAAATATCTGGGAGATGGTGACTCTAAAGCATTCAAAGAAGTTTTGGAAAGCAAACCATATGGGAACAGTGTAAATATAAGCAAACTTGAATGTATAGGACATGTGCAGAAGAGAATGGGTGCCAGGCTGAGAAGGTTAAAATCAGTTATGAAAGGGAAAAAACTAGATGATGGGAAAACCTTGGATGGCAGAGGAAGATTGACTGATTCCATAATAGACCACATTCAGAACTGCTATGGCCTTGCAATCAGGCAAAATACAGGCAATCTTGAAGAAATGAGGAGAGCTATATGGGCTTTATATTTCCACACCGCATCCACGGATGAGCATCCACAACATGGTTTGTGCCCCAAAGGTGAAAACAGCTGGTGTAAATACAATAGGGGACTAGCAACAGGAGAGAAATACATTCACCACCACAGTCTACCATCAGTCATCATGGCAGAAATAAAGCCCATTTTCAGAGATCTGGCTGACAGAAGTCTTCTGATGAAATGTCTTCACGGAAAAACGCAGAACCCCAACGAGTGCTTGAATAGTGTGATATGGCATCGTCTCCCAAAAACAGTGTTTGTCGGAATTAATACACTACATTTTGGTGTGTATGATGCTGTGGCAACCTTCAATCTTGGAAATATAACTAAATGCCAGGTCCTTCAAAAGTTGGGTATGTGTGTTGGTTCCCGTACGGTACGTGCTATGTTCTTTTTAGATCAGCACAGACTAAGGCATGCTGATAATATAATCAAGACATTAGTGAAAAAAGCAAGACAGGTGCAGAGGGGTGCCAAAAGAAGACTTGAAGATGATTATGAAGACTGTGAAGGGGGTATTAGCTACGGATCAGGAATGTTTTAATCTTCTTTCCCCGTTTCCCGTAAGTTTACTTTTTACTTCATCTAGGAACATTATCTCAGGTACTGGTCAACCTAGAAGTCTGAAATTTTTATGACGTAGTGACATAGGTCCCTATTACATACTGAAACAACGATTTTTTAATTACTTGATTTACAAAAGACTTAGGGGTGATAGTCTAGTAAAAAGCGATGGAAAAAATTTACTTAAAAATAAATGTACAATATCTCTGTAAGAAAATACTTTGACAATAAACTGTTGTTTCAGTATTGTTGTAACATATGAATGCACATACAGTAAAATTTTTACCTCTCTGTCTCCAGTAGTTTGTGAGAAAATGTTCCCTATAGTAGGCATATATTAACATTGCGGGGATAGGTGATTCCGTATCCCCTTAAATTCCAACCAAAGATGCTCAATATCTCTGTGTCCTGCAGTGAATGCTTGGAGCTGACTATGAAGATATTCATTAATGACACTTTTATTTGCTTTCCCAAACAAGAAAACTCTATGCTGTTTCTTTGATTTTTTTGCAACTTCCACTGGCATAGAAGCCACAACAACATTATGGTTGCTAATACCTTCTTCTAGATTAACTTCCTCAAAAAGATCAGGTCTGTTTGTCGCCAAGATATCTAATATGTTCCCATCTCGAGTTGGTTTTCTAACCAATTGCTCATGGTTGTATGTTGAGAGCGCTCCTAGAATAACTTCAGATGGATCTTTGCTTCTGCCCCCTGTGATAAATGTGTAATTTTCCCAGTCAATGGATGCGAGATTAAAGTCTCCACCTATAACTAATGGATAATTTGGATATTTACTTCCTATGTACTCAAGACTTTCCCTGAAACATTCTGCGACGTTTGTTGTGGATCCTGGTGGTCTATAAAAACATCCTAATACATGTCAGGTCCCACTAACTCCCATCTACAGCAATTTTACTGGTTCACAATACCTCCAAGATGTCCTACAAATGATTGTAAGGCCCTACAGATGTACAGTCAGTGACAACTTCATCTTAGTCAATGACAATGCCAGACCGCATTGTACTTTAGCAATGTCTTGGTATCTTCAAAGGTGCAACATCAACTGAATGCATTGGCCAGCACAGTCCACAGGCATGAATGCAACTGAGCAGCCATGGGATTGTTGAAAGTAGCCATTGCACAGTGTTGAATCTACCTTTTAATCTTCAGGACCTCACTGAACTCACCATTGAGGAGTGGGATCTCATACCCCAAGATAAAAATGATGGTCTCATCCAGAGCATGCTTTGCTGAGTGGAAGAACTCATCCATGTGTGAGGAGGGCATACTACTAAAGACTGATAATAATCATTATAAAATATTTTCACTGCTTTTGTTTTTAAGATGTACACTTAGGAGAGATGCTGCTTTGTTTTGTAATGATTTTTTTGTAACTAACCAAAATCGTTTTTGTTTTCAGAAGTAATTGTGTTAACAAGTTACTGTAAAAACCTCAAAGGGTATACTATAAGAAGTCATTGTAGTAAACTCCGTGATGCACAAAACTTTTGTTGAGATGTGTATATGGCACAAAAGATAGGTACATAATGAGACACTTGAGTACATTAGGGAAAAGAATTTAGTTCTACATAGGAATACATTGATAATTACGATTTTTTTCTTTAGAGAGATGAGACCATTGGTCCCTATCAATGACGAACTAGCTAGTAACAGTACTGAAACGAAATTCCTAGGATGTTGGCTACAGAGCAATGTTAAATTGAATAAGCATATCGAATACCTTAATGTAGAACTGAGCAAGGCATGTTACCTTCCTTGTTCACTAAAATCATGCTGCAGTGAGAAAACAGTTATGAATGCCTACTTCCATTCTCACCTTAAATATGGAGTCATTTTCTGAGAAAACTCTAAACAGCTAATAGCACTTTCAATCCAAAAAACAGGGCCATTAGAATCATGTTTGGATGCAAAACTAGAGACTCTCGCAAACCTCTGTTTAAGATGTCTGATATTATTCCCTTAACATGTGTATACATTATGGGAACCCCTATATGCATTAAAATAATTGTAATAGGTAAGGATTGAAGACTGCAAAAAACTGTGATATACATGATCATTTTACAATAATAATAATAATAATAATTTACATATAAAACAAATCAACATATCTCTGTGCCTAAAGGTACTTTCCACATAGGAATTAAACTTTATAACAAAATTCCCAAAAACATAAAAGCTATTACTGAGGTTAAAAACCTTTGGACAATCTCTAAAGTCGTATTTACAGCATCATTGCTTTTACTGCATTGAAGAATATATAAATTTTTGAAGTGTGCTATACTAATACTTAATGCATATAGTGTTTTATTGTGATCCTTAAATAAGTATGCCTAGAAATCACTTTCAGAAGTGTACTTGTAACTTGACTTCTCCAATGTCTTATGCAAAAGATGCTTTGTAGACAACCGGACAAATAAATACAAAACAATACAAATACAAATACAGACTTGAGCACCATTCCAGATATTCATTAATACTGTAGAAGCTGTTGTTTATTGATGGATTTTTAGTTCTTTTTTAAAATGTATTAATGGTTTTTTGATGTTATGTGGCAATGCACAGTAAAGGATTTTTGGTTTGCAAACTACATATCCTGATATATTGATTTTCTTTGTACATCCTTGTCATGGTCAACCCTATTCCTTGTTTGATAATTGTGGATCTCATGGTCAGTAAAATTCTTCTGGGTTTGTGACCACATTGTCAGAAACCAAGAAGAATTTTATTGGCTGTGTCAATGACCACAGAAGCCTATGTTTACACTTAATGTGGATCTCACTGTTCAATGCTGAAAACTCTGTGGCTCTTATTGAAGCCTATACTTCCAAATCTAAACATAGATGGTAGGGTCATAATTTTTAATTCCTTAAAAACACCTCTACATGGTTCTCTGTAAGCAGCATCCTTTATTAACAGCTTTCTGTTGAAGTTGAAAAGACTGCTTTGCAAAAGAGATATTCCTCAGAATAATATGCCATACCTTAGCAGACTATACATGTAGGTCTAATAAGCACTTAACACTGTTTCATCATTGCAACAATCTTTAAGCATTCTTAATATGTAATAGCACTTGCTTAATTTTTTGTTAAACATTTGTGTGTGTTTTTTCCATGTTGGATGTTCATCCACCCATAGTCCCAAAAATTTTATGTGATTCTTTAGCTGAATTTGACTATTCCATAACGTAAACTTCACATTGGTCCTATTTTGTTTCTTATATGCTTGAAGTTAACCCATACTGTTTTTTGTCATTAACAATCACACAGTTATCTTTAAACCATTTTCCATCACTTCTATTGTTTTATCAATTTTTGTTGCAACTCATAACCATTCTTTCCTTTCATAAAGAAGCTGGTATCATCAGCAAATAATATAGTATCAGCTACTGAAAATTGTTGTGGTATGTCATTAATAAAAACAAAGAACAACAAGGAGCCCAATACTGAGCCCTGGGGCACCCCATAATTAACCTTTTTATATTCAGACTAGTACATGTTACCATCCTGAAAAATTCGCACTCTTTGCTTCTTATTCGATAAATATGACTTGAACCACTCATAGGAAACACCTCAGACACCATAACTATATAGTTTTAAAAGTGATAGATTATGATATATACAGTCAAAAGCTTTGAAAAGTCCAAAAACAACCCACAAATTAGTTCACTGCCCTCAACAGCTCTGTAAACAAGTTTTAGGAAATTGAAGAGGGCTATCTGTGTTGATTTGCCTTTCCTGAAACCATTCTGTGTATTTATAAAGAACTTTGTTTTTGTTTAGGGAGTCTAACAATCTATCATACATTATTCTTTCAGTTATTTTTGAAAATACAGATAATAATGATAATGGCCTAAAATGTCTAATTGTATTACTCCTCAGTTTACTCTGAAATCTCAGATACAATGTCAGTTGCCATGGCTGCTATGTACTCACAAAGTGGCCTAGTCTTAACACAGTGGTGATGACAGTCTTTCACTGTTCTTTCAACTCTCAGTGAAATCTGTCAATGGCTCCCACAGGAGTACAGAGACCGCTGTTTTCTCTTAGTCCCCATGAACTGACTAATATTTGCTCCAGCTGCCAACCAGTTCGCAACTCTGTCAAATTCTAACTTCAGCTTCAACCTTAACTCCCCATCTGCAACTCCTGCTTGGTGTGTCCAAGCTGCAATTTTTGTTTGCTTTTCCTCTCACACCTCCCCCGCCATAGCAGCGATGTAATATGAAATGCTTCTCTCTTCTTCATTAGCTGCAAAGAAGTTATGTTGTACCTTCCACTTTTGGCTATGTCCAAGGGCTATATAGAGATAGGAAGTGCTCTTTTTAGTATGGGCTATGGATGAAGTAACACTGCTTCTCAGTTCTTTCAGTGGTCATCAATGGTGTGATGGATTCTCGCCGTGAGCCTTCTCTCTTTGTCTCTCACCTCCCACACCCTCTGTATCACCAAGAATGCTAGCTTCAGCATTATTGTGTCGTAATAGTAGTTGGTTGTGATAATCTTTTTCGCAGTAAACATTAATGCATTGACTTTCAGAGCCCACTGCCCCAGTAAAGATGTGGCCCTCCTCTGTTAGAGACTCTGTCTGTGTCTTTTATTGTGTGCAAATTGTCCAGCAGCCTGGGATCTCTGCACTGTCATGGCTTGACTAAAAAATGCTCCGTGGCTTAGCTTATCTTGCTGCTCAGACACTTGTCTTTCATTTCTAGCTGTTACTATGTCTAAGAATTGGCTTTTTTCCTGTTGACTTGGCACTATGTTACAACATCCAAACTACAGCGTGCCATAGGTTTATCATTATCATCATCTGATCAGCACAATACAAAATAAATACTAACAACAAATAGAAAATACATTCCTTCTCCTACACACACATTCTCACATTAAAATGAAGTTTTCAGAAACTTCTTACAATAAAGCCGTGCTTTGCAATATTTATATCAGTCTTAAAGTATTGTTTATAATAGAAGGAAACATTCCACGTGGGAAAAATATATATAAAAAACAAAGATGCTGGGACTTGCCAAACGAGAAAGCGCTGGTAGATAGACACAATAAAAAACACACAAACACACACACAAATTTCAAGCTTTCGCAACCCAAGGTTGCTTCATCAGGAAAGAGGGAAGGAGGGGGAAAGATGAAAGGATGCGGGTTTTAAGGGAGAGGGTAAGGAGTCATTCCAACCCCGGGAGCGGAAAGACTTACCTTGGGGGGAAAAAGGACAGGTATACACTTGCGCGTGCGCGCGCGCGCGCACACACACACACACACACACACACACACACACACACACACACACACACACACACACACACACACAGACATATGTAAATGCAAAGAGGTTGGGCAGAGATATCAGTCGAGGCGGAAGTACAGAGGCAAAGATGTTGTTGAATGACAGGTGATGTACGAGGGGCGGCAACTTGAAATTAGTGGAGGTTGAGGCCTGGTGGGTAACGGGAAGAGAGAATATATTGAAGGGCAAGTTCCCATCTCCGGAGTTCAGGATGGCCACAAACTGTGCCCACTGACAACACTGCTCGAGTTTACCAAATGGTGCTGGGGAAAAACGACAAAAATATTACAGTATCATACTAAGTGACATTACTTGACAAGCTGAAATTGAGAAAAAATTGGTCCCATTTGCAAACAAAAAAAAAAAAATTATTTCACCAAGATAACATGTTGACTCATACCTCAGCAGTTGCCATGGCAAAAATTCACGAATTGTGATTTAAGCTTCTTGACTGCTACTCTTAATCACCAGATCTAGCCCCACGACTTCATATTTGTTCCCTTTGCTAAAAGATGAGTTTGGAGGGCAAAAATTTTCATCGAATGAAGAGTCCATCACCTTTGTAAGCAACAATTTTGCAGAGAAAGACACTAATTATTATTTAGGTGGGTTAAAGAGATGGAAGAATCACTGGGAGAAGCATATAGACTCACATGAAGATTATGTTGAAGAATAAAAATAAATCTGAAGAAAATGTGTGTTTTTTTTAGGTTGGAAACTTTTCAAACCATCCTTATGTATCTAACTTCAGCCTATCCATTTCCCTTTATAAATTTTCTAGCCTACCAATGCAATTAAAGGATCTAACATCTGACACACTGCCCAACAGGGTGGCAGATTTGTTTTTCCTTATGAAAAGATCCTCCTGAGTAGCCTCTGCCTATAGATCTGAATGGGGAACTATTTGACATCTAGAATATCCTACGATACCCTCGTAACTACTGAAAAGATTGCTGCCCCTCTCCAGAAACCATAGGTTAGTATGATCTCTCCACACTTACCCCAACATTATAGTTGTACCTGTCATTTGGCTCTCTGCATCACTGAAGCATGAAAGCAACCATACATCTGCAAGGCTCATGGTTCATGGGGGTATCATGTGTGGTACCAAACATTATTTGTCACTGGACTGAGGAAATATTGGTATGTAGCACACAGCATGTTATCTCAGATGGAGGGTCATTGACAGATGTAGAACTCATCGACAGATGTAGAACTCATCGACAGATGTAGAAGTAACATCAGGAAGTGTGTTGGGACTCTTGCTGACTGTGTTGCATACTAATGATATGGCCGGCAGTTTTAATATTAATCCCAGACTTCTCGCAGATGATGCAATTATCTATAAAGGGGTTGTTCAGGGATATTGTCTGAGTATTTTGGTGTAAGGAACCAGCGGTCTCCAATGGCTACTTGTAGAGTAATTTCATTTTGCGGATTTCTTACTCCCATTTATCCTTTTGTCTATACTGCACTGTAAATATCTGTTCAACAGTGGACATGTTGACAGTGTGTGTTGTATGTCTTGTTTGGAAACAAACATGTTCCATTCGCTCACAGTTCTTGCTGTTGATACCAGTAATACCACTTTACTCTTCGCCCTTAAGCTTGCATTCAGTGCTACTCAACTCTTGTTTCACATTTGTCTTTCTGGCAGTTTTAGCTGTTGATTAACAGTGATACACAACAGTACAAGTAATATTACTGTTGAATTGTTGGCTAACTCATACCTCATGTATGGGTCCAATGAATGCAATTGAAGAGCAGCACAACAATACTATATTGAGCTGTTTCTGCAGCAACAGAAATCACATTCAAGTACTTTTGCATCTATCTCAGGGTTACTGTCTTCTGTGTTCTACATTTTTGTGATTCCATATTAAGGCTTTTTTACTGTTGTAAGGGAAAAAAAAGATAACTGGATAACAAACCAAATAAATTATGATTACATTATTGCTCTATAATAAACCAGCAGAGACCTTACACAAAAAGTCAAGAGAATATCACTAAACTACCCCCAAGATTTTGTCACTTGAGTTTGGGTTCACCCCATATATAGTTGCTCCTTGAGGTTTCAAAAAATTATCAATAATTCCTGATGCAGGACAAATTGCATAACTAACTTCTGCATTTCTCCCCCCAGGGGACTTCATCTAGAAGTAACGTGGGTGGCATCTGCGGGGCCCTGAGCTCAGTCTGACATTGCTTCCACTTACTTTTGTCTGGCTCCTTGTTTCTCCTTCCCTGTTGGCCTCCCTTGCTTTTTTGAGCCCATCAATATTAGGTTTTGAGGCCAGAGGGTGTCTTTCCAATTTTCTTATTCCTATCTCTAACCCAACTCCTGAGGCGAGCCCACCCCTTAAGGAAAGTCAGCAATCCTGTATGCTGTGAGGGTAACACTGCAGGTTGAACAAGAGGCTAGCACCCTCTCTTCATAGAAAAAAAAAGAAACATGCTTTCAAGACTACAAGTAAGCCTTGGAACATTACTGATAATACTAGATGACGTCAATGGCAAAGAAACGGTATACAATTTGGAACGTGGAATGTAAGGAGTCAATACAAGACAGGAGTTGCAATCAGTGTTGTCAAAGAAATTCAGAGGTACAAACCAGACCTAGTTGCACTGCAAGAAATCCGGTGGGAGGATGCTGGCAGCATAGATGTTGAAATCCGTACTATTTTGTATGGAGCCTGCAAACAAGTTCATCTGTTAGACACTGGTTTCTGGGTCAGTAAGACTTTGGCCACTAATGTTTCAGAGTTTGTGTCAGTCAACCCAAGAATATCTGTTTCCAACAGTGGACGTAAAGCATGTTAAGGCAGCTTTTGTGAACTATCATGCTCCCACAGAAGACAGCAAAAGTGAAGTAAAAGACGAGTTATATGCACAGATAGGAGGCATTGATGGACGCTATACCAAATGAGCGCCTGAGGATCCTCCTTGGTGATATGAATGCCAAGGTGGGAAAGGACAAATATTCCAAGACACACCAGGAAGGCACAGTCTACATGACCTAAGCAATGACAATGGGGTGAGGTTCATCAGCTTCGCTACATCATCAGGGTTGTTCATCTCCAGTAATAACTTCCAGTGGAAAAACACCCATCTCTTGGCTCGTAGTTATAACTATAAATCAAATAGACCATGCTATCATGTATCTACGAGCCAAGAGATGGGTGTTAGATGTTGAGACAGCACAGGGTGCCGAAGGTGGGAGCGGTCATTTCCTGGTAGAGGCCTTTTAAATGTGCAGTGTAAAGGAAGAACAGGGCCTAAGGTAAAGAGAGTTGAATGGTACCATGTGGAGAAACTAAAAGATGAAGCAATGACGACCGAATACCATGTACAACTTAGTAACCGCTTTGAAGCACTCAGTGAAATGGACGCGAATCAGGACCTTGAACTAATGTGGGGAAACATACAGAGCTCAGTTAGGGATGCAGCAAAGAAAACACTTATGGGAAACACAGTGGGCAAGAAGATCTGGTTTGGAAAGGGATGTGCAGATGCTCTGGAAAGGAGGAAGGAAGCCAGGAACAAGTTGCTGAAGGGGAGAAATCTGGCACAGGGCAAAGCTCAGTTTGAGGTGGTCTGAAAGACTACACAAGCAACTCTGAGAAGAGCAAAGAGGAAATATAAGGGATATCATCATTGAAGCAGAAACAGACTTCAGAGGACAAAAGGCTAGGAAAATGTGTCTGAAAGTGAAGTACCTCTGCAAAGTCAACAGGCCAAGCAGAAATTTGTCAAACATTCCCATGATAAGATCCTGACGAATGATAGCAATATAGCTGACAGATGGAAAGATTATTTTCGACAGGTGCTAAATTGTGATGAACCTGAACTGCAGTTTCATTTCCAGTATCCAATTACAGCCGATGCAGATTACCCTCCACCTATCCTGGATGAGATAAAAACCAGAATCACACACCTTAAGCAGAATAAGAGTCCAGGTGAAGATCGAATATAGGCTGAAATAATCCTGGCAGGGGGAGAGAAACCCGCAGAAAGAATACACTGACTGATGCAGGTAAAATGGACCAAAGAAGAACTACCAGCAGTATGGAAAACAGCTCCGATTTGTCCAATACATAAGAAGGGCGCCAAACTGAAATGTGACAACTATTGAGGAATCACCCTGCTTAATGTCTGCTATAAGATCCTGTCTAATTGACTCGTAAATAGAATTCAGCCAGTGGTTGAATCGGCGATTTTGGAGTACCAGGGAGGTTTCCGGCCATGGCGGTCAATAGTAAATCACTTTTTCAATCTGCGGCAGCTCACTGAGGAATTGTGTGAATATGGTAAAGATTTGCATATTTTTCATTGATTTTAAGGAGGCCTATGACTGTGTACATCGCAAGAGCCTCCTCAGCTGTTTAAGGGAGTTTCGCATGGCAGAGAAACTCATCAATCTGATAAAGATCTGTCTGAGTGAAACACGTGCAAAGGTGAAGATGGGAAATCGCGTTTAGTGAGGAATTTGAAATTGTGGCAGCACTCAGGCAAGGAGATGGTTTGTCTCCTATCCTGTTCAACTTTGCCCTTCAGAAGATCGTACGTGAGACCTTCCAAGGGAACGAAGGGATTGAAATCAAAGGAAAGAGACTGACATGCTTAGCCTATGCAGACATCTGTTTACCCTCTAAGTCTGGAGAGGAGTTGGAGCAAATGACCAGAGCACTAAAGGAGGCTGCAAGCAAATTTGGGCTAATCATAAACAAAGTACAAAAAACAAGAGTACCTCATTACGACACGTGGTCAAAGTCAGACTTCTGGTCATCTACAATCACTGCTGGTGGGAGACCAGTCGTACAAGGGAGTGCACGAGTTTAAATATCTCAAGGCACTTTTCACTGAGAACTTGTCATGTGAAGTGGAGATCAATGCCAGAATATAAGCAGGAAACCAATCTTGCCACGTCCTAACACAACTGCTTCAGTCCAGATATATCTCCAGACAGTTCAAGATTCGACTATACAAAACCCTGATCCAGCCTGTTGTTCTATATGGCTGTAAGACATGAAGTATCCAGAACCAGGACTTCCACAAGCTCCTCATTTTTAAGATAAAAGTGCTTTGGAAAATCTTTGGTCTGGTTCTGGGTGCAGACACAGGGGAATGGAGGATCAGACACAACCAAGAGCTTGAAGAACTATACCAGCAGCCCAACATAGCAGAAACTGTCAAAGCCAAACAAATGCAGTGGGCCGGCCATGTGGCCGGGATGGAAGATCACAGATGGCCTCGGAAGCTGCTAGATTTCACACCTACAGGAAAGGGATCCCCAGGGAGACCCAAGAGGTGTTGGAGGGATGGCCTGCGTGACGATTTAAACCAAGCACGTGGGCAGATCGCGGATAGCAGCAATGGACAGAATACAATGGAGGAGGGAACTTGTAGCAGCATGCGGTCCACTGGGCCTGATCATGTAGAAGAAGAAAAGAAGAAGAACTCCTGCATTTCAGCTCCATCTGCATACCACTTTAGATCTGCTTCTATAGATCTGTGTAAACTTTGACCATTTACTTGCTATGTAATCCACAAATTCATGTTAGCCAGGGGGGACCTTGACTGGTTTAGATGATCTGGTGAGTAAAATATATCAGGCTGAAAGACAGACTTCATACAGGCTGCTGAAGACACTTAAAAAGATGAATCTTCACTAGCGTTTTTTCCTTTCATGATTAAAATACTATTTTTACTTCTAAAAGCTGTTTTAGCTTTTCGACAAGCTGATGTGTAATAGCAGAGTCTCTTTGCAGCAGGAATTCTAGAAATTCACACTTTATGGCAAGCAGAATTTCTCTGGCTTCCACTAAAACAGTATTTGTCGCTAATTATTTGATGGATCCTAAAAGGTCTTGGGACTTAATATCAAGCTTCATTATGCTCTGATTAAAATTACTTTGTGACTGATGTTTCAATAAGCCAAGCAGCGTGAGCCAGCCGCCATCCAATCGTAGCAATGCTTTGAGCGCCACATACTCACCATGTTGCAGGTAAGTGCAGCACCTTGAGAAGTGTGGCCGGCTGTACACCAACAACACTGTATGTGTCAGTCAATTTTAAGCATGGTATAGTACATATTGTGGGGAATTTCTATAGATAAAACATCCATAGATAAGGAGAGACTGTATGACAGCATTCAGCAATCATAACATTTCATTCCATGCCCCACTGTACATGACAAACATGCTTTCTCAAACTTGGAGCAGGGGTACTTTATTTGTCATTGTCAATTATGCCTGCTATCCAGGCGGAGTCCCACTAATTTCATCAAAATTTTCACATTAAACAGAAAAGGGCCAGGATAAAGTCTGCATGAGCCATACATCAAGCATTGTCTGGTAAAGGTAAAAAATGATTCTTAAATTACTTGACTTAGAGTGTTTGCAGTAGTTAATGGCAACTTTGATTTTTGCTGCAATGCTCGTTTTTTAGATTCCTACATCCAATCTATAGATGCCGTTCACAGTCAGGCTAAACTGCTGATCTAAATCAGTAACGAACATGACGTATAGGTGGCGGCTCAAGATTTCACCTTTCGAGGTCCTCTTACTATAAATCAGGGTTCATATAATTCATTATGTGCTCACTTTACAAGATAGAGCACTGCTGTGATATATGGTAAAGCCCTCAAAGATAAATATGTTAGCCAAAGTAGACTTAGAAACAGTGATGCATCTGCTTTGGCTCGAAAATGGTTCAAATGGCTCTGAGCACTATGGGACTTAACATCGGAGGTCATCAGTCCCCTAGAACTTAGAACTACTTAAACCTAACTAACCTAAGGACATCACACACATCCATGCTCGAGGCAGGATTCGAACCTGCGACCGTAGCAGTCACGCGGTTCCGGACTGAAGCGCCCTAACCGCACGGCCACCGCGGCCGGCCATCTGCTTTGTCATATGCACTTCCTACATCCAGGACCAGAGTAGTAGTAAACCTTGAATAGCAAAGGTTATTTTGAAATCCAATGTGAAAATGTTCTTTTCAAAAACAAAATTCTGTAGTTGTTGACAACATAACATAATATAATTGGATAGAAAAAAATCTACTCACCAAGCAGTGGCAGGAGAAAAGGTTTTATGAGTGCAAGCTTTCAGAGCCAGTGGCTCCTCCTTCCGGCATAAAGGTTGAAGGGGAAGGAAGAGGATGAAGGAAAAGAACTGGAAAAGCTTTGTATAGTTGGTAAAGGATCTTGTGTTCTACCCCTCACTTGAGGCAGTTTTATTAAGCATCCAAATGTCTAAATCACAGACGAAGCCAATGTTAATGGTTGATATAATTAAGCAAGGAGTTGATAGTCTCCCATCGGGCGCCTCCCCAGGTGGCGGATAGGGCAATGCTCTCCAGATATGGAGGGTACCGGGGAAATAAAATACCCGGGGTGGACCAAAACTATCAACCGAAATCCACTAACGTCTGCCTGGTATCCAGCGGTTAGGGGTCAGCGTCTGTTCGCCTAGATGGTGCGGCTGCAGCAACCTTCTTGATCTCAACAATCAAGTCGTATTCCTCGTGATCTTTCCTCGGAAGGACCACCACCAAGTTAGTTTTCAACTTGAAAACCAAACATGATGATAACACAAGGAATGAATCCACTACCCCGGGCACCAGTCGCAAGGCTGGCTTTACCTGGTCATCGGATTCCGGGGGACCAGGAGCATCATGTTACGCCTAAGGTTGAGAACCAGACGACGTCCAAATTATTACACACAAAACAAAGACACTTCATCGGTACACTTAATACTAATACTCTTTTCAAACTGGGCAAGATCAAACAACTTACAGACGTGCTGCAAAAATTCCAGATCAAAATCCTTGCAATCCAGGAAACACGATTTACGGACGAAACCCATTTTGATACAGACAACTACAGGATCTACAAAGGAAAACCAGCAGTTAAAACTAATGAGAAAGGACTCAAACAGTTTGGCACAGCATTTGCAGTCCACAAATCTATCAGTGACTCTGTCATTGACTTCCAGTCTGCCTCAGAACGTATATCAACGCTCTCCGTCAAATCGGCCAACAAAGCATATACCTTGATCAACGCACACACACCCACAAATAACTATAACAAGAAGAACTGCCAGAAAGTGGATGACTTCTGGAATGACCTTGAAGAGACGACAAACAAAATTGCCAAACACCATGTAATAATCTTGTTAGGCGACTTTAACGCACAATTAGGTAAAGAGAAAAAATACAGGAAAATCACCGGAATCCATACAGCTCACAAGAGAACTAACAAGAATGGGGAAAGATTGATAAGCTTTTGCGAAAATTTCGGCCTCGTAATTATGTCAACACAATTCAAAAAACCCAACAAGAAACTGTATACTTGGAAGTCGCCCAACACAATGTTGGGTGAATTCCAGATAGACCATGTGGCCATCTCCAAGAGTAACACAGCAGAAATTCTGAATGTGAAAACGAGAAGAGGATTTTTTGACTCAGACCACCATCTTCTACAGATAAAGACCAGATTACAACCCAATAGAAAAAAACCAAAACTAAACAAAGTGCTGAGACCAGACCCCGAATACATAAAACTCAACAAGGAAAACATCTTACAGGAAATTAGTCAGACAAACACCACAAACTGGACAGAACTTGTGGACGTCCTCAAATCCACAATGAAATTGGGTCAACCC
Source organism: Schistocerca americana (assembly GCF_021461395.2). Classification (NCBI taxonomy): domain Eukaryota; kingdom Metazoa; phylum Arthropoda; class Insecta; order Orthoptera; family Acrididae; genus Schistocerca; species Schistocerca americana. The sequence goes on from NC_060121.1 coordinate 305,617,362, forward strand.
CCGAGAAGGAGAAAACACAGGTGGTGGAATATAATATGTGACCAAGCAATAGAAGAAAGGACCAATGCCTGGAAAAACTTCAATAGTCACAAAACATCAGAAAAATGGCAACAATTTCTAGTAATCCGAAAACAAACATCGAAAACTATTCGGAGGGAAAAAAGAAATTATGACAAACGGCGACTAGATGAGATAGAACAAGACTTTAAGAAGAACAACACCAGGAATTTTTATAAGACGTTTAAAGAACATATTGCAGGATACCAGCCACCCAATCTTTGCTTCAAGAAACTGGATGGTTCACTAGAAACTAACACGAAGAATAACTGCCAAATCCTCGCAGACTATCTCAACAAACTTCTCAACTGTGAAAGACCTACAGAGGACATTCACTACGAGACGTCTACACCAAATCCTGACGCTAAACTGCCAACCATCAACGAAATTGTAGAAATTATCAAGACACTGAAAAACAATAGAGCCCCAGGAGAAGATGGAATTATTGCAGAACTATGGAAACTAAATGATGAAAGATTAACAGGAAAAATTCACAAAATCATATTAAACATTTGGGAAACAGAACAGATCCCTTCTGAATGGAAATGCGCACTCATCCATCCACTCCACAAAAAAGGGGACAAAACTGAACCAAATAATTACAGGGGTATCTCACTCGTACCGGTCACATATAAAATCCTATCAAAAGTTCTCATGAATAGATTAGAAGAACAAGCTGACCCACAAATAGGAGAATACCAGGCTGGTTTTCGCAAGGGACGATCATGCATAGAGCAGATCTGGAATCTGAAAATGATTCTCCAGATGAGAAACACCCGAAACACAGTGGTTACTTTTGTAGATTTTAAAAAGGCCTACGACTCAATAGACAGAGTAGTGCTCTGCAAGACGCTGGAAGAATTCAGCATTGACAGAAAGACAAGAGCAATCATTCAGGAAACATTAACTGACACAGTCTCCAAGGTTAAATTTATGGGGGATATCTCGGAACCATTTGTAATCCAAACTGGAGTGCGACAGGGTGACGGACTTTCACCATTACTCTTTAATATCATTCTTGAAAAAATCATCAGGACATGGGAAAAAGAAGTCAAAGGAATCCAAATTGGCATTAGAAAAGATAATAGATTCAATGTGAAGTGTTTAGCTTTTGCAGATGACCTTGCAATCCTCACAAATAATAGAAAAGAAGCCACTAACGCCATAGAGAAGTTACACGAAATTGCACAAAGAACTGGCCTGCAAATCTCATATGAGAAAACCCAGTACATAGAAAGAGTGCCACAAGACAAATTGCCTATTGTGACAACCCATGGGAAAATCATACAAGTACCACATTTTAAATACCTGGGAGAAATCATTCAGCCATCAGGGATCAACCTAAAGGCCAATGAGGAAAGAATAAAAAAATTACAGAAAGCATATAAACTCACGTGGAACTATTATAACAAAAAGTCCATATCCACTAACGCAAAATTGAGGCACTACAACACTGTCGTACTTCCGGAGGCACTGTATGCATCTGAAACAACACAAATAGGTGGGCAAACTAAAATCAAAGAAATAGAGAAACAAGAAAGGAAAATTCTCAGGAAAATTTTTGGCCCGATACAAGAGCAAGGAATCTGGAAGAAGAGACCAACATCAGAATTATATAAATACACAGACAAGATTACAGATACAGTAAGGAAAAGAAGAATGCAGTTCTACGGACATATCCACAGGATGAATGAAAACAGAATTTCAAAGCGAATTCTTAAAGTCACAACTCAGGCAGGGGAAAAACAAAATGGATAAAAGAAGTTGAAGAGGACCTCAGACAAGCACAAATAACAGTAAACGATGCAGAAAACAGAACTGAATTCAGGAACATCATCAAAAAACATAAATTTGACACCACAACACAGAAGAGACCAGGATGCAAATGGACAGCAGAGCGAAAGAAACAACACAGTGAACACATGAAGAAAATTTGGGCTCAGAAAAAACACAAACAATCATCATAAAGGAATTCAAGTTCAAACGCTCTCTTAAATGGGAATAATCGAAAATAATAATAATAAGCAAGGCTTTGGTCTTTACCCAGACTGGATATCAGAGTAATTACATATGTGGTCCATTCAAATAGTGTGTTGTCTTATAACTAAATTTCATTAAAATGTTCTAACAGAATTCTCTGGTCATGGGCAATTTGCTTAACTGCTTAGCACAGTTTAATGACACTCAAGAGTTATTTCAGGCTTCACCCAATTCTTTTGTAAAAGGTTCCACACACATTTTTGATGACCTGTTTGTTGATCCTTTGTGACATTGCCAACTAAGAGAGAGGAGGCGAGTGGGTGGTGGAGGGGGAGCAAAGAGGTTGGGGGAGCAAAGAGGTTGGGTATGCCGGACACCCCCCCCAGAAACTGAAGTACAGAGTGTTTATTCATTGCAGAATTCTCACAGAGTTGTAGGAGTGAGTGGATAACCACCATACCTCTGGGGTAAAAGTGATTTTTGTATGATCTAAAACATTTAAGTTTTTGTGGCACGACTTGTCTCAAAACTGACAAACTCATTTGTATCAAAATTGTCATTTTAGACTCTTGCCTCCCACCTCCTGGATAAATTTCTGGGGCATCCATGTAAGGGGGTATACACAATCCATTTAAAAATTAGTTTTACAAAACAAACCTTTAGTAATTGTGGAAAAATTAAACAACTTACAGGAATTTCTGGTACAACACTGTCGTATCTGTAATCAGTTTCCTGCCAAATCCTACAAGGGAAATCTTGATGTATAGCTTGTCTTATCCGCTGTGGCAGTTCATCGTTTCCCTGATCTGGAGGAACAAACACACTTGTCTTTAACATAATCCCTTACACAGAAGACCACTGGGGTTAAATCAGATGATTGTGGTGGCCAAGATACTGCTCCACCCCATTCAATCCAAGTCAGCATATTCCTACGGAGGTACGCAACAACTTCTGAATGACAGGCATTTCATACCTTCCACACTGCAGCATTAGACATATTTAATTCTAAGCTTGCACATCTTGTTGACTTACCCGGGCTACAATATAGGACTAGTTCAATTGCTGCATCAGACAACTGGCTTACCCTGACATGGCATCCTATGTGACACACAGACAGTTTTGGTGAAATGACTGTCAATTAATAAATACCCTGTATGTTTGACTTCCTCTTTATACTGCTGTTGGAGAAATCTTATTAGAAAAATCTTCTAACCAGTTGCTCATGCCATTTCTAAGGGCACATATATCTTGCATTTCACTCAATATATGAGACACTGTCATGCATCTTGATATCTTTTTACAGTACTCTCTCCAACTGGGCTTCTCAGAGACTTAAAGGAAGACTCAGATACATTTTTGCCATTTTCCTAATTGAAATATTTTTCACATGTATCGTTTCATTCATATTTTGTATAAGCTAATCTTCATTGCGCTATCACACGCGGATATTCTGAACTGCTATAGGATGATGCTGGTTCTTACAGATTTTGAACAGGCGCCTGTAGGAAGAAGCTTCATTTAAAATGTTTATAAATTTTTTCTTTCAGAACAAGGTGCAATGAGATTTTACTACTAATTGAAATAAAACTGCACATCATATTTCTTTCAAACAGGCAAAACATTTTATTGTGTAACAACATAGTCTTAAATTCTATAACAGTCACATGATTGACAATAAACAAATGCATGACAAATACATCATGAAACAATGTGTTCAAATAATATAAATACAATAACTGAAAAATTAAACTTGTGTACTTTTTCTCGTAAGGGCTAGACATTTACCTAAGTTAAAGCCCATGAATGATACATTTGAACTTTGTTCTTAACACCAAGCAAACATCACACTAACCAAAGAGCACCATGAAGAGTAAAACAAAATTTATTATTATTGCTAAGTAAGAGAATCTACTACTTCCTGGTGTGCAAAAAAAAATCTCAGCACACATTACAAGAACTCTTTAACAATTTTGAACAAAGCGCACAAATTTTTTGAAGGGTTAATTATCATTTCTTATAAATAACTGGAAGACAAGGCACTGGCAAAAACTGTTCACTATATTATGCTCAAAATGCAGTAAAATAGCTGTGCAACATCTCTTGGAATAACTAAAATAACATTTTAAATACATATAAATTGTGTACAAAATATAAAATAGAATCATTACATACCACTATAAGGTGTTGACAAACACAAAATTCTCTGCTTTATGGGCTCCCAGATTTATACATTTCAGATGAAGGCATTTCAATTCCTTCCTAAATTTCAGCCTAAGCCTTAATATCCCAAAGCTTACACGTTTTCAGGCATAATGCAATTGTCAACATAAATGAATGATCAATAATAAATGAAAATGTAATTTACATAATTTTTACACTATTTACACATAAATACCATATTTAGTGGAAAGTTATATGTACAATTCTTACACTGTACACATGAATCTATAGCATGCACAGAAAGTGAGGGAAGCTTTCAGTGCATTGAGCATTTATGTTTGAGGCGAACTCTTTTTGGACAAACGTGAACACACACACACACACACACACACACACACACACACACACACACACACACACAGAGAGAGAGAGAGAGAGAGAGAGAGAGAGAGAGAGAGAGAACAGAAGGGCAGGGGACAGAATAATGAATTCATGAATTAAGAGGTTAAAACTGTAAGTCAAATTAATTGAACGCACTTTCAAGCTTACTCTGTCAACAAACTCACTTCAGAAAACACACTTACACAGACAATGTGTAAACAGAATGCACAGGCAAGGATTAACAGTTTATGTATATTGTTGAGTCACACAAAGAAACACATTATTTATGTAATTTGTGTAACTTGGATGCTTTTAGTCGGATGAAAACAACCAACCCTAAAGATAATAACAGAAACAATGCACATACTATGTAACAATTCTTTTGTCCAGGACACATAGATACTGACACTAATTCAATGAACAAAGTTAAACTGTTCTTGAAAGTTAAGTGTAGAAACACTGTGGTAGTCCTGATATTAATTATAAGGCAGTCAGTACTAATTCTATCATTAACACAATTATTTTAAAATATCTTAAATTCTTACATTTAACTGTAATACCACCACTACAGCAGCAGTGTCTTACACATAACTGACATTAGAAAGTTAAAACTTTACATACACAATGGTAGCTTAATATTAACTTTATACCTAAAATCAGTCTTATTATTTGTGAAGTGTAAGAATGCATCAGATTTCAACAGCATGTTATATTACTTTATGAATGCAACATTCCACTTAAGACCCATGTGCATCACAAATGGACACAAATTGATACAGCACATTCAGAAATTTGAATGAAAATATACTGAAAAGTAACAACCATGTGAATAATTCATATTCTCCAAAATTATTGGTCATAAATCTTCATTTATGGCAGTAATGTACTGTATTTTCACATTTTCACAATTATTGTACAATGATTAAAAAATCCTAACACAAGATGAAGGGCTTTATATGTGCTCCATCAATACACTGATTGACAGCAAAAAAATCCTTGTAAATTCTGAATTCTGGATGAATGCTATATGTCTGATCAGTAAGATACACTGGCTAGTGGAAGACATAATTATTAGTAAATTTTTATGCATACTGCCATTATCTACATTTTCAGCAATAGTGCTTTTAACACAGGAAGACATCATTTGTAAACAATTGTGCATTGGAAGTAATGGGTCTCTGTCCTTAACTTTCTGGTTCCAAATTATAAAGCACCTGAAACCCTATAAATAACTATGTAGATACGTAATCAACAACATTTATATTTAACTGTGATACAGTCATTACAAAATTATGTTATTCTTCATTACGATGACATTATGAATGGTTTTAGAATACAATATTTGTAACTGTCTCAGAAGAAAAATGCACAGTGGAACATAAAGGCGATACAACAAAAAGTGATATAACAATAAGTTTAATTACTTATATCTCAGTACATATATTTCCATTTCTAGAACACTATATTACACACATTCACAAAGCCCCTCCCCTATACACAAACAGCATCTCTTGGAATCTGGGAATTAACAACTTCATTTAAAACATGGGTAAGTCACTTCAACCTGAATATCAAATGTATAAATTATTTTAACAAATGCATATAAAAATACAATTTATCTTAAAAGCAAATGAGAAGTATTCAATGATTTGAGAATGGATCAAAAAATACTACATATCATAATTGATGCTCTCAAGAAAGTGACATGTGGTAATGAAATGTTTAAGCAGCATTACCAAAAGTACCTACATTACTAATTGGTATGTACTGACCTTGACTAAGTCATCTGATGAAATGTGCATCAAATTCAAAAAAATTGAAAATCAATTATAATGAAACAATGTCAGCATTCTACTATAAATTTCAAAGATTAATTAGTCTCTTATTTGGGTACATAATTACCAGTGGCATGTTATACGTACTGAAAATGGTGTTTCATTATTGCCAAACAAGCAGCTTACCATGAATGTCTGACATCACAATGAGCTCAGATGTGACATACTTCAAAATTGGGCATATGTCTATGGTGGATGAGATGACAGTTTCGAATGTTCTATGAATTAAAACAGGTGAAAAACTCAGTCACCTGCTTTTATCTGCCACTCATTTAAGGCACCATTTAGTACCACGACAGGGACGCACAATTAGGTATATTTACTAATCTGAATTGCCATTATTTAAATTTCTTGAGGCTTAAATTGTTTATTCAGTGTTGTGCAAATAAACTAATCTGTTTCTACATTTGCTCCAGTCAGAAATTACAACAATGTGTAAAGTTACCATCCCAACAAAGTGGAAAATATTTCTTACACATTCATTACGGAATGTCCAAGTAAATGCATTGAACATGGAATGTTCAACATCAAATATATCCAGAGTTGAAGAAGTCAATGCAGAGGTTCAAACGTCAGGAGACGCGGGAGTTGATCGAGTTGATGGCGAGGGTTTAGTTCCTTCGAAATGCTTTACTTAATGTAAATGCAGAACTCAACATCGCTCTCGAGGTGGAACAAACGAAGAAGAGAAGAAGGTCGCTACTCAAACGAAGCGATGAGGGATTCCCCGCCAGTTTGAAGTGCTTCCGAGGCCCGCCGACAGTACGATCTATCGGAAAGGTGCTCTTCTCAAACAGACATGAGGAAATTGCAGACGGGAAGTTCGATCTGCTCCAACTAGACAATGGAAGTGAGTACTTTGGAGATGAGACGATCACACAAACATTGTTTCAGTATTGTCATCATGCAAGTATCATATTTCATATGTCAGTTCAGTCTATTCCGGGGATGGTTTATGATGAATGTGGAAAGAAAAATTTTTTAATTGATTTGAACTATAAGCTTTTGGTGAGCCGTAATTTTTCTTGAAAGTGACCAGAGGGATCTGATAACTTACTAAAACAAGGATAGTCCAGCTGGATTCCTAGTCTGAAACAAATTATCAGAGGAATTAAATGCACACTGAATAAAGATGAATGCTTGTTAGTTTTTCATTTGCTTCAATCCTATACTAGACATTACTTTCAGATTTCCTAACAATGCTTATCTACCTTCTTGATCTTTACTTCTCAATTTTTGCAGTACAACTACTGTTACATTCAGGAACTATCTACAAAAATATCTTACAAATAATAATAATAATAATAATAATAATAATGTAGTCATAAAAATGAAAATAGGCAGCATTTAAACCACCTGCTATCAAAAATAGATTGTATGAAACTAGAAATTAAATGCCAACAATTGTAAAATTTAGAAACAAGACATTTCAAGTAGCAAATTACTATCCCGTGATACAGTATTAAAATTAATTTTTTTGGAATACAATTTAACTGCGCGAAAGAAAAACAATTTCAATATTAAGTTTCAAATGTGGAATAAATTCAGCCATTTAGTTCAATTCTTTTAATTTAGTATGTATTTCTGAATTCTAATTTAGCACAGAGGAGTAAAACTACTACACTAGCTCAGATAAAAATCAGTATTATCTGTTAGAAACCAGATCTTTGAACACATTTTTTTGAGCTGATCTCCATAAAACACACTTAATATTACAAAAATAATAAAATTTAATTGACACAACTGACAAAGAGATAACAACCTAGATTATAATGGTTACATCTAATTCTAGTGCTGAAAAGTAAGGCATCTCATGAGTACATGTGAACAGGTTCACAGTCTCTAAAGGCCCTAATTAAGACCATTTTGTAAATAAGTTAAATGCTATTTCCTGTCAAGTAGTCATATTAAAAGGCATCACAACAGAACTGGTTATCGATACAGATGTTAGTTCTGATAATTTACACTAGCCATTTAATGTTTACAATTTTTGGCTTAAGCTTTGGTCTTTGAAAGTTATCGTTAAGCTCACAAAATAAGGTATTCATGAGCTAAACGAAGATTCTTACACACTCCAGTAAGGAGATTCTCAAAAATAGTATGTTGTAGGCTTAAAAATATTACAAAACATGTTATGGAAACCTTCTATAAAAATTCAGTACAGAAATGTTCTTTTATGACAGCACTTAGTAAGGCACATCGTTTTTAATGTATGTAACAACACTTGCTTACACTGTTTCTTTCCAACATCAAAAAATATGAACATTTTTAATGCTTCAATATACAATATAAAGTAGTCCCATAATGAATATACAGTGCAGAAACTCATATTGTGCTCCCTGATAAAAACTAAGTTTCAGTGGAGCATAAGAGATTCCAAATTTCTATGTAGGATTGTATCCTTTACGGCATTAAACACAACCTTGATGTTTTCAGTGTCAACAGCTGTTGTAAAATGATGAAAAAGTGGCTTCCTTGGATCACGTTTCACATTAGAAAACATGTTTAGAATAAATGTCTGTACACTAACCAAATTATGTGGGTCTCCTACATACTGTGGAAAATGTTTTCTAATGTCCGTTTTTCTAGACTTCAGTTTTTCAATTAACAAATCTGTTTTATTCATGAATAAAATGATTGAGACACCACGAAATACAACATTGTTAACAATTGTATCAAAAATGTTTCGAGATTCTTCCAACCTATTTGTTTTCCTGCAAAAGAAGAAAAATTAAATCTGAATTAGTGACCAACATTCACTGAAGAGCTATATTTAAGTGTAGCAAAAATATAAATGAATCGTGTATAAATTAACACTGCCAAGAAACATCACACAACAAATTCAAGTCATGTCATTTCAAAAATTTAACAGATTATATTAGTTAAGATTTCTACTCAAAACTGAAATAGTGATAACAGTACAGACGTTGTCACAAAAAAGAATTTTTGTTACAACTATCTTTTACTCTAAGCCCAGACAAAGGTTCTTGCAATATTTCCTTCAGGACATTTTGTCACAGCATCACCCAACTGGATGTCAAAGAATGATGTATGTTACACATGATATTGGTATGAGCAGCAACAGTATGTATTTCCTGAATCTATATGTAGAAGGGAAAACTGATATTTATGCAGTCACTTATTTTGAAGTCTACTTGACCCAGTAAAATCAGAGTTAAGAGGCTCATCTCTTGTATACAAACCGTCATTCTACAATAAGTTACTTTAAAACAGTATTCAACTAAAAACAAAAGTTCAAGTTAGGTGTTACTAATTTTGTAATGATGATTAGAAATACAACATTGGCACTATTTGAAATATAAAATCTATTTTGGATGAGTAAAATTTATGCTAACAGAGTAGTAATAACTGAAAATGAAGGAAGCAAGTCTGTTTTGAACTAGCCAATTTTGCTTTTTATGATCCAATTCGGAGTATTTACACATCCATCATCAAACGGTTAATTTCAATACATTACATAAGTTGTCAACTTAAAAAATTTCTTTAGACAACATGAGGGGGTTCAATGCTCAAAATCCATTCTCAAAATTATGCACAATTAAACATTTCAGTTTCTGGGTGATACTGTTTTTGCATTCCGCATTGTGCCATGGTTACAACTAAAGGTAAAATAATAGTAGTATAACAAAAAAGCATTCAATTTTTAGTATATCTGTAAAATATGGCTACATTAGATGATAAGGGAATCACAAATACACAGCATAGATTCCAGATCAGACTTGAGGTAAACTGCATGCAAGAGAAGGTGGAGATGAAATTGTGATGACATAATTTACAGAAAGATAAGAAATTAAAAAAGAAAGAAAGAAAGAACAAATGGAACAACAGACTGATTTATATATTGGACAAGAAGGATGGGTTAGCCACTGAAAGGAAAATTTTCACGGGTAACATAAGATGCTCCACACTCCTCTTGGAAAGCAATGTCGTTCTGGATAACATGGAAATCACTGAGAAATTGTTTCAGGGATGGGTAGATGTAGCAGTGGGGTAGTTAAAGAATGTTCTACAGTTTTCATAGGTACCAGTAACCCCCCCCCCCCCCCCACACACACACACATTCTTAAAAAAAAAAATTGGTGTATAAAATGCATATCACTTTCATGACACCAAATCTCCTGAATACAATGATATAATTTTGCAAGCACATTCAGTGACATACGTGGATGCTGTATGCAAAATGAGCTGAAAATAGATTCAGTTGTATAGAATTAACAAATTAAATCATCATTCCTAATGCTGAAGTTTTACTGCATGAACAGGGAAAATGCATTACACACTTTTCCTTTCATTATTCTGTGTGGGCTGTCAGGGAAAAAAAGTTTTGAAAAGGTTTAGTATTATACATGAAGTTTTTTGGAAGTCACTGAGTGCTCTCATTCTCAAATACAGGATGAATATAGTCTGCCTCAAGACACATACATGGTTTCTAACCTTAATACTTGAATTATTGTGTTGAAAGTTTAACGTAAGATTATACTCCTAACGAGCTCATTATGATAGCATTTAAATTTTTTTAATTCAGTCAATAATTATATAAAATACTAAAAAATATGGTTTTGTTTCCCCTGGAAAACATTACAGGCAACCTACCACTGGGACTGGGGAACATGAACTGGGATAGCAGTTTATCAATTTAGATTGCCAAGACATTAGATAAATCAGATACAGTGCTACACTCATTACAAATTTTAGTTAGCTGGGTAATATCACTGTAAAATAATCTGTGGATGAATAGATATGTCAACTTAATATATGAACAAACAACAAAAAGTAAAACAACATTAAAAGTTAATAAAACCATTCCTGTAGGCAATTACTAATACTAAACAGGTCTAACTACACAGTGATTTACACACTGTGAACAATGCTCTTTTATAAACAGTCCAGTCACATTAATGTGACCACCACCTACGTTCAACATCAACTTGCAATAACCACTTACAGATGGCAATGCTAGCAGTGGAGGGTATAAAACATGTCGAGAGGATGCAGAAAACAGTGCAGTCGTCATCACAATACAGAAACGCAGAGACTTACATGAATTGGATAAAAACTGATGGCAATACTGTCGTCACACAAAGATATGTGTCACATGGCATGCCTGCTGTCTGTAGCTGATAGTAGAAGGTCAGTTGAAGTAGTGCAGTGAGAGCTGGCAGCTGTTCAAATGGCTCTGAGCACTATGGGACTTAACATCTGAGGCCATCAGTCCCCTAGAACTTAGAACTACTTAAACCTAACTAACCTAAGGACATCACACACATCCATGCCCGAGGCAGGATTCGAACCTGCGACCGTAGTGGTCGCACGGTTGATGGCAGCTGTATTTGAGTCAGTTACTGTGTGTACTGTCTGAAAGCATGGAAGGCCAGTTCAAAGGCCCAAACAATATGTTTAGGAAATGCGAACTATATGCGTGGTTCATGATTGATGTGGTAGGTGCTCGGAGTGCAAAACGTTGCCTTCTGGCACTGCATTCCGTCATCCTTTAAGACAGTGCATTATGCCACATGACGAATCCCATGCAGAAGCTCCTGCATTCGTAGGGGTGGGGGATTATGGAACATCCAGCATATTCACCCAATATGAGTCTGTACGATTATGGGATGCTTGCCAAAATGAAGGAACCTCTACGTGGCACACACTATAACACAAAAAAAGACATCATCCCTGCCATTGGGCGACCTTGCAAGATGTCAGAGATGGATGTGCCAAAGATGTACGTGCCAAAGATATACGATGCCTTCCATTTGTGTGGAAGAAGGTGATCGAGATGCAGTGCGATTATACTGAAGGCATGTAACAGTGAACGCCTGACAAAATGTGATTTGAATTACAACCGTGTTTCCATTATTTTTTATCGAACCATGTAACTGACATCCAAGAGGGCACAATCAGTGGCTTTCGGGCCAAAGGTGAAAGCATTTCCAAAATGGCTAAGTTTGCAAAGTGTTCATGAGCCAGTGTGGTTAAAGTATACTGATGGCCTATCCCGAACCAGCACAGAGGCAACTGTGGTGTACCGCAAGCTATAGATGACAGGTGAACAATGGCTGCAGAAATGTGTATGGAGCAAAAGATGCAACTGCCGAGTAACTGATTCTCCAAGTGAACAAAAGAGTACCAACAGTGTCTCCTCAAAAACCATTTAGGGACCACAGCTGAGTAAGGGCCTCTGCAGCAGGCACCTGGTTAAGGCAGTCTTGTTGACTGCTGTTCATCGACGACAAAGGCAGGAATTTGCATTCCAATCTGCGACTGGACGTCCACTGAGTGGTGACAGTAGGCCTTTTCAGATGAATCACGTTTTATGCGCCATTGGACAGGTGGTCATTGGTTTTGTTTTTGTTTTAAGCGCCCACATATCAACCTTAGAAAACTAATACAAAAAGGAAGTTAAAAAGAGACTAAAAGTTAAGCCCAACTGATGGAAGGAAATAAGAGCTAAGAACAAGGACTTCCTCTTGGTGAAAGGTTCACAAAATACACTGTAGAGACAACAGAGGTCCCAAACCAAATGTCCTTTACCATATCTCTTTGATGGATAACAAGTAAAATACAATCAGCAGCCCACATGTTGTTCACTATAACGGCCAATAGCTCACACAGCAAACACACACTAGAAAGTAAGCAGTTAAAAAAACAGGATTCAGTCAGGAAATGGCAAATGGCAATGAGCACAAACTAGTGTGGATCACCATTTAATAAATGGCAATGGCTACAAAGACTGTGTCCAATACACAATGAAGCTAAAATGGTCTCCTTGTGGCGAGAGGAGGTTGGTTAAGTCGCTGGGAAAGGTTTAATTCCCCGAAGCTTGTTCCCATGAAGAGGAGACTAGTGGTGATGCCAAAGTGACACCACCTGCTGACAGACGGCAACATGGGGATTGTCCAAAGGAATGAAAGAGCTAGCAGGCCAAGGAGCAAGGACTGCAACTTTGGCAGCAGCCTCATTTCCCATCAGATCAATGTGACCAGGAACCCAGGTGAACATCAGAGCAGCTCCCTCAACAGCGAGCAAGTGGAAGCTTTCTTGAACCTGTTGCACTAAGGAATGGACTGTGTACAGCACACACAGGATCTGAAGGGCACTGAGCAGAGTATACAACACAATTAAAAAGCCTGTGTCACTGGATATACCGGGCGGCATGATAGAGGACGAAGAGCTCTATTGCATATATTGAGCAGTTTTCTGGAAGCCAATACCGAAAATGAGTCAGTGTCAGTGACGAAAGCACACCCGAAACCACAGTCAGTCTTAGAGCCATCAGTATACACAAAGGAGCTATTGCTAAGTTGCGTGTGAAGGTTGAGACACTTACAGCGATAGACTGGATCCAGAGTAGAGTCCTTAGGAAGCAAATGAACTCCAAGATGGACACAGGCCACCGTATGAAGCCAAGGTGGTGAAGGGTTCACACCTGTTGGGAATGTGGCAGGTATCATGCAGTTAAGCTGCAGAAGCAGGAGCCGAAAGCTAATTGTGGGAAGTAACAGAGAAGAAGGGCGCAGCCCATACTGAGGCAGTCAAGTGAGTAATCGAAAAAGGAGGCGTAGCATGGGTGGTTGGGCATGGCAGACAAAAGGCATGTATATTGGCTGAGGAGAACATCACACCAGTATGACAGTGGTAGCTCAGCAGCTTCTGCATACAGCCTTTCAATTGGGCTAGTGAAGAAGGGGCCAGTGGCCAAACGAGTTCCACAATGGTGGATTGTATAAAGACGGTGTAAGATGGATGGACATGTGGATGAATGAACAAAACACTCAGTTTAGTTTGGAACAGACATGGAGTTGGTACAAACGGAACAGGGTGGTCCAATGAACTCCCTAGGAAGTAATGCTTAGGAGACGGTCACTAAGGGACCACCTATAGTATGCAGCCACATAAGACATGTAGGAGGACCAACACAGAATGGGTGCTCCACAGAACTCACGGACTTCGAACGTGGTCAGGTGACTGCGTGTCACTTGTGCCATACGTCTGTACGCGAGATTTCCACACTCCTAAACATCCCTAGGTCCACCATTTCCGACGTGATAGTGAAGTGGAAATGCGAAGGAACATGTACAGCACAAAAGCTTACAGACTGATCTCATCTGCTAACTGACAGACACTGCCTACAGTTGAAGAGGGTCATAAAGTCTATTAGGCAGACATCTATCCAGACCATCACACAGGAATTCCAAACTGCATCAGGATCCACTGCAAGTACTATGTCAGTTAGGCAGAAAGTGAGAAAACTTGGATTTTATGGTCGAGTGGCTGCTCATAAGCCACACATCACACCAACAAATGCCAAACGATGTCTTGCTTGGTGTAAGGAGCATAAACATTGGATGATTGAACAGTGAAAAAACCTTGTGTGGCGTGATGAATCACGATACACAATGTGACGATCTGATGGCAGGGTGTGGGTATGGCGAATGCCCTGTGAACGTCATCTGCCACTGTGTGTAGTGCCAACAGTAAAATTCGGACATGGTGGTGTTATGGTGTGGTGGTGGTTTTCATGGAAGGGGCTTGCACCCCTTGTTGTTCTGCATGGCACTATCACAGCAATGCACAGCCTGTGGCAGAGTGGTTACATGACAATAACATTCCTGTAATGGACTGGCCCACACAGTCCTGACCTGAATCCTTTAGAACACCTTTGAGATGTTTTGGAACGAGGACTTCATGCCAGGCCTCACCGACAGACATCGATTCCTATCCTCAGTGCAGCACTCCATGAAGAATGGGCTGCCATTCCCCAAGAAACCTTCCAGCACCTGATTGAACGTATGCTTGAGAGAGTGGAAGCTGTCATCAAGGCTAAGGGTGGGCCAACACCATTTTGAATTCCAGCATTACCAATGGAGGGTGGCATCAACTTTTAAGTCATTTTCAGCCATGTGTTCGGATACTTTTGATCACATAGTGTAGCTCATGGGAGAAATGGTGCAGTAGCTAGAAGGAGGGTTTTTGTCCTTACCGGGCTTATGTATAGGTGTGACAGTGGCTTCACGCCAGTGTCTGGTAAACATGCCATCTGCCCAAATGAGATTGTATGTATGAATGAGAAATTGCTTGCCTGAACGACATATGTGCTGCAACATCTGAATGTGATCATCATCTGGCCCTGCGGCAGGCAGAAGATCGGGATGAAGTGAGAGCATGATCTAGCTTGCTCATAATAAAGACGATATTGTAGGATTCATGATTCTGAGACGATAAGGGTATCGCCCGAGCCGCCTCCACTCGTTTCCGAGGGAGGGAAATGGGGAGATAGTGAGTAGAGTTCAAAATCTCCACAGAATAGTGGCATGAGGTGTTGGAGATAGCAATAGGGTCCACAATGACATCATCTGCTAAGGTTAGCCCGGGAATCAGGAAATGGACCTTGGTCCCAGAGAGCTGACTGGAGATTACCCTACACAACGGAAATGGGAGTGAAACTGTTGAAGGAATTAGTGAATGAAGCCAGCTATTTTGCTATCCCAAAGAATGTGAAGACACTACACACGCAACTGTTGATGATGAATACAGTTTGCCATTGTAGGATGATGGTTAGAAACGCGGAGAGCACGTCTCTACGTGCATGCCTGAGTCCACCGGGTGAACAAGATACGGAGCGGCAAGGATGAAGTGCGAAGTATGGAATGTTCTGTGGCAGTAAGGATAATGTTCATAAGGTACTCTACATGGTCATCACAAGTGGGGAAATGTTGTTTGTCAAAGATCACCAAGGAGGAGTAAAGCCTCCAGTTGGCCTTAGAAAACTAACAGCTGGGTGTACACGTAGGTGGGGTAGGAGTCAGCAAACGGATAGCACGCAAGAAATGGTCACTTGAGCACATGTCACGGAGAACAGACCACTCGAGATGATGAGCAAGCTGGGCAGTGCAGAATGAGAGGTCCAGATGAGGACAGGTGTGTGTGGAGTCTGAAAGAAACGTGGGTGCTCCAGTGTTAAGGCTGATGAGGTTGAGTTGACTGAGGTCAGCCAAAAGGAAACCTCTTGGAAACATACTGGAAGAACAAGCTGGAGGGAGTCTGCCTTGGTGACACTGAAGGATGGAGGGATGCAGCATTGCAAAGAGAAAAGGTTAAGCAAGGAAGGATAATGCTGACTGCAACAGCTTGCAGCCAAGTGTTCATTGAGATGATATGGCTATGACTCCCCCACAAGGTCAAAGCATGCTGGAAGGAAACTCGAGAGGTCAAAGTGGTCGTGAAGACGTAATTTTGTTTCTTGGAGGCAGAGAACAAGTGGATGCTGTGATTTCATGAGCAGCTGTAATTTCTCCTTGTTGGATCTAATGCCGCAAATGTTCCATTGCAGAAGAGTCAGAAAGGGGAATGGAAAGGAGAGAACAAATGAAGAGAATTTACCTTGGCAGCTGCCAAGTGCCAGCCTTCAAAGACTCACTACTACAAGGCACAGAGGCTGGAGGATCCTGTTCCATAAGATCTACCGAGGCATTGGCATACTACCTGAGTCAGTCTGGGGATTCCAGAGCAGAAAAACGGTAGGCAGTACAGACTAGTGAAACTGAGGTTGGCTGGGTAAAGAGTATCATGTGGCGACACCATTGAAGATGATCTCCTAGTCTGGGAAAGAGAAGACTGTTTGCGTTTGATTGATTTCTTAGAGACTTTGCAGTTGGACAGATGAAGACTCAGATGTCTGTCAGCTGGAAGGATTTAAAAAGTCTTCACTGGAGTAGTCTTTTTGTCCTTTCCGGCCTGCTAGTTGTGTAGCAGATAATTTCGCCACCAGGGGCGAACATTTGGTGGCTTGTTGTGCAGCAGTAGGAGTAGGAAGAGGAGGACATGGGGATGCTATCGAGATACTGGATGATTTTACAACTGCAATGCTGAACTGGAGGTCGCAAGTACAAGTATGCACGACCATATCCTTCATGGACTGAGGCATACCAGGAACGATACTGTAAGTGCCAGATGGTAAGATGAAAGGCTTTCGATTAGCCAATAACTTGCGAGCGACAGGGTAATATACTTTTTTTCTTCACCCCGATCTGCACTGCCTGCTCATTAAGATACAAGGGCCATTCACAGGATGAGGTGGCATGGTCGCTATTACAATTGATACAGTGGTGAGAAGGCGGTGGACAATCACCCCCATGAGCATCCCTACCACAACAACACATTTGGCCATTTTGAGAGGACATGCGAGTGTGGTTGTAATGTTGACACTGGTAGCAACGCAGTGGGTTTGGGATATATGGTTGGACCATAATGACTTTATAGCCTGCTTTGATCGTTGGTTGAAGCATTACACAATCAAATGTGAGAAAACGAGTGAGTGTGGGCACTGAGGTTGCATCAACCCCCGATCAGAGTGACAAGTTTGGATTTCTACCTCATCAGCCCATCAAGCACCCCAGTGTAAATGGCACCACCCGAGGAATTCAGCATTTGGTGAGCCTTGACGTGAGCAGGATAGCCATGGAGGAGTGAAGCTGTAAGCAGTTGCTGGGGTTGCTCATCACAACTGGTCTCACTAAGTTCCATTACGTACACAAGAGTAGGAGTTCACTGGGCTGCAAGTGCATCAACACTTTTCTGAACAATACATGAATTAACTGTAACAAAGGACTGACCTCCTTTGGTGTGTAATACCACGAGGAATCGAGGTGCACCTGGGAGTGTCTACGAATCTTTAGCCTGACAGACAGACTCAGACGAAGGTGACTGGTTCATAGTGAAGAAATCCCCTATGGCTGCCAGCATCTCTGATGGTGTGCTCCTAACTAGCCCCCCCCCCTCCCACCCCACTCAGAGGGAGGCTCACCTGCCTTAGGTGATTTTTCACACCTGAGGTCATAACTCCCATACTCCTGACAAAAGGGACCAATCGGCAATCTGGGAAAGTAACAGCTCAGGCAGTTACCCCTCCCTGGGCCTGGACTGTACCAGGGGATACATGCAAACCCTACCTGTCGACCCAGTGCTGGGAATTATGAATTATGCAGTCACCTGTTAAATGTGTAACATGTGGGCCAGCCTTCAGGAGTGTACAGGGAGGAAGAAGAAGAAGAAGAAACCTCAAATGCTGAAGTGGAGGAAGGGTAGGAGATGAAGAACGAAGGAAGAAAGAAAGAAAAAACAGATGAGGGACTGGTCTGAAAGGCAAGCTGGAAGGCTATCGAAACTTCAGAACACATTCCTAAAAATATCCCAGACATGTTCCCCAATGGAGAAGATACATCTACATCTACATTTATACTCCACAAGCCACCCAACAATGTGTGGCGGAGGGCACTTTACATGCCAGTCATTACCTCCCTTTCCTGTTGCAGTCGCGTATGGTTCGCGGGAAGAACGACTGCCGGAAGGCCTCCGTGCACACTCGAATCTCTCTAATTTTACATTCATGATCTCCTTGGGAGGTGTAAGTAGGGGAAAGCAATATATTCGATACCTCATCCAGAAACGCACTCTCTCAAAACCTGGACAGCAAGCTACACCGTGACATGGAGCGCCTCTCTTGCAGAGTCTGCCACTTGAGTTTGCTAAACATCTCCGTAACGCTATCACGATTACCAAATAACCCTGTGACAAAACACGCCGCTCTTCTTTGGTTCTTCTCTATCTCCTCTGTCAATCCAACATGGTGTGGATCCCACACTGATGAGCAATACTCAATAGCAGGAAGATAGACATGAAGCATGGCAAGGGAAGAGGTGCTGCAAAGGCTGGGACACTTTGGCAGCCATGTACGAACTCACCAAAGAGTAGCGAGCCCCCTGGGGGGAGATGGCCATTGGCTTGTACAATGTGGAAAGTCTGAAATCATACACACAGCAACAATTGCTGGAAGTGATCATGCCAGAGGAGGGATCGTTATGGTCTGGGGAATGTTTTCATGGCATTCAATGGGTGATTGTCATTCTGGAAGCCACAATGGATCAACACATGTATGCACATTTCCATGGGGACTATGTCCGCCCTTATATGCAGTGCGTTCATCGACATGTCGATGTTGGCATATACCAGCAGAACAATGCTCTACATATGCAGATCGCTTCATAAGTGTGTGGTTAGAGAAGCACCTCAAAAAGTTTACCGTACTCCACTGATCACCAAACTCCCTGCATTTAAACCCAATCAAGAATCTGTGGGACCACGTCAATCGGGCCATTCGCACTTTGGATCCTCAACTGGGAAACCTAGCACAGATAGCCACGGCACAAGTCGGCATGGCTCCACATCCCTGTCAGTACCTGCCAAAACCTCAATGACACTCTTCCTGCACATTTCGCAGTCAGTTATTCTGGCTTCAGACAGGTGGTCACATTAATGTGACTGGGCGGTGTGTGTATAAACTTCCAAACAAACTAGCTGATAATGCTAAAAATAATGTTTCAATCCTAATTTCCATCTCATAAGTTGCCACTGCAGTTACTTCACATACCCCTTTTAGCTGACATCAGTGCCAAACAAAGGACACACATGATCTTATACAAGTTTTGCTGATTGGTTTCGGGATGTCTAAACTTTATACTTGTCATGTTGCATCAAATTATGTAACTATTGTAAGGATCTGTATAATATATGACTGGAGAAGTTTGTAGTAAATTGTTAAGACCACAGTATGAGAAAGAGCTTTTCCTATATGATATGATCGCCAAACACTCTTCTTAGTACTTCAAGAACGAGGTGTGTATTACAACACACACCCCCTCATCAGACAGACACTGACAGATACAGCTTCTACGGTGAAGTTCAGAGGAGAACTATCTCCGGGTTCCAACATCAAAATTGGAGCACAACACCCATTCTGTTTAATCTAGAGCCTGAAAAAGTCATCAAAACCTGGGAATGTACACTAAGGGATCAAACCAGTTACCATTGGAGTCGAGACCCAAAGAATTGAGATAAGGTGCCTTGCTGATGATGCTGCCACTGTTGTCCAAGCCCTGCATGAGACAGCGGTGAAGTCCGGGCTACAAATATCGTTTGACAAGACCAAATACTTTGAGAACCGGCACTCCACTAACACGCCTTTGATGACCATACATGGAACGAATGGGAGCGTCAATCACTTTCTGTACCTTGGTGAAAGGGTCCACCCCAATGGTAGAGAAAGCTCAACGCAGCATACCATCTATCCTACAATCTGTACAGTAAGAAGTGCATTTCAGAGACTGCTTATGTCTGTCGTTACAGAACTGCTGTCACACCACAGTTTCTGTAAGCCACAATGAATGACCTGGAGAAGACGTATTCTCAGAAAAATTCATGGCCCAAGATTGCTCCCAGATGGAACCTATCGACTGAAGTCTAATCCTGAACTGTATCAACAGTTAGAATCAGCCAACACCGGTATGCGACGTAGGAGGCTCAAGTTCTATGGCCACCCACAATGATGAACAACAATAAGCTTACCAAGAAAATCTTCTCATTGGCTAAAAGCTAGAAGACTGGAAGCTTGTGGCTTAATGAAGTACTAAAAGACTTGGATTCAGCTGGGATATCTGATCTTGAGGTAGAAGGTCATTCCAAATTTTGTGCTATGGTAGAGTCTTGGACCCATTGCCTAGAGTCCCTAAACATCGGAAGCCCCTTTCACAGGAGAGGAAGGAGAAATTATCAGCACGGCTCAAGAAATATTGGGAACGGAAGGGAGCATCGAAGATTAACTAGTCATAAGCACTCCTTAGTGGACTTAAATTAATAATAATAATAATAATAATAATAATAATAATAATAAAAGAATAGGCCTCCGGTATGTTCTGCCAGTCGTAAAAGGCGACGAAAAGAACAAACCACTAATAGGGCTAACCCCCCTTTTAGTGTGATTAGTTGGTTCAGGACAGAACTAATGAAGCCTCGGACAAGCGCCGTCATGGTCGGGGACGACGCTTGAACCCTATGCCCGCCCACAATGGTAATGACACTGCTAGCCAACTGGAAAATGATTTAAATCCAAATAGAGGTGTTGTGTAGGATATGCTTCCTGCAACCACCCTAGAAGGAAAACAAAGACAGAGGATGAGATGGTCAGATGAAGTTAATCGACACCTCATGTTCTGTTATTACCAAGCAACAAACCTAGGAACCAACACAACTGGATACAGGTCACAAGTATACACAACATTTATTACCAGATACCCAGAATTAAAATTTTTAACAGAACAACGACTAGCTGATCAGATCCGTGGAATAATAAAAAATAACAGGATACCCCAGTCAGAATTAGAAAACATCAAACAACAAGTACAACAAATACTGGAACAAAATAATGTGCAATCAGAAGAAGAAGAAAATACAGTAATGGACTCAAACATCCCAGAGCAAACAAACAAAGAACAACACACACCAATTAAACAATCAGAGGAAAACGAAATCTTAAGGCAGCCACCAGAACAAGCACAAATAGAACACAAAGTGACACAGATATTAGATATAGAAGAAAAATTTCAGCTAACATATATAGAATACAAAGACACAAATACAGACATTAGACCATTCTTGCATAGACCACCAAATAACCCACAAGTCGAAACAACAATAAAAACTATCAACACAATCATACACAACAAAATAAATGAAAACACAACTATGGAAGAGTTACAACTACTGGTATATATAGGAGCACTCACTACACTAAATATACACACTAGGCAGAGATCAGAACCAACCAACACACAGAAGAAACCCACAAAACCAGCATGGCAACACAGGCTACAGATCAAAATAGAAAAACTGAGAAAAGACATCGGACAGCTAACACAATTTATAAGAAATGAAATCTCAGAAAAAAAACGAAAAAGGTTAGGTAAAATCTCACAACAAGAAGCGACAGAGCAATTAAGACGAAAAGAAGCAGAAATTACAAGCATTCGCCAAACGACTCAGAAGATACAAAAAAAGTGAAAATAGAAGGAAACAAAACCAAACATTCAACACAAACCAAAAGAAATTTTACCAGACAATAGATAACACACACATTGAAATAAACAATCCACCAAACATAACAGACATGGAACACTTCTGGAGCAACATATGGTCAAACCCGGTACAACATAACAGGCATGCACGGTGGATACAAGCAGAAACAGACACATACAAGATGATACCACAAATGCCTGAAGTGACAATTTTGCAACATGAAGTCACCCAAGCAATTAATTCTACTCACAATTGGAAAGCCCCTGGAAATGATAAAATAGCAAATTTCTGGTTAAAGAAGTTCACCTCAACACATTCACATCTAACTAAATTATTTAACAGTTACATTGCAGACCCATACACATTCCCTGATACACTTACACATGGAATAACTTATCTGAAACCTAAAGATCAAGCCGACACAGCGAACCCAGCTAAATATCGCCCCATAACATGCCTACCAACAATATACAAAATATTAACTTCAGTCATTAAACAGAAACTAGTGACACATACAACACAGAACAAAATTATAAATGAAGAACAAAAAGGCTGTTGCAAAGGAGCACGAGGATGTAAAGAACAACTGATAATAGATGCAGAGGTGACATATCAAGCTAAAACTAAACAAAGGTCGCTACACTACGCATACATCGATTACCAAAAAGCTTTTGATAGTGTACCCCACTCATGGTTACTACAAATATTGGAAATATATAAAGTAGATCCTAAATTGATACAGTTCCTAAACATAGTAATGAAAAAGTGGAAAACCACACTTAATATCCAAACAAATTCAAATAATATCACATCACAGCCAATACAGATTAAGCGTGGAATATACCAAGGAGATTCATTAAGTCCTTTCTGGTTCTGCCTTGCTCTGAACCCACTATCCAACATGCTAAATAATACAAATTATGGTTACAATATTACTGGAACATACCCACACAAAATCACACATTTGCTATACATGGATGATCTAAAACTACTGGCAGCAACAAATCAACAACTCAACCAATTACTAAAGATAACAGAAGTATTTAGCAATGATATAAATATGGCTTTTGGAACAGACAAATGTAAGAAAAATAGCATAGTCAAGAGAAAACACACTAAACAAGAAGATTACATATTGGATAACCACAGCGACTGCATAGAAGCGATGGAAAAAACAGATGCCTATAAATATCTAGGATACAGACAAAAAATAGGAATAGATGATAGAAATATTAAGGAAGAGCTAAAAGAAAAATATAGACAAAGACTAACAAAAATACTGAAAACAGAATTGACAGCAAGAAACAAGACAAAAGCTATAAATACCTATGCTATACCAATATTGACCTACTCATTTGGAGTAGTGAAATGGAGTAACACAGACCTAGAAGCACTCGATACACTTACACGATCACAATGCCACAAATATAGAATACATCACATACATTCAGCAACAGAAAGATTCACATTAAGCAGAAAGGAAGGAGGAAGGGGATTTATCGACATAAAAAACCTACATTATGGACAGGTAGACAATTTAAGAAAATTCTTTCTAGAACGAGCAGAAACTAGCAAAATACACAAAGCAATCACCCACATAAATACATCGGCTACACCACTACAATTTCATAACCACCTCTACAACCCTTTAGATCACATAACATCAACAGATACAAAGAAAGTAAATTGGAAAAAGAAAACACTACATGGCAAGCACCCGTATCATCTAACACAGCCACACATCGATCAAGACGCATCCAACACATGGCTAAGAAGAGGCAATATATACAGTGAGACAGAAGGATTCATGATTGCAATACAGGATCAAACAATAAACACCAGATATTACAGCAAGCATATTATTAAAGATCCCAATACCACAACAGATAAATGCAGACTTTGCAAACAACAAATAGAAACAGTAGATCACATCACAAGCGGATGTACAATACTAGCAAATACAGAATACCCCAGAAGACATGACAACGTCGCAAAAATAATACATCAACAGCTTGCCTTACAACATAAACTTATAAAACAACACGTTCCTACATACAAGTATACACCACAAAATGTACTGGAGAATGATGAATACAAATTATACTGGAACAGAACCATTATAACAGATAAAACAACGCCACATAACAAACCTGACATCATACTCGCCAATAAAAAGAAGAAATTAACACAACTAATTGAAATATCCATACCCAATACAGCAAATATACAGAAGAAAACAGGAGAAAAAATTGAAAAATACATCCAACTGGCTGAGGAAGTCAAGGACATGTGGCATCAGGATAAAGTTGACATTATACCAATTATACTTTAAACTACAGGAGTCATACCACGCAATATCCACCAGTACATCAATGCAATACAGCTACATCCAAACTTATATATACAACTTCAGAAATCCATAATTATTGATACATGTTCAATTACCCGAAAGTTCCTAAACGCAATGTAACATATACCGTACAGTTAAAAGGAAGTGACGCTTGATCAAGGTCCGCGTCGCTTTCATTCCGAGCCAGACCTAAGGTCTGAGAAAGGAAGGATAATAATAACCATTTATACTCAATTTAAAATTATTTTGTGATTGACAGATTGCAGTACTGGGGGACAGTGTTGCTAGTGCACAGCCAGCCACACTTCCCAAGGTGCTGCATGTGTTTACAAAACAGTCAACACAGTGAGCACATGGTACATTGAATGATGGATGGCCCTTACTACTAAACTCACTGAAACATCAATTAAAGTATCTCTCATAATGATTATTAATTGATCTTTCATTTCTTTTTGGAGTGTAATGGGTTATCAGTGGCAAGAAGTTCTCAAGAGAAAAATTTTCTAATCACCTCATTTGCTATAGCAAGGCTCTCATAATAAAAACAGCACGATACAAGAGAAATGTTCATTGCTCTGCAGTCACAATCAAATTTTGGACTGTGGTTCTTTCTGCACCTACATAGGGTTATTCAAAATTATCACTTTCGAGTAATTGTAAAAACTTTTGTATTGGGGTAAGGTACTATATGATTATACAGGGTGTTTATAAATAAGTTAAATAAAAGTAACCTTTTGTTAAAAGGGTAAAGAACTTGCAGAAACATTTGACAGAGCACTGAATGCAGTGTATCTTTAAGTTTTATTTCTGCCTAAAACTCTTAGTTCCCAACATTCCTGCTACATGGAAAGTGCAAATGAGTTATTCCAACATTCATCGTGGAGTCATATAACAGTGATGACATAACAGCGCAGAGTGCGTGCAGTGTTGTTTATGGTTTCATGAATCCAAATCTGCTACTACAGTTCAGAAACAATTCAGGACAAAATAGCACAAACCACAGCATCAAAGATGAACTAGTATAATTATTTAAACCAAACTAGCTGCATATCACATAGGGCAGCACGTCAGGGTTGGCCAGCTGTCTCTGATGCACCAATTTAAGAAATTCAGCAGTTTCACATTTGTAGTCCAGGTAAATCAGCGAGACATGTCGCTTATAATTGAATGTGCCTAGTGTTACAGTGTGCAAGGTATCAACAGTTATCATTCAACCCTAAAAACTAGAAATGTTGCAAGCTTTAAGAGAAAGTGACAAAGAAAAATGCAATTAGTTTTGTGCAGAAATGTTTAACAAAATGCAGACTGAAGATGATTTTATTAATAAAATCGGATTCAGTGATGAAGTCGCCTTCCATACCTGCGGTAAAGTTAATCACCATAATGTTCGGATATGGGGTGAACAGAAACCATGTCACATAATTGAACACGCACGAGATTCGCCTAAGATAAATGTTTTTGCACTTTAAATTGTAACAAGATTTACAGTCCTTTCTTTTCTGCCAAGTCAACTGTGACTGGCACATCGTACCGGGACATACCTGAACATTATCCGATTCCTCAGTCCCAACAGGACATGGGCAAAGAATTTATTTTCCAGCAGAATGGCACACCACCACATTATCATATGGAAGATGTCACATATTTCCATAGGAATGTGTGGACTTAGACTGGATATGATGGAACAATATCCTGGCCACCATGATCACCAGATTTAACCCAATGGTCTTCTGTGTATGGGATTACACTAAATACAGAGTACTTGTTCCTCTGCTTCTGGGAAACAGCAATTATCTGTGGCAACAGATAACAAAAACAGTTGCCACAATACATCAAGACCTACTTCACAGGATTTGGCAGGAAACTAATTAGAGGTGGGGCATTTGTCATATTACAAAAAATAGCCACAGCGTACATTTTTAAATAAAACTTGATGATATACTGCATTCAGTGGTGTATCAAACATTTTTGGAAGCTATTTATCTTTTTCACAATTAAAAGATACTTTTGCACAACTAATTTATAAATGTTCTGTATGTATGGATGCAGCAACTCAAACTTTTTTTTCCCCCACAGTGACTTACAATAACATGGCTGCCAGACCAACAGAGATGGCATTTTACATGATGGAGTTCTGCAACAGTGAGTCCCCAACTGCGGCGCACCGGAAATACAGGTCCACATTAAACAAGGCTCTATCGACCAGATGTTTCAGTTATCAGTGGATGCAGAAGTTTAAGGAAACAGGATGTCTTTGTAAACACACACATATCAGGGCACAGCATATGAAGTGCACACTTCATATGGTACACGACAGAGTTTCTTTCCATGTGTACTGAGCTTAAATTGAAATTAGTTTATCGTAACTGAAAAACGAATGATTAATAAAAGAAGTACACACAGAGTACTAGCCTGTCAATGTTCATTTCTTAGTTTAGGGTCATTCCATGTAAAGTCATCCAGGACATACTCCCACCACCTCAGATTTGGATGAAACTTAACTCATTTATTCTCACTATGGAGATAAACAACCACAACAATTTTCAGCATTTTTATTTCTGTTTCTATTTCATGACACTTAAAAGTTTGGATACTTTGTCCTTTTCAACACTGTTATGACACAAAATGACACTTGTTAATATTTTGAAAATAAGTTACCATTTTATTTAATTTTCATCCAAACACATACAATTTCAGGTTGCACACACTATAATACAAGGATTGTATGAAAACCCCTCATATATTTAAGTATAAGCATAAAGGGAGGCACAAATGACATTTTAATATTTTATTTTCCAAAAAACATGGTTTGCCATTACATTGAATATCCCATAAATGAAGAGAGAGAATCTGTAAAAAAGCTTTTATAAAATAATCAATGGTCAATCAAATGAAAAATAAAATTAATGGTTTTTCCTTTGTTAGTTTTTTATTTTGTAATAAATGATAGCTTTTAATTTTTTCTTAAAATGCTAAAATACACAATTGAAATTTCAAAGGTCTTGAATAATGTACTTTGACCCAACTGAAATTTTAAGTTTTAAACTTATAGAAATATAGATGCAACCAAAATCTTTTTAAAAACAGCTCAAGTTAGTTTAACTTTCTGAGCAATACTAGACACAGTAGACTCATTTTTTCCTGAATGAAGCATATACAGTCATCTAAAAATTGGGAAATACTTTCAGTTGATGTTTTAGGACATTCGATAATGAGCACACTAGGAATGAAACCTGGGCAGATATTCTCCCATTTCAGCCAACGGAATGATGACTACTGTTCTGAAGGATACAGAAATTTTACAGTAACATCATGTTCTATTCCATTTAATTAAATGATTGTGTTAAAGTACCAAAGATTGGAAATATTTACAAGCTATATGTCTTGATGGAATATGGACTTGCTGACTGGTAACATAACCATAACAAGTTACACTTAGGTACAAAGAAGAAACAAATTCAGTTGCTGACTATCCCCAGGTAACTGAATTGTTCTCAGCAAAAATTTCAAAATACTTCCAATGTTTCTGAATACCAGCACATCAAGCACAAAATATTTTTAACAAAAAGGGTTCTAGCAGAACCAAGCCTGAACAACAGAAGAAACTAAAAACTGAAGTCATAAATATTGTATGTTATGCTGCTCATGCTGTACTGGTAGCGAATAAGGGGGGCAATTTACAAAGATTACTTCACCAATTTAATAACACAAAAGGAATACGACAAGGAAATCTCATCTAAAAAAACTCAAAGTAATATCAAAAGCTCCTGTAAAATGTAAATTAAAATTAGATAGTGTTGGTTGGTTGATTGATTTGGGAGAGGGGACCTAACAGCGAGGTCAGCGGTCCCATCGGATTAGGGAATGACGGGGAAGGAAGTCAGCCGTGCCCTTTCACAGGAAACATCCCAGCATTTACCTGATGCAATTTAGTGAAATGACGGAAAAACTAAATCAGATAATGTAAAGAGGGTTTGAACCGTAGTCCTCCCGAATGTGAGTCCAGTGTGCTAACCACTGTGCCACCTTGCTCAGTAGTAGATAGGGTGCCAATTGAACAAGTGATGAGCTTTAATTATTAAAGAACTGTTATCACTTGCTGAGAAGACTTAACCAAGGAAGTGGAAAATCAAGTGACAAAGGCAGTAAGGCTGGCCGGATGCCGGCAAAATACTGTATGCAGAAACAAATTTATGACAACTGAGGTGAAAATAAAAATACGTATAGGCATGGTACGTTCTGATTTATCATATGCAGCAGGAACTACAGCAGAAACAATAAAGATAAAACAAAAGTTAACGGCAGTGGAAATTAAGGTGCTGAGACAGATCCAAGGAGTAATCATGTGCGACAATAGGACAAATGTGTTGATAAGGGAACTGCGTGGGATACAAAATAAAAATAAATGTAATTGGAATCAAACAATGGAAAATCCACGATGGAATGTAACAATATTAGAGAAAGAAAGTTACCACTCACCATATAGTGGATATGCTGAGTCGCAATAGGCTTTTGGCCATTAAGGCCTTTGTCAGCAATAGACACACACACACACACACACACACACACACACACACACACACACACACACACACACACACACACACAAAACCTCAACTTGCACACATGTCTGCAGTCTCAGACTACTGAAACCACAATTACTGAAAGTAATTGGAAGGATGATATGGAAGAAGAAACTGAAAGAGGTTGGTTTTAGACAATTTATACAAAACTTACTCAAATTTTAAAAGTGAATATCCAAAAGGTAAAGTAGATTTTTCTACATTTGGTTCACTTTGCCCAAAATGATGTGTTTTGCCGGGGGCTAACGGTATCCTCTCAGTATGTACCTGTACCATTTATCACAACATAAATGTATCATTATTTCAAGAAAGCTGTAAACATCTCACAAAAATGGCAGTATATGAAAGCACAACCTCTGCATGTATCTACTGTGCTATACCAAGTGTCCTAAACAACTGTGCGGAAGATGAAATCATCATTTTCATTATCAGATTATAATAGGCAAAACACAAACGATTACATACACACAAACTTTACTGACTTTCTCATCTAAATTGGAAAAGGTTGCTCCACATTATATATTACCAATTCTCAATCAAAATATTATACGACACTTTAAGAATCATCTGATGCAAAAGTCGCTGTACAGTGTCAGTGGACTTTAGTGAAAATTACCCTTGTACTACCCAGGATGAAGCCCAATGATACCAATGAACATTCTTGCACTGCACCGGTCTCTACGGTCCACAAATTCAGGAAACTGTGTCTGAATTTGCCAAAGAAACATCCAAATGCTCAAATATCCAACAATTTGGAATGGATGTGCAGGCCAATAAAAGAATAAATTTAATTTTATAAAATTAGGTCTTCATTAAAACAATGTTCATACCAGTGCTGAGTAGTCATTCTTCACAACTAGCCATGGAAGAACTGAGTGTGAAGATGTAGGAGAGACAGTTACCAGATTAGCACAAAAGGGGAATTTTACAGGGTGTGAAGGTGACATGGTATGTTACGCTTTCCACCTTCTAATACCATGTCACCCTCACAACATCCCCACAACGACCCCATTAAGTTTTATTTACATTCCCAACAAGCTTTTTTGCTATCTCTGATAAAGTGACAACACTCTGCATACAATTGTTCATAATGAATACAGTTCTCCTCTGTGTGATGGCATTCAAAGACGCATGTGCCTGTGTGCAAAGCCCATCACGGCATTCCTCAGCCCACCAGGGGACTGGGATATGTCGAGGTAAAGAATAGGATCACAAGATCGAACATTCTGAGGCAGTAAGGATAATATTCGTAAGGTACTCTACGTGATCGTACCTGCCGCGGAAATGTCGTTTATCGAAGGTTGCCAGTGAAGAGCAGAGCCTCCAGCCAGCTCTAGCAAGCTGACAGCTGGTCTTCCACACAGATGAGACACACATTAGCAGATGAATTATGCACAGATAATGGTCACTGACATATGGGTTTGAGAGGACGGACCACTCTAGATTGTGGGCAATCTGTGCATTTCAGAATGAGAGATCCACGTGTGGGAAAGTGTGTGTGGAATATGAAAGAAATGTGTATTCACCAGTGTTGAGAAAATGAGAGTACACTGGTTGAGAATATCTGACAGGAAAGAGCTTCTCAGACAGGCTCTCAGAGAGCCCCAAATGGTATGGTGGGCATTAAAATTGCCGAGTAGAAGAAAGTGTTGAGAGAGCTGAGTGATAAGCAGCAGTGTGTGTAGTGTGGTGAGATCAGATGACGGGTGTATGTAGATATTACAAAGAGTAAAGGTATAACGGGGGAGAGAAAGACAAAATGGCAACAGCTTGTAACTGGGTGTTCAAAGAAATGGTTTGACTATGGATGTCATCCAGAATGAACATCATGATTCCCCCATGAGCTGCAGTTCCTTCCTCTGAAGGAAACCCAAAACATAACTGGAGTGAAGTGTAAGAGGACAAAGTGGTCTTGAGGGTGTAATTTCGTTTCTTAGAAGCACAAATCAACTGGGCATTCCAATTGCAAAAGGAGTTGTAAGTCTGCTCTGTGTGATCTGATGCCACAAATGTTCCATTGCAAAACAGCCATGTTAGATGATAGGAGATATTTCTCTCCTAAGGGACAATTAGTTCGGTCGCTGCAAGGTGCCAGATTTTGGCTGCATACTTCTACAGGGTCCTGAGGCTGGAGAATCCCATTTCATTATTTTTTCAGAGGTACCAGTAACCTTCCAGGTGGAGAATCGGTTGGTGATTCACACGGGTGAAATGGAGGTGTAGCGGACAGATATGTTGTGCGGTGTCAACATTAGAGGGGATCTCTGATTTGGAGACGGGGAAGAACGTTTTGTCTTTGTTCGACTTCTTAGTACCTTTGTGTTTGTCAGATGTGGACCCAGATGTTTGCTCACTTGAGGTGCGCAAAAATTATCTCCAGATTATTTCTTTTTCAATTTCAGTTGTTCTGGTCGCACCACACCACAGGTGACTTCACTGGTGTGGGCAAAGGTTCTTTTGCGCGTTGAGCAGCTTTTGTGGATGGAGATGAGAATGTCACCTTAGCACCAGGCAATTTCACAACTGTAGCACTGAACTGGAGGTCTCAGGTCTGTGTGATCCTATCTTTCGTGGATCATGATGTAGCAACAATGACACTGTAACTGCTGGATAGTGGTAGGCAAGGCTTTCTGCTAGCTAACATTTTGCAACATTGAAGGGTACCTTATCATTCCCTGAATCTCCTGAATGGCTTGCTCATTGAGGTACAAAGGGCATTCGCAGGATAAAGTGGCACAATTGCCACGGCAGTTGATGCAGCAGGGAGAAGGTGGTGGGCAGTCTCCTTCGTGAACATCCTTGCTAAAAGTTACACATTTGGCTGTGTTTTTACAGGAAATGCAAGTATGGTTATAATGCTGACATTGGTAGCAACACATTGAGATTTTTATGTAGGGTCAGATGATGATGACTTCATAGCCCACCTTGATCTTCGATGGGAGCTCTACTGTACCAAATGTTAAGAAAAGAGTGCGGGTAGGCACTAATTCTGCATCAAACCTATTCATAACCTCGTGGACTATTGTTGTTATGCCCTGATCAGAGAGATAATGTTGTGTATCTCCCTCAATCACACCATCAAGCAGCCGAGTGTCTATGACACCATGTGAAAAATTCAGTGTTGATAGACCTTTACATGAACAGGTTATCCGTGAAGGAGCGTTACTTTAAGCAGTTTTTGAGCTTGAAAGGCATTGTCTGTCTAGAAGCAAAGATAGACTGTGTACGCAAGTGCAGGACTTTGGTGGGTCTGCAATTGTATCCACACCTTGCTGAATGATGAACAGGTTCACTGCAGCAAAGTTCTGACTTCCTCCTGAGCTTGATACCATGAGGTGGTGGGGTGCAACTGGAAAATTCATAGGGTCTTTGGCCTCATACCATTTCCATTTAATAGACAGAAGCGCGGGTGAATCCCCCATAACTATCCGTGTCTCTGATGGTGCGCTCCTTCCTTCTGGGAGGGCCCCACAGAGGGAGAACATACTCATCTCAGGTAACTGTTGCCACCTCCGGTCACACCTCCTGAACTCCAGACAGAGAGACAAACTGGCAATTGAGAAGGTAAAAGCTCAGGCCTTTACCAGGGGTATGCATGAGCCGTACCTCTTGATCTGCATGCTGGGAGTTACGCATTACCCAGTTTCCCTTTATGTATCAAAGTCATGGGCCAGTCTTCAGGCGTACACACAGGGAGCAAAAAAGGCAAACAGGGAGACCACAAACACCAATGAGGAGGAAGAACAGGTTGGAAAAAGAAAAGAGAGAGACAAAAATGAAATCCACCTAAGTCTTCCGATACTTTCACAAGTTTCGGTTTCCTTATTGTACACTAGACATGGTCCTTACAGGAGGGGAGAAAGAATAGGAGGAGGATAGACATGCAACATGGAAAAAGGAAGGTATATTGCAATGACACAGGCCCCATGTGTGCCACGCACATACAAAAGAGTTGTGAGTCCCCTGGTGCATTTAGCTGGGGCTGGCAGATGAGAGGAAGGGGAGACTTGGACAGGGGAGAAGAGGGTGTGGGTGCAGGATAAGTGGAGTTAGGGTCTTGGGAAAGGGGAGATGTAGGTGCAGGGTGGGGTAAGTGGAGACTGAAGCCAAGAGGATTACAAGAACAAAGGATGTGTTGCAGGGGTGATTCCAGTCTACGTAGTTCAGCAAAAATCGTGCTTCGGGGAAGGGAGAGATCCAGATCGCATAGGTAATGAAGCAGCTATTGAAATCGAAACATGCTGAGCACTATGTTCAGTGACTGAGTGGCCGACTCGGCTTTGTTCACAGTTTGTCATGGTCATTCATTCGGGTGGAAATTCTCATAACTGCTGAAGTGCCATGTTTCTGGCCATACCCATTATAAAATGCTGTTCAAAAACTGCAGCAGATCTACTAAATGATGTGGCTGCTTTCACAGGTGGCACTGCCTCTGATGGAATACAATAAGCCTATGCTGGAACTGGGGTAGGTTACGCTGGGTAGGTGCACTCTACAGGTCCTGCACCTGGGCCTTCCACATGGATATAGCTCATGTGAAAGGGGCTGGGAGAGTGTGTGATGGACTAGGACACTGTATAGATTGGGTGGGCAGCAGACTACCACTTTAGGAGAATTGGAAAAGCATTGCAACATTCCTTATTTCCTGGCAGAGGACATTATCAGTTGTCAGGAGTTGCTCCTTTGCAGCTCGTTCTTGGGGACAACAGAAGGATTAAGGGTGCCTGAGGCAGGAGATGGGATTCAGATTGCGGACTAGGTTTCGGGGATAGTGTGTCTGCGATGAACTTAGTGACACCTTAAGCATACTGGGCAAGGAATTTCTCATCACTGCAGATATGCCATCCACAGGTAGAAAGACTATATGAGAGCAGTTTTCTGGGGAGGGAAGGGATGACAGCTGTCAAAATGCAAGTATCATTGATGGTTAGTGGCCTTGCTATGAATAGTAGTATGTATGGAGTCATCACAGAAGTAGGTAGAGGTCAACATCAGAAAGATGACATGTTCGACTGAGGAGGATTAGCTGCAGCGAATGGATGAGGAGTTGTTGAGGCTGGGAGGAATGAGGACAGGGTGTCTAACTGGCTAAAGATCATGATGATATCATCAATGAACCTCAACCAAACAAGGGCTTTGTCAGCACATTCTGCCCGAACTTTCCATACCATATTTATAAAATATAACTAAAGGAACTGCTGACCTGTCATAAAACATGTTTCTCCATTTCAAGAACTAATTTAATTATTTATGCATCAGGCTACCACAGTGAGTCAAGTTTACAATTTGTACAGCACATGAATAATAGACAGGGTGTTTGTTTTAATTAACTTCAAAGAACTAAATATCTCGAAAATGGCACATTATACAAAAGAAATGTTGTAGGTTAAAGTTGATATTAGTAAAGAGGACATCTGCCTGTGCTGCAACCAGCCTACCTCCTAACTAACCCGGCCCGGAGTGGGTGGGATCAACTTTGCATTTTCAAATGGAAAACACCCCCCCCCCCCCCCTTCCCATTTTATTGCATATTTCGATTATACGGCAAAAATTATGTTCATTTAACAATTGTTTCCCATTCATGATAGATGGTACTATAATCAACAGACATCAAGTATGCCTGTTTTTGGAACCAATGCATTTGGGTCTACATTTCATTTATGATGTAAATGTAAAACTATGTTCAAAATTTACTTTAGTGATGCAAAGTTGATTGTACACTACAATATGGCCAGCTGTTTTAATGTCTGGTTAGAAACTACATTTAGTGTGATCCAGGCACAATGACATGGATGTCATGGTTTTCTGTGCCAATTGGGAGTTCGATCCCAAACAGTAGGGGTAGTTAGGAGGTGG
This sequence comes from Schistocerca americana, assembly GCF_021461395.2. Classification (NCBI taxonomy): domain Eukaryota; kingdom Metazoa; phylum Arthropoda; class Insecta; order Orthoptera; family Acrididae; genus Schistocerca; species Schistocerca americana. The sequence goes on from NC_060121.1 coordinate 305,652,491, forward strand.
CCAATTGTGGCATAGACAGATGTCCCCTTTGCTGATACTAACTTTTCACCTAGAACAATTTTTTTCCGTAGGATCATCTTTTGAGATATACAGTTGTTTCACATTAAAACAAACACCTTCATAATTATAATGATAAAAATGTTATGTGGATTTATGAAATGTCTTTCTTCTTAACATTCAGAAATTTCCTCAGTTCATTCTCGCTGAATGTGAGTAGTGAAATCTAACAGAAGTGACACCAGTATGGTGGTAATAAAAACAAAGGAGTTGACTGGCCAGATAAAGGGTGAGAAACAAAGCGATAATACCAAAAAGAAGATGAGATGGAAGGAGGGATGAGAAAAGCATAAATTGTTTACAACACGGCAGAGATACTCGTTCCCTGTTGGACAGAAAGAAACCAGCTGAGATACGCTGGGAGGGAAGTTACACTGATGGCAACAATTGGAGCTTTGGGTAAGTTGCAAGTTGCAGATTAATTTGTTCCCTAGTTGTATGGCTTAAATGGAAATAGAGATGAAAAAAAGACTTAATTTTACGCAAAAGTATGGCCAAGGTACTGGGCATATCTGATCTGGAACTGCAGTTATGGAATGATGATAAATCTGATATGTGTGAAGGAGAGGTACTGAGGATATCAGAGACTACGAAACAAAAGAAGTGAAAAAAGCGTGTGAAAACTGAACCGCATATCAAGTCGCACACAACATCAGTATAGGAAAGACTGATTTCATTTAACACTTGAATGTTGCACGCATCTTAGGCAAGTATTCATAGTTCGCTCGAGTCATCTACAGTTTACACTATTTGTGTAATGTTGAACTATACTAAAGCAGTAAAGATTTCGCAGGACTAAGGACTGGACTAATTTTTGTTTAATCTGAAGAAAAAATATTTTCCTACAGTTTTGGATTGTATATAGGCACTAAAGAGATTTCCAGTATACTGCAACAGTTTGTTCTTCACAATTCAGATGCTCATCCAAGATTATGCGATGGTCTTTTACTGTTTTTTTGAAATGTTAACTGGGTACAGCTGAGGAGTGATGGAGGAACTGTTTCACAAAAATGTCTGCTGATCAACTTTCTGTGCGATATGAGTATGACCTGTGACTTCCTAGGATTCAGTTTAAGATCCAGATGTTGTGAGCTTTGTGATACTGAACAAAAACCATCACTGTATGTAAGTGGTTGTTAAAAGAGTGAAGCATTGAAGACATGTCACTGATATACAGCACATATCACTTTTCTATCCAAACTGACACAATGTTTAAAGCGCTAGGATGACATTCTAAAAAAGTGTCAAAGTTTCTGTAGCAGATTTTGATTTCGTGCCAACCCTGTGAGTCCCTACAGGTAAATATCAAAATGCTTCCTCCAATCTCAAAAAAGCATTGATAAGATGATGATGATGTGTGAATACCTATTCTTATTAGTCAACAGATTTGAAAGATCATTTATTCGCCAACTCAAGTCCATTAAGAACACTTAGTAAAGAGCAAGAAGAATTGAAATCTCCAAATCTTTTGGTTTGTATTTCTTTTAGGTCAGTACAAAATAATAATACTGTATCCTCCAGCTTCCTGAGAAGCAATATTCATTTCTGTAGTTCCTGATAGTTAAGGACACATTAGGCATCTTCAACTGGTTTTTTAGTGTGCTACTCTTTTGGAATGTTATTTCACATTGATTTTAAACAGTTAAAAAATCATGTAAATAACCTTTTAACTGGTCACTGTGCTTGACTGTATCTCACTGAACTTTCGCACAGTACATGTTATGCCCTGTCGTACTCTTCTTAGTTGATCTGAGGGACAATGGTATAAGATTAAAACTAGTGGTATATTGAAATTGTATAACTTGCTTCTTCAACAATGAAAGAACAAAATGCAATGAACAAATAGTTTATAATGAGATACAGTCAGCATAATACTACTTGTACAGTATAAAAGAGAGAAACCAAGGAAATCTGAAATTTAAAAATAAAAACTCAACAGCATAAAAATTTAAAGAGAAATTTGAAAGACTAAATGCATACTTGTGTACGACTTCATATCATCTGGAGAGCCAAATCCTCATCATTTATGACTGAAGATTGTACTGGTAGCGGAGCTTGAAGTATTCGATACAAAATGACGAATATAAGAAGTTCATCTAATTCACACTAGCATGTATCCAAAACCATAAGAGTGCTTATCTCTAAACTCACCTATCTTCCAACAGAACTTGGTCAAATTCTGATGATGATACTAGAAAGAGTATTGATGTGACACAGTCAAAACACTGAAACCATTTTTGTCTCTGAGATCGCTGGCCCCCAACATCAACAAATTGGAATGGAATGTTATTGATCAGAACTACAAACTCTGAGATTCCTTTGGTTGCTTTACGACAATGCAAGATGTCTTGATGTGTGGGTACATAATCCTGAAAAAATAAGAAATAAAAACATATATAAACTAATAGTTGGCTGAAACACAGATGGAACAGAATTTATTTGGTAAAGTAACAGTCAACCAAGAATTTTCTAGAGGAACTGACTTTTATACAAATGGTTGTCATTATTAAAGAAACAATACCACATAACTGATTTTTCCAATTTTCCTGGTTTCGGTCAGTTGGGAAACTTGCCTTCTTTTACCATAGAATGACAAAATTTCACTTCTTTACAATGAAAATGAAGCTGGAAGAATACTATGTACGCCACACAAGTAGTTTTTATGTGTAAATTCTGTGAAAATGCAAAAGAATGAAATTTTGCGTCACACCAATGTCAGAAGCATTGTGAGGCTGTTCACAGATGATGCTTTTGTCTATAGGGAGGATGCAACATCTGTAGACTATAACAAAATGCCGGAGGAGCTGCAGAGAGTAAAAAGTTCTTGGCTTATTTGCCACATCAAATTCGGATAAAATCACAGGCTTTTGTTGATCGCCTCCATCATTATCATTGTCATTATCAGGGACATATTTGACTGGAGTGAAACAGGCAAGGCTCCCACTTTTACAATCTGAGGAGGGCATGAGATTGGCTGGATTACGTCATAACAACAACATGGAGATAGCACATATGGAAGCGGGCCTCTCTACGTCCATAAATTGCTTGCAGCACCACCCATGACAACAAGTGGTAGACTTCCTCTTTGCTTTTCCTTTATCAACTGCAAGCTTCCATGCATTGCTAAGTGAACAGCAAGTACCTCTACCTACGTTGTTTTCACAAAGTCTAATTTTAACTGCTGCCCTGACCACAGAGTCCCAGTAGTTAAATTAATGAGAAAGTATTCTTATTCGTTCAAACCAAATTTTGTGTTTATTTAACTGGCTGTGATTGGTCACCACAGATTTTTCCAAATACCTGTATTTAAGGTGACACAGCAATGGTTAATAGTCCCTATAGAGTGGCACAGTAACTTTTGCCACAACTGGAAGGACTATTACAAATTTCTGGCACTCTCAGGTCGAGATTATCTCTAACGGGTCGCAATATTTCTTTAAGTTTCTTGGCTGTTTAGAACTCTACCTATCTTAGTAGCTGTTGTGCCACTGAATGGAAACTGTGGTACATGCTGGTCTTCTCGGCTTGTTTGAAAGGTGTCATGCCTGTTTCCTCGACAGCACTGACCTAATATAAATGGCAGAATACCGTTCCTTCTGAACACTATTGTCATATGGTTAATCTTGAGCCGATATGATCCTAGTCTGAAATAATCCTGCCTAAGCTATGCAGCATAGCTAGCTCTCTTTTGAATTGGATGATGGAAGGTACACTCATTGAGATACAGGTCTATATGCAACAGTTTTCTCTATGCAGAATGCCAAATTGTCCATCAGCTTTTTGTTCGATTAGCACACCTAGGAAAGTCACTTTCCACCGTTTTCCACCTTCATTGTAAATCTTATGATTTATATCATTCAAATAGTCAATGAACTGCTGCAGCACCTCACTGCCATGTGATCAAATTAAAAATGTTTTATAAACATATCTAAAAAAAAAAAAAAAAACAGGATGGACAGAAGGGAGCATTTTTTCAATGCTTGTTCTTCAAAATACTCCAAGAATCCTTGATATTTTATCCAAATTTGAGGAAACAAGTAAAGCAGGAACTTTTTATGTAAGGACACTGTCACGAAAGACATCATAGCCAGGTCTGCTGAGAACTGATGACTGGGTACTGACTGACAGCTGTCAACGACTCTCAAAACAACTCTTCACTTTCTCATTTTACTGTCAAGTGAGCCACAATTTATTTCCCAGTCTACACATCATATAGTGAAATGCTATTCATACTTATTAATGAAGGCCTTGACTTTAGAACTGCTTTCTAACATGGTATTGTTTCTTAAATAACAAATTCTGCAATTATTTTCCTCTAAGTGACAAAATGCCAATTTCAAAGACTTTATTGTTCTCTGTAAATGGCCAGTTTACTCACCATTCTTGCTATCCTCTCCAAATTATCAAAGAAGTACTGAACAGAATCGCTCTGGAAAGAAGCAGATGAATATCAGCTAATTACTCCGAAACAGGTAGCACTTCTAAATAAAAAAAAGAGGTATTGTATAAGAATCAATCTGATACAGCCAGTGTTGGACAACATACATGCTGACAGTTTCCATGCATCTAAATGCACCTGCAACATTGTTGCAACAACTAACTACAATTATTTCACAGTGTAAGGAAAGCTTAAACAGGCCAATTGGTAAACATGGACAGCTAATTCTGGGATTTCAGACTCTCAAACTCTTCCACAGTGAAAAACCTAGCATTCTGACCAATGTCTCCAACATTCAACACTTCAATTCAAATCAAGAACTTGTTAGCTGCAGTACATCGCACCATTCTAGATACGGACCATCTTCCCAATATCTACACTCGTTTACATCTGGATCACTCCATAGCAATCAACCAATTCTGCCTAATTTTTAGAACTTTTTGTCTTACATTTCTCTAAATTTTTGTTTGGTGCACCCATATAGTTAAAAAATACTGCAAATTTGAAGAGCTTTTGAGCATGCCAATGTTTCATTATTGAGAAATACTTGTCAGATTTTCCAAACATTTTGAAGAGTTAATGGGAGTATAGCTCCTAAAATACTACAGCTACAGGTAACTGGTGCCTTTTTAAAGCTGTGCTTCACTTTGATATGTAACAACAATACTGTAAGATTAATTTTCCAAAAATCTCAAGTTTTTATTTATTCATGTTTTTTAAAACCTCAAATCATTCATTTTATTTTTCCTCAAAAATATATGTCTGTGTCACCTGTTTCTGACTGTTAATAATAAAATTTGAAATGGGGAAAGGATGTATTGAACGTGAAGCTAATTTTTAAGTGCAGTACAACACTACATCAATTTTTCTTAGCAGTTGATACTCCAAGAAACAGTCAACTCTAACTCTTATTGAGTAGCGTTTTACTGGTGTAGAACTAACTTGAGGAAAAGGAAGAGTTGTCACATATATTAAGACAGAACAAAAGTTCAAAACCATTGAAACGAGTAGATTTATTACGAATAAGCGCACAGAAGTTTGTGCTTGTGAATTAAAAATGAAAATAGTTAACTTTTAATTGTAACTGTATACAGATCCATCATAGGAAATTTTAAACTCTTTTTGAGGCTTACGGATTTCTTACTATGCTCTGCGCCAGACAGCAACAAGCTGTTCTTAGTCTGTTGTGATTTCAGTACACATTTTGTAAAGAAATCTGATAGGTAAAATGATTTGGAAAATTTATTTGGTCCAACAATTTGATTTCAGTAATTAATTTTCCAACACAGCGTGTAAAGAAACTAGGACTCTGATAATGTTTTCTTTGATGTAGCTCAAAGCATGAAAAGAACCATACATAAAGTAACAAATGTTCTGTCTTATCACAATGCACAGTTAGTTAGGATAAATAAGATACTCCCTCACTGTACAGATATTACTCAGCAGAAATTTAACAATATTTTACAAGAAATGCTACAAGGACAGAAGGGAGTTATCAAAGATATTGAAAATGAACTCCCAACATCGTATGGTTACCTTACAAGGAAACATCACCAACTTAACATATTTTAAGGAGAAGAAAGCACACTCACGGTATATCAATCCTAGCAATGGATACTGTGTGAAAATTTGGCCAGTTATGACTTTCTGACTGCGCAGCGTTTAAATTTGATGAATACAGGTTGTTTGTTATTCACTCCATCCCACTGCAGCCTCTTAATTAGCCGAGTGTGAAGTAATGTACAGCAGAGTGTCAACCAGAGCCCTCCTATTAATGGGATGTTAATGGCAAGGGAAGATGAGGGGAGAGTGGGTCACTTCTGCTGAACGTGTTTTGAAATCTTGTTCACAAACACATTGTTTTACAGGAAAATAGTACCTAATATGCCAACTCACACACATGCACATTCAATATTACTTTGCCTGAAAATCAAACTGAATAAACCTAAGAAACCAAAGAATAATTTTGAAAGAGTTGACGATTTTTGATGTACAATTTAATCATGTCAATCACATTGAAGAATATTGCATCTCCTGCATATGTACTTCTCTTTAACAGTGTCAGATTTCCCATTCAAAGATAATAATTCACAACAGTGATGTTAATAATTTAATAGTACTATGCTACTTCTTTAATGATGCACTCATTCATTTTGTTAATTTGAACTTCACTTGCAAAACACAACATAAGTGTTCAAAGTAGAGAGACCTCTGGCACCAACTATACTGAGGTGACGAAAGTCATGGGCTAGCGATATCCACATATACATATGGCTGTAGTAACGCATACACAAGGTACAAAATGGCTGTACATTGGAGCACTTGTCATTTGTAATCATGTGATTTATGTGAAAAGATTTCAACGTGATTATGGCCATACAATGGGAATTAACAGACTGAAGGCAGAATGGTAGTTGGAGCGAAGTACATGGGACGTTCCATTTTGGAAAGCATTAGAGAATTCAATATGCCACGATCCAGTGTAAAAAGTGTGTGGAGAATACCAAATTTCGGACATTACTTCTCTCCACGGACAATGTAGTGGCCGACAGCCTTGACTTAACAACCAAGAGCAGTGGAGTTTATGTACAGTTGTAAGTGCTAACAGACAAGGAACACTGTGTGAAATAACTGCAGAAACTAATTTGGTACATCCAACAAATGTACCTGTTTGGACAGTGTGGCGAAATTTGGCATTAATGGGCTATGGTAGCAGATGATTGATGCAAGTGCCTTTGCCTACTGCACAACATCGCCTGCAGTGCCTCTTCTGGGCTCATGACCATACCGGTTGGTACCTATACGACTGGAAAATCGTGGCATGGTCAGATGAGTCCCAATTTCAGTTGGTAAGAGCCGATGGCAGGGTCGAGTATAGTGTAGATTCCAAGAAGCCTTGGACCAAAGTTGTCGAAAAGGCACTCTGCAAGCTGGTGGTGGCCCATAATGATGTGGGCTGTGTTTACATGGAATGGACTGGGTCCTCTGGTCCAACTGAACTGATCATTGACTCGAAATGGTTATGTTCGGCTACTTGTAGATGATCTGCAGTCATTCATGGACTTTGTGTTCCCAAATAATGATGGAATTCTTTTGGATAACAATACACCATGTCACCAGTCCACAATTCTTTATGACTGGTTTGAAAAACATTCTGTACGGTTTGAACAAATGATCTGGCCACCCATCAAACATTTATGAGACATGATTGAGAGGTCAGTCATACACAAAATCCTGCACCGGCAACACTTTTGCAAGTATGGATAGCTATAGAGGCAGCATGCCTCAATATCTCTGCAGAGGATTTTCATTGACTTGTTGAGTCCATGCCACATCAAGTCGCAGCATTATGTTGGGCAAAAGGAGGTCCGAGTCGATATTAGGGTGCATCCCACGACTTTTATCACCTCAATGTAATTGTTGGAAACTGCACACCACGATGCCTATGAACAACACACTATCACTTGTTTGTTCATTGACATATGAACATGAACCTCTTGCTCGCTCTGCTGTAGAGCATTTCACACTTGGGCTTAGGTGGCTGCATTGGGCTTGAGTGAGTGGCAAACAACTGGTGAGTGTGAAATTTAAAAGCTGTACACTCAGTCAGCCATAACTGCATACTTTCAGAATTATGAACCAAATTTTTGTGCGAGATCGACTGCTGGGGCTGGTATCTTGACGTGTGCGTTTTTCTCCTTAAAATATGAGGTTCAGTTGGTGATGTTTCCTTGTTAGGAGACCACCAGAGGAAATATGACCTCCTAAAATTAGCACTGGAAATCTCCATGATACAGAAGGAGAGGAAGACCCAAACTAAACTGGGAAACTGGAGTGAGGCATGCAATGCAGAATAGAGCTATGTACGACGAAGATTGGCAAGATAGGTTATGAAAACCTAGGTGCAAGAGACACCACATGGTGTATGAAACTCACAAGAAGGAGAACTTTACAAGAGATAATCTGGGATCATATTTACAAGTCGACAATAATTAAACTATATGAAATTAAATCATCATAATTTCTGAACAGTTTGTGTTAGGACATCCAAACTTCATGTTTGATCATGTGGCATGACAGGAATTAGTATGCACATTCAAGGTTTGGTTTAGAAATGAAGCTCACTATCATTTGGATGGGTTCGTCAATAAGCAAAATTGGCTCATTTGGGGGATTGACAAACAGCATTTTGCAAGCAAGAAGCCTCTTAACCCTCAATGGGTGACTGTGTGATGTGCAATGTCCAGTCATGGAATAATTGGTGCGATATTCATTGATGGTATGGTGTCTACCAAACGGTACATAAAACTTTTGGAAGATGATTTCATCCCAATTCTCCAAAGTGACCCTGATTTTGACAAGATGTGGTTCATGCAAGATGGAGCTCAACCCCATCGAAGGAGGAGAGTGTTGGATGCCCTGGAAGAGCACTTTGGGAACCACATTCTGGTCCTGGGGTACCCAAAGGCCACTGGCATGGGCCTTGATTGGCCGCCATATTCTCCGGATCTGAAGAACATATGCAACTTATTTTTGTGGGGCTTTATTAAAGACAAGGTGTACAGCAATAATCCCAAAACCATTGCTGAGCTGAAAACATCCTGGACAACATTGATGTTCCAACACTTCAGCAGATCATGCAGAATTTCGCTATCCGTCTGCGCCGCATGATCGCCAATGATGGCCAGCATAGCGAACGTGCCATTACCTAAATTCGAATATTTATGACGACGTTTACATGTTGAACAAATTGTGTGGACCCCATAGTTTTTAGTAACTTACTTTTTTTCACATAGTTCAATAATTGTGATCCCATATAATGAACCAAATGCCGACATAAAATTTATTTTGTTCACAATAAATTCATATCATTATCTGAAAATAGTTGTTCTCATAAACAAATCACCCATGTAAAAAAGATCATGGATCACTAGAAGGTTTAAAGTATCTCTTGAAGGGAAAATAGGAATCTGCCTATTGTCAAGAACAAGTAAAATCCTAGTAGTTGCAAAACCACCCAAAATTACTACAAAAAGTTTTTTAAAAACTAAGAGCATGCATATTATGTCAGAAACCAGTATTTCAACAACAAATTTAAATCAATAATGAAAATAGTAAAATGAAAGAAAGGACAACAGGCCAGAGAATAGGATAACATCACTGTTGACTTAAACTGAAGGGCTATAAATGAAAAGTCACACATAGCGGCCTTGTTTAATATTCATTTCTTAAAAGTAGTAGGAATTTTAAGAACAAGCAACTCGGGAGAGAAATCCAAGCAGTTTGTTGAAAAAGCAATATTCAATTCTTAAAAGTAGTAGAAAATTTAAGAACAGGCAATTCAAGATAGAAATCATATTTATGTCTTGCCCACTTCTCATTCTAAAATTAAGAAAATTTCATTTTGAAAGAAAAGCTACCTTCATCTCCCATAAAATAGTGCAGTCTTCTAAAATGCATAATCTATAACTAAATCAGGACATTTTTTCGGAGGGATTGAATATAATTTGTAAACAACTCTATAATGAAGGTAATACAGATATCAATAACTGCCGACAGTTTCATTACTTACATTTTCCAAAATATTTGAGGAGATGTATTCTAGAATAGTATCCCACCTGAGCAATAGTAGCATCCTCAGCAAGTCACAGTTTGGATTAAAGAAGAGTTCTCTGCTGAAAATGCTATCTGGGAGTTCACTCCTCAAATTTTACAGGCATTCAATAACAAAACAGCATTGGTTGGTATTTTCTATGACCTAAGGCATTTGACAGTGTGAATCACAATTTTCTCCTAAATAAATTGAGGTTTTATAGAATTCAGCCAACCAAAGGATAATTATACATAATCAAAAGAAGGCAAAAAGCTATATTTAATGATTCAACCAATGTAAATAGAGGAGATTCATCTGACCAGGGAGAAACCACATAGGGGGTTTCACTAGTCCCAATCTTAAGTCCATTATTGTTTCCCTATTATGTAAATTACTACCTGTCTAATATACAAGTAGTTCTTTCCGCAGATAACACTAGCACTGTAACCAATCCAAATATATATGCAACAAGATAACAACAGGTAAATACTGTTCTCAGAAGTATTATTGAATGGTTTTCTGCAAATGGCCCCACTATCAATTTGAAAAGGCACAACATTTTAAGTTCTGCACATTTAGAGGTACTACACCAATGATAAGAGCAAGGAAATAGTAACTAGGATGGGACCTTCAAAATTTTTAGGCATCCAGGATAATGAGAATTTAGACGAAAAAACACATTCTAGAGCTCCCAAAGTATAACGAGTGTTCGAATGAAAAGGTATGAGATGCTGTAACATCCAAACCTACTGAAATTTGTATACACCACTTTGGGACAACATAGTGAGACATCTAGGGACATGAGTGTCACTTTCGGCACAGTTGTGTACATGCTCGGGCACATGGTGCAGGAAAGAACAAGGCAGTTGTATGTTCCATCCATTTGATGCAGCAGTGCGTGTGATGACACCATGGGTCACACTGCAAAAATTCAATTTAACGACTGAGTAGCAGCAAGATGTTATCAGATTTCTGACTGCAGAAGGGGTTAAACCAACCAATATTCGTAGCCAGATGGTGGTTGTATACATGTGAGCCTGTGCGTCCAACATACCAGTGAGAAAAAGGAGTGCCCATTTTTGTGATGTGTTTAAGTGAGGACGCAACACTAGGCACTAGGCCAGGCGAACTATGGCTGAACTCATTGTCAAGGTGCACGACCTGGTACGAAGTGATCAGTGTGTCACAATACGAATGCTGATAGAGGTGGTGGGGACCAGTGTCTGAACAGTGTGGGCAACTGTGCACAAGTTGCATTACCGGAATGTGAAGGTGCAATGGATTCCAAAACAGTTCAGCAAACCACAAATGCAACACTTGTTCCAGTATCTTCAAGATATCGCTTTCTTGGAGCGGACTGCTGCTGGACATACGAGCTGGTGCCGTTGTTTCAAGCCAGAGACAAAGCAGGACAACATACAATGGAAGCATGTGTTGTCACCTCCCCTAAGAAATTCAGAGCTGTGCCTTCAGCAGGCAAGGTGATGCTCATCATCTTTTTCAATTTTTGAGATACAAAACCCATTGAATTCCTTGAACACAGAAAAACCATTAACAGTAATGTGTACTGAGAGACACTCCATAGCCTATGCCAGTCCATCAAGAGCAAACATCCTGAGTTCGTGGAGAAAGTGATTCTGTTCCACGATAATGAATCTCTACACATCTCCAAGGTCACACAAAGTGTAATGGCCTAGATGAAGCAGTAGGATAATTGTGCTCAAGCCTCTAGTGATTACTTTTGACTAAAGACTTCATTTATACCCACCGTTTTGTGGGCGTCTTTTCTTTTGAACACCTGTCATAACTTAGTTCAGCCGTATTAGCACTCTGAAATGCTGCAAATTTTTGGGAGAGACAAATCAGTAAGTTACGGTATTCTGTGTATTTTCATATGGATTAATGTTTTGGGTAATTCACCTTTAACCCATGAGTGGGTGCGTGCCAATGACAAGTAACACTGTCTTGTACCATTCCACTGTTTTTTACAACTGCGAGTCTGTACCTATTCCTTCATCATTGCTTCAGCTAACACAGCAATAAATGGTACTGTAATACATCTAAATGAGCAGCAGTAATATAAAATAATAGCGGTGAGAAAAAATTTACTATCCAAGCGAGAAAATGACCCAGATTCTGAGCTAGCAGCACAATCTCACAATGAAGCTGTTCTCTAAGACATAGTTATTAAATGTTTGGCAGGGAGCTGATGGAACTAGGCTGTTTAATGCTCCGAGGGGGTCATTGCTGTGGGGTAACACTTGTACATGGCAACTGAGCAAGAAAATGCAAGTTTATTTTATTATTGTTTAACTACACTCTGATAAGTTTATGTTATTGTTGTCTAATTAAATTATGATTAAATGGAGATTTCTCCCATACATGTTTACCTTGGTAACATAAAAACAGCTAATCTTTAGTGCACACAAAGTACGCCACACGTCAACTTACGTTATGTAAATCAACATGGCCACTCGACGGTTATGAAAGTCTTCATTGCTTAAAAGAATGCTGTCAAAATAAAGTGGTGCTCCCCATAATCACCTTGCCGACATCTGCCTATGGGGTTATGCACACTGACTTCTTCTACAACACGGTATATTTATTCCCTCATAAAGTTTGTTGTAAATAACCCACTACAATTCAAAAGAAACAATGATGTATGTAATTACAATAACAGAAGAAAAAATGTCATTCACTGTTCTGAATTAGGATTGTGTTTAGCACAAAAAGATGTTTACAATACTGCCACAAAATTTTTTGTCTCTTATTCAAGGGCACAGAAAGTCTGACCGACAGCAGTGATAAGATCGAAAACAAATGTAAAAAGTTCCACCTTGAGAAGTACTATTCTGTATAAAAATTCCTGTTTCTGCCATGTGTAGAAGGTGGGTAGGAAATAAATAAAACTTTGTGAATTGTCAGCATGTTTAAATATTTACATATGAACGTGTAGTGTGAATGTAAAACGATTTGTTCCATATCATTACAATTAATAGTACGAACCAGTCATGGAATATGGAACTAACTAACAAGAGAAAGTTTATTCCACCTTTTATTCTACTATGAGGCAAAAGTTTTTGTATTGTAGTGTTTACAGATATTGCTAATTAATTGGTTTATGTACTTATTGACAATATTAATACAGTCATTGCTGAAGCTGCTTCTGAAAATAATTGGCCTCAGCTTCTAGTTCATGTAGAAAATGAGGCAAACCAGTTTTCTGGCTAAACGAAAAACTTACAAACAGAAAATGTTCTCATGATCTGTTATTTTGCTGAAAATTACTCTTTACTCCTTCAATATGAAACTCAGTCGTACAGCTGGATGATCAGCTAAACCTCTTTTTGTTGTGTACTGCAATGATGATAACGCAAACATCTGACTTAGGCCTTCGTGTTTTATTGTTTTAAACACAATACAGTGGCATTTTATGTTCTCCAGTGAAAGATGCCCAACATAAAAAGTATGTTCTACTTTCCTAGTGGTAGTGTTGCACCATATAAAAACAGAAAGAAATTTTTGACACAAAATTCCACAAGACTGATTACATCGCTGAAATAAAATTGCACTATTATGCCACAGCACATGGCAAAAGTGCTCTCTATGGACACGGTGGACACTAAAAAACCCACTGCTAAAACCAGTTTACAAAGGCCAAATGAAAATCAAATCAATTTTTAATTACATACAGCACAGAAATACAAGAAAAATGAAACAGGGCTACTATCACAATTCAGTAATTCAAAAATAATCCCACGGGCTCACAATGTGCTCTCTCATTCCAGCGACTGATTTTTCAGGTTGCAATTAAGTCTTACTTCTTGAATGGTAAATCAAGCACACAAACCAATTTTAAACACCATGCTTTCTTAGATGGTTCGGGCATGATTGAAAATGGATTTGTTACAACTATCTTAAGCAAATTATGCCAGTTGGTGGTACATTGCGTAAAATCTTGAAATGGACAATAATCCTACAAAATTAAAGTTTAGTGCCATTCGTCCTAAGAGGTTTATGCAGTTTTTTTAATCCTTACCTAAACAATGAAATCTTAGAAGCATTACCTACCTGACTGTAACATGAGAAGGGTTGAAGCCTGTATGTTAACATCAAGAATCTCTACAATGAAAGTTGATTTAGATACCATATCATGACTTATTTGTAAGACTTCACTTATAGCTCAAGTGAGTACTTTTGATTTCCTTGTGTACCTTCTTTATTTATTGTTATTCTCCATTTCAGAAAAATATTGCTTAAAACTTTTCTAAAAAAGAAAATGGTGTTCATTAAAATGATTATTACACACGTGATTCTGTTTCAGGTAACTTTTATTGCTTGAATATTTTATCAGGTTTCAACTCAAGGATTATCTAGCACTAAAGCATGTGTCTGGAAGCAAAGATCACAGGATTGAATCCTGGACAGACCAAAGATTTTTTCAGTCTGTCTTTAACCTAGAATTCACCTCTCAGTGATATTAAGATTTGTCAGAATCAACTAGCATTTCGTGTGGTGGGTGTCTAAAATGAGGTCTCATGCAAAAAGTTTGTACCTCATGATGGCACCATAAGTAAAGACAGTTCCTGCAAGACACAGTAACGAATAAGAGAAGTTGGCATAGACACGCCCCCAAATGTTTCCTTATGCTGACACTGCCAAAAGTGGAAGTTATTTATGTCCGAGCAAAGTGCCGCTCGCCCCTATCACTATGTAATCCGCAGTCAATTTACTACGCCAGTCTCGCCATTGTAGATCTGACTATATGTGAATAGAAAAGTTATTCTGAGCTTATTATCAGTTAAAGACCCCGACAGCATCAATTTCATGTCATCTGTATGAACACTAATTGTTTCTAAAGTTAAGTATTTACCATGTTCAAGTTCTAATAAATTACTAATAATTTGCATGGGTGGTGTATTATCTGCTCCCCATTAAACGGTAAGTCCCACTCACCAGTTAAAGTAGCTTACGGACATGCAAGTCGCTGAAGTGGTGTCCAATTGAAAGATTTGCATCAGGCTACTGAGTCATATGAAATTATTACTATAATAAACATGTAACCTTTTTCTCAATAAGCTTACTACCACAGCTCAGTTTTGGAGGAAAGTAGTAACTTCACGATTTGATACAAAAAAGTTTTAGTTCTGAAGTATGTAATACGACGTTCTTAATTTTACATCTCAAAAAGCCATTCTTTTTCAATCTTATAATTTAAGACATACTTAAAAATAAAAGTGATGTTTTTATATTTTCCACAAGAGATTTTTCAGATTTCCGTGAACTCAACCAAACGTTATAGCATTATCTAATATATAAGGGGGAAACATTGTTTCCAAAGATCTTTCAATGCACCTGACTGATTTACTTCATATTTTTACACAATACTCACATACATTTGAACAAACAAGTGCTATATATTTCTTTAATCAACAATTTGCAGGTTTTCTATTAAAACTGTGTGAGAAAGAAAATGCTGGTCTGTAAAAAATGCGCAGTTTTGTTTTCTTCTTGCAGGAAGTTTCAACAGAAAAACTACATACCGTATTTACTCGAATCTAAGCCGCACTTTTTTCCGGTTTTCGTAATCCAAAAAAATCGCCTGCGGCTTAGAATCGAGTGCAAAGTAAGCGGAAGTTCTGAAAAATGTTGGTAGGTGCCGCCACAACTAACTAATGCTGTCGAATATATGTAGCGCTACACAGGCATGCTTTGCAGGCAAAAAGATAAATACTGGCGCCAAAACCTCTGCTTCAGTAAATAAATTAAAAAAAAGGTAGAAGACGAGCCTTTTTCTCCGTCCCGAGTTTCGACCACTGGATTTTCATACATTATCCAGCGAAGTAAATACAAATTCCGTATTGTTCATCTTCGAATGTAGCAGAATTTCAATGAACTACGAAAATCCGACTGGCAAGACTGTTTGGGATGTTTGTCAATCTGGCCAACTCTACGTTCTGAATTTTTCCCTACGTGTGAGAAGAGATGGTTGCTAATAGGAACTTCTATGAATTGTGAATCACATGCAGTATTCTCTTCACCATGAGAATAATACGAATATAAACACTTTGCCATGTAGTCTTTCGTGTTTGCTGCTATCTCATTTAAATCCTGTCTGCCTAATAAACTACGAAACTACGGTGAGACAACAGCAAACGCGGAAGAAAATACATTTCATGTCATGTTTATATTCGTATTATTCTTATGCCCAATAGTGATAGTCAGAAATGAAGTACGGCAATTGACTAGATTTTTAAATCTAAGATGACCCTAATTTCTGTGCAGAATTGTAATGTACAAAAGAGGCGTCTGCAAAGATTTTCAAACGGAGAAAAATTTTAGCTAAACTCTCGTTCAGAACATCATTGGTTCTTGCTATTCATTATCGAAGAAAGCAGCAGTGTAAGTAACAACAAATAGCAGTCTCTTGCCATTGTTTCGCTAATGAGTGAATTCCTCCCCTTTTTTATTGTAAGCGACGGTAGCGCGCACAAAAGCAAGCCATGCCGCGAGCGGCGCGACAGGTCGTAAACACACATTATCAGCATGCGACAAACAATGCATGACAATTCAATAATGCATTTTCAGCTTAGAGTGACGTAAACACCTATAACAAAGAGAACGGCACTTATCAGATCGAAGAAAAATAAGCAATCGATTCAAACCAGACGAAGCACGTGAAAAAGGAAGGGTACCCGTATAAATAAGGACGGAGCGCCTGACGCAAAGCAATGGCAACCTGATAAAGCTTAACTGCTAAGCGTAAGTCTCGAACCAAGCTACTGTAGCTGTATCGTCATTCATTCGACCTAAATTGTGTCTCATATTACGATGGACCAACTTTGTTTCGATTTTGAGGTGCGGCTTAGATTCGGAATTTTTTTTTCCTTGACTAAGAGTATCATTTTTCTGGTGCGGCTTAGATTCGAGTGCGGCTTAGATTCGAGTAAATATGGTGTTAAGAAATTTGTATCTGTGCTTATCAAAAGGTCAACAGGTAAATACATTTGGATTTACTTACAAAAAGAGTGCTCTTACCATGGTCAATTTTAAATATACTTTCACTAGTAGTTTAGAAAATAAGTTCATATTCCCACCATGCACATTAAAAAAGTGAAAAGTGTATATTCTGAACTTATGTAGTTTTGTTAATTATAAATAATTAAAGAAAACCTTAAATACAAGAAAAACCAAAATCACAGGACTTTGTTTCATTCATATTATATAGGATTTATTATAGTTTCAAATGATACAATTAAAGTGGGCGAAGCTGCGACAAGGAGCCGAAATTTGCATTCTGACAGTTCCCCAGGGGACCACAGTTAGGACGTATGACGTCTGATAAAGAATCATGGGATTTTTTTTTGCGAACACCTGATGGATTTGAATCTAGTGCACTTGCACGAGTCTACCTTAAACCTTCATGTACATGCACGAATTTTTTCCTGCCTGTTGATAGAATCTGCTGCTGGTAAGCAACAGTTGTGTCAGGTAGTATGTAGTGCTCACGTCGGTTTATTGTAAAAGAAATGATGGAACAACTGGAGCAGCACTACTGCACCAAATTTTCCAGAAAACAGGGCGACAGCCAGGTGGAAGGTTCAGATGGCTTTTGGTAATGATGCTATGGGCATCGAACACATTAAGGAGACGTTCAATAGGTTTAATGATGGCTGCACATTGGTGGATAGTGAGACATGCATTGGTCAGCCGTCCACATGCCAAAATGACAAGGTCATTGCCAAAGTGAGCACTGTGACACTATGAAACCATCGTGTGACTATCAGAAAATTGTGAAAGAGGTGGGCATCAGCACTTTTTCGGCACATTTCACTGTGACCAAAGATTTGGCCGTGAGGAGAGTGTCAGCAAATTGATGGAGCAAACACAACTTCATGTAGAAGTTTCACAGGACATTCTAAGTCTCCACAAACAGTGACGCCGACTTTGTAAACACCATAATCACTGGTGACGAGGCCTGGGTGTACGGGTACGGCCCAGAAACCAAATTCCAGTCATCACAATGGAAGCATTCCTTATTACCATCACCAAAGAAGGCCCGTCAAGTGCACAAGAATGCCAAATTTTTGCAGACTGCTTCCTTTGACTCCTGCGGTGTGGTGCACCAATAGTACGCACCACAGAGTCAAACAATCACCAAGGAGAAGTACAGGGATGTCCTCCTGTCACTTATGTGATGCTGTGCAGAACAAGAGACCGAACTTGCAGCCAACAGGAAATTGGCGCCTCCATCACAACAATGATCCAGCACATTTCTCGCACTTGATTCAGACTTTTTTGGCAAAAAGCAAATGCCTGTGCTTCAACAGGCTTCTTACTCTCCTGATATGGCTCCCTGCGACTTCTGGTTGTTCCCCAAACTCAAGAGGCCCCTGAAAGGAATGTGATTTTAGACAAGAGAGGGCATTACGCAGCAACAACAGCCAAGCTAAACTCCATTCTGAAATAGACTTTCTTATTTTGCTTCCAACAATGGCAGTGCTGCTGGGAGAAATGTATGGAGTGCCGGAGTCCCAAGGGAACTACTTTAAGAGTGATTAGGTGTCCAACGCTCCAGGTAAGCCTGTCCCCCCCCCCCCCCTGCCAGTCAAAGGCCAGATACTTTTCTAACAGACCTCTTATACCCAATTCCCACACATATTTGCTGGATTCACTAGATGTATTATGTCAGACTAAAACTTAAGGGCTTTACAATGACTTCTGATTCATCTTCCTAGCATCTCTAGAACAATTTCTTTTGCATTGCACTCACAGAAAAATGAAAAATTTTCACTTCTTGAAGATTACAGAAACGTGATGTTCGCATCAAGAGTATATGAATTTTTGTTTCATTTTTTTTTTTTTAATTTTATTCTTTTTGCAAAAAGCCATGTATGCATCATGAGCATATGAAAATTTGTACTTTTTGTCATCTCTATAGGCATGACGAAGGAGTATATAGACGGTCTATACAGGGGCGATGTTCTTGAGGACAATATTATGGAAATGGAAGAGGAGGTAGATGAAGATGAAATGGGAGATATGATATTGCATGAAGAGTTTGACAGAGCACTGAAAGACCTAAGTGGAAACAAGGCCCCAGGAGTAGACAACATTCCATTAGAACTACTGACAGCCTTGAGAGAGCCAGTCCTGACAAAACTCTACCATCTGGTGAGCAAGATGTATGAGACAGGCGAAATACCCTCAGACTTCAAGAAGAATATAATAATTCCAATCCCAAAGAAAGCAGGTGTTGACAGATGTGAAAATTACCAAACTATCAGTTTAATAAGTCACAGCTGCAAAATACTAACGCGAATTCTTCACAGACGAATGGAAAAACTGGTAGAAGTTGACCTCAGGGAAGATCAGTTTGGATTCCGTAGAAATGTTGGAACTCGTGAGGCAATACTGACTTACCTTAGAAGCTAGATTAAGGAAAGGCAAACCTACGTTTCTAGCATTTGTAGACTTAGAGAAAGCTTTTGACAATGTTGACTGAAATACTCTCTTTCAAATTCTGAAGGTGGCAGGGGTAGAATACAGGGAGCGAAAGGCTATTTACAATTTGTACAGAAACCAGATGGCAGTTATAAGAGTCGAGGGGCATGAAAGGGAAGCAGTGGTTGGGAAGGGAGTGAGACAGGGTTGTAGCCTCTCCCCGATGCTATTCAATTTATATATTGAGCGAGCAGTAAAGGAAACAAAAGAAAAATTCGGAGTAGGTATTAAAATCCAGGGAGAAGAAATATAAACTTTGAGGTTTGCCGATGACGACGTAATTCTATCAGAGACAGCAAATGACTTGGAAGAGCAGTTGAATGGAATGGACAGTGTCTTGAAAGGAGGGTATAAGATGAACATCAACAAAAGCAAAACGAGGATAATAGAATGTATTCAAATTAAGTCGGGTGATGCTGAGGGAATAAGATTAGGAAATGAGACACTTGAAGTTGTAAAGGAGTTTTGCTATTTGGGGAGCAAAATAACTGATGATGGTCGAAGTAGAGAGGATATAAAATGTAGACTGGCAATGGCAAGGAAAGCGTTTCTGAAGAGAAATTTGTTAACATCAAGTATTGATTTAAGTGTCAAGAAGTCGTTTCTGAGGGTATTTGTATGGAGTGTGGTCATGTATGGAAGTGAAACATGGACGATAAATAGTTTGGACAAGAAGAGAATAGAAGCTTTTGAAATGTGGTGCTACAGAAGAATGCTGAAGATTAGATGGGTAGATCACATAACTAATGAGGAGGTATTGAATAGAATTGGGGAGAAGAGGACTAGAAGAAGGGATCGGTTTGTAGGACATGTTCTGAGGCATCAAGGGATCACCAATTTAGTATTGGAGGGCAGCGGGGAGGGTAAAAATCATAGAGGGAGACCAAGAGATGAATACACTAAGCAGATTCAGAGGGATGTAGGCTGCCGTAGGTACTGGGAGATGAAGAACCTTGCACAGAATAGAGTAGCATGGAGAGCTGCATCAAACCAGTCTCAGGACTCAGGACTGAAGACCACAACAACAACAACAACAACAACATAGACACACAGATCCTAACATCTGCCTGGAGCGATTTAGGGAAAACATGGAAAACCCAATTCAGGATGGCTAGATGAGGGGTGAACTGTCTCCCTCTCGAATGCGACAACACTGTGCTAACCACTGAGCTGCCTCACTCAGTTCCTTAAAATATATGATGCACTCTTCCAATACGGCGCATACTGACTGGCATGTGTCGTAGCAGCATACTCCAGAGTCCTCTCATTACAGAAGGAATCTTTATGTCCAAGAGAAATGTATAATACAGAAGTGATATGAGCATTGTGACAATATATCTACACCACAGATAGCTTTTACCAACCAGTTTGTTGTTCCTCAGTTTTAGCAGATCCTCCTCACAAAAAGGCATAAACTTAAGCCTAAAAAATACATTGTTGCACGAAAGAGGACTCTCCTTGCACAACAGGAGGTATTGTGCAAATCCTGTAGCAAATGCCAGTTAGTTGCCCGAAATTCTCACATGCCTGCAAAACCAGCAAAATATCACCTTCTGTCCCGGATATTTAAGGCCAGGCCTCCGCAAAATTTGTGCTCCTGTGCTATTCAGAAGAGGTGTGCAAGTGACACAGTTACATGTCGAAGGCTGCGGCAAGCAGAAAAAGGTGCAGGATGTGCTCATAAATCAGTGTAACTACTTCTAGGAGGTAAATGTATCCATTCATACAGTGCATTACAAGCATGTAATGTTGTGATTATTAAACACTATGCTCAGACTTCAAATAACATGAAAAAATAAATCAACTTACACTTCACACTTCAGAAGAAAATGCTCATAAAAATATACCTCTACTAATCTTCAAAAGCTTCTATTTCTTAGAAGTGGACAAGAATTAAAGGATGCCATAAAATTAAATACTTAGTAAAAATCTAAAATGTGCAATAAATACAAAATCGTGACATTAAAACTACTACAAACATCAACTTTATACTTTTTGAAGTACCTCTCATTAATTTTAGAAACAGTCCAACTCAGTTGATATTGTATTATTCAGTATTTGAGTACTGTTAGGATGCTGTAATAGAATGTTACTATTAATTCAGACCAAGCAAGCACAGTAGCAAAAAACTTGTTTATTTTTTAGTTCATTAAAATGGGTGGCAGGATGTACACTAGTACTATCGCTAATGACACATTTGCTTACAGGTCGGCACTAGAACAGAAATGTGGTAGCACAATAGGAAATAATCAATAATATTTATTTAGAATTATGATAAAAACTTTACTTTACTTCTGGTAATTGTGTGACTCATGGCACTTGATGCTGTGTATCTAATACAAAGAAATACAAATAATTTTCCAGTCTCTTGCAGTCTATGAAACAGTCAATTTGACTGACTGTCATTGTGCACACTCTAGGTTGACTGCATCTAGTTCTCCAAAAATAACAAACACTAAGTTGGGATGTAGTCTTCAGAATGCAACTCATGGAACTGCGCTCTGTAATTTAACTGCAAAAATTGTACTGAGCTGGCTGACTATGCATGTGTCTATGCCTGTAGGCAGAATGATCTCCACTCTAGCAGCACTAGGAGCTACCATAGTAATCCCTCGATCTCAGCTCTGTCTTTGCTGATGAATACAAAGTTCTGATGGACGTGGCAGCACAAGTGAGCCCCATTTGGAGGATGCTGTTTGGAACTGAGAGGCGCCAGGCAAGTGGTTCTTCTTGTGTGGTGGCCGCTTCTCATGATATTTGCTGTGTACTTTTGAACTTGGTACACAAGTACAAGGATTGTCCGTAAAATAAGGTTCCCATGACGCTACAGTCCCGAAAAGCGCTGTTACAGTGGATCCCACGATTCTGTAGTGTATCTTGGTTCCCCCACTCCAAATCTCCTGCCTAGCGAGCTGCCTGCGGAGCTCAGTCTTGGCTTGGCAGCCGTATGTGATGGATCTCCCCCTCGCTTCACCTGCCAGGTGTGAGCTGAGTTCGGTGATCTGTTTCCTGTCTGCAAAAAACATTTCGCCGGCAGAAATCCACTCTCAGCTATGCAAAATCTATGGAGACAAGTGTATGAGCATACAACACGTGCGCAAATGGTGCAGAGAGTTCAAGAACAGGCATACTGACATCCATGATGAGCGTTCTGGACGGCCATCTGTTTCCGATGAAACAATTGCAAAAGTGGAGGCAGCGGTGCTCTCAGATCAAAGAGGGACGGTTCACGAGCTCTACGAAATGGTCCCTGATATCAGCAAAACCTCTACTGACAAGATTTTGACGGAGCACCTAGGGTATGCTAAGGTTTGCGCGAAGTGGGTGCCAAGAATGCTGACTGAAGACCAGAAACATCAACACGTTGAAGAGGCCCAAGAACTACTTCAAGATCATGGAACTCATGGCGAGGAATACCTCGACTCCATCGTCACTGGAGATGAAACTTGGGTGCACTACCGCACACCGGAAACCAAAGAACAGTCCAAACAATGGAAGCACCTACAGTCACCGAGATCCCGAAAACTCAAACAAACGTAAAGTGTCGGCAAAGTGATGCCAACAGTGTTTTGGGACAGGAAGGGGGTATTGTTGTGAGAGTTCTTGCCCACCGGTACAACAGTCAATGCTGCCGGGTACTGCGAGACACTGCAAAAATTGCGCCGTGCAATTCAAAATAAGAGGAGGGGTATGTTGTCCAAGAGGGTGCGTTTGCATCAGGATAATGCTCGACCACACACCACTACAGCCAACAACGAGCTCATCGCGAAATTTGGATGGGGTATTGTCAAACACCCACCCTACAGCTCGGACTTAGCCCCCAAGTGACTACCATCTCTTCCCTGACATGAAGGAACACCTGGGTGGAACGCATTTCGACGACAGAGAAGAGCTGGAAGAAGTGGTTCTCAGTTATCTGCACGGCTTGGTGGCAGCTTCTTTTTTTTGACTCGGGCATTAAAAAGTTCATACACCGCATGCAAAAACGAATTGACCTCAGTGGCGACTATGTAGGAAAATAGGTTAAAGTCTGCACTTTTCAAAAATGTACACATTCATGAAATAAACATTTTACACTGTGGGGGGGGAAGAAAAGAGAGAAGAAGAAAAAAAAATGGGAACCTTATTTTACGGGCACCCCTCGTACATACTGCACATATAAAATAGGGCTGATCTGTGTCAAGTGAAAAATTCTAGAAAGATACACGCAGCTCAACAATTTTCAGTTTTGATGAGGTATGTCGTGGTGGTCTAGCAGCTAAAGCACTAGACTCTGGTCCTGGAGGTCCCGAGTTCAATCTCGGATAGGGATGGGAACACTTCCTTGCTCCCATCCCTCCAAAACAGTGCCAGGTCCACTCAGTCTGCTATCAAATAAGTAACAGGTATCTTCTGAGGGGGTGAAATGTAGCCAGGGTGATGTGTCCGCCAAACTCGCATCGTGGCAAAGAAAAGGCAAGCATGTATCTCCAGTGGCCCAGGAGAAGGACTGAACAGCTCCACAATGACACATGAAATAAACATAACTTAGGCTCCTATGAAACTGCAGAAACACTTCAAATCCACTCTCTCTCATAAACACAAGTGGTATACTGGGTGGGTGTAATGTCTATATAATTACTTTACCAGTCCAATCAATACTGATCACAAATGATACTTTATCATTTGACACACTGTCAAGTCAAGTCTTGTTTCATCAACTGACACAAAGTAGCATTGATCCTATGATCAGCTTTGGCTTTTTATTCTTTTTAAACAAAATAAGTTAAATACCACACATTTTCTTTGTAATATTTAAATAAATCACTTGGCGTTAAAATTTGGCTTTTTACGGAATGCTAAAGTCTAGGTCATGACGCTAAACATTTAACTGCAACTACAATTCAAGCAGTGTGATTTGCCAGAGGTTAATTCAAATAATTCCATTCTGTACTAACATTAAAATCCATATACTGCTAGCACAGCCAACCAAAATCTCTTAATAATGTTTAATGGCAAACCTCTTAATTACATTTAGAAATGGGGAATCCACTGAATTATATCTTTTTAAAATTTTCCAGTGTCATATGTAGTGTGCAAATATAATGAAATGTTCAACTATTCATGATAATATGTGATAGTAAGGCTAGCTTCAAGACATTTGGATCTTATAAAAAAAAACTGTATCCCAATTCCATGATTATCATTTTTCAATCTATTTTTGTATTTATTTCATGTTTACAGTACTGCAGGAAACAGATGGTTATAAATTATTTCGTAACTTTTAATGCTTCTTTGCTAATGGAGACTTGGTAGCAAATGAAGTAAAAAAAACTCTGTAATATTCCATTTCTTTAAAATTCTTTTCACGGCTCCCCCTGTAGACATTTACTGCTAAAATTCTGAGAACCCACGTGTGTTGTGTACCTCTAGTGTACAGGCCAGGTGCTCTGTTACTGCGCACTACTTCTCCACAGGACGTAGCATGAATAATGACTGGACCACAGTGTTCTGACATGCCAATACATTCTGGGATTACATCCTAAAGGAATTGGAGATCTCCCTTATAAATAAGGACATCCGTAGTATCCTGCCCACTCATCTACTAAAGGGTGCCTGGGAAGCTGTTTTCTCGGATTACTAGACAACAATTCTAGAAAATTATATTAATGGAATTTCTTACAGGAAGTTAAATTGACAATACTTAACTTTGCGTATTGACAAAGATGTGCCACAAGCAAATGGTGACATGTAAATAATCAATGTCCTTTGGTATATACAATTTCAATGCAAGCAAAACAAAACAGTTCATAAGTCATTGCTATAGCGTTTGAATGATGGCTCGTCATCCACTCCAGCCGCGGCGCTTATATTCTGTCCGCCCCTGTCTTGGTGTTGTCTAGTCAGTGTACTATGGCTGACATAATCTTACAGCCCTCTCTGCTGTAACATTCCAGGCCGATGTGCCAGCACTTGATGTTACACCAGAACACCATCAGTTACTGCTAAGTGAATTCTGAAGTTGCTCCAAGCAAAACACCTGTGAATTAGTAGCTTTGTTCACATCGCACCAACTGCCATGAAAACATGCTGCCTCTGCTACAGCTCTTCCCTGAACATGGCAGTGACTTACTGATTGATCGTTATAACTTGTGCTCTGATGCTTCACTTCCTGCTCCACCTTGTCAACTGAGCCACACCCAGTTGCCAAACGCCTGACCTCAACAGCTGGTGGGTGCACATGTGTAACATAGAACACAAAAAGATATTCAGTCATTAGGAATACTTGCGGATGGCACGAAGTCAATTTTCCAAAATATTGTGTCATACAGGTATGACACACACACACACACACACACACACACACACACACACACACTCGGAAAGCTGATGATCGTACGTCAGCTTGATAATGCTCATAAGCCTCCCATTTTTATTCCAATGCCAGCTACCTATTCAGTTAATGATGCTCCACGAAATATACAATGGTATCTATATTCGAGTCAGTGTGTCATGCCACTGCAGAAAATAAAAATTAAGACGCGACTACAGAATGTGTGTCATCTGCTAAAACAACTGACAAAGTAGACAGCAAACATAGACGTAAACAGTTAAAAAAAAAAATGGGCACCACATCAGAAAGTGGTGCACCCTCAAGGGTTGAGAGCAGTAGGTACAGAGTGGGGCAAGGTCATCACTTAATAAATGGTGGTGACTAAAATGACAGTGTCCTATACACAGCTGAGCTAAAATGATTTTCTTGTGACATGAGTGCTGAGAGAAAGTTAGTCATGCTACTGGGAAAGGTTTAATGTCCCGGAGTGTGTTCCTCTGGAGAGAAGACCATTGTGCACTCCAAATCAATACTACATGTCGACAGACAGCAACAAGGAGATCATCCGAGGAAACAGAATGACTAGCATGCCGAGGGAGGAGGGCTGCAGCCTTTGCAGCAGCATCAGCAGCTTCGTTCCCTGGCAAGCTGACGTGATTAGGAACCCACAGGAACATCATGTTGGCTCCCCGCACAGTGAGTGGGTGAGTGGAGACATTCTTGGATCCACAGTAAAAAAAGGGTGGACTGGGTACGGTGCACGAAGGCTCTGAGAAAATCTGAGTACGTGACACAATTGAGAAGGCCATGTCGTCGGATGTACTGGGTGGCCAGATAAAGGGTGTAGAGCTCCACAATAAAAATCGAGCACTGGTCAAGAAACTGATAGTGAAAAGGATTATTAAGCACAGAAGCACACCCGACACCACGGTTGGTCGGTGTAAGCGAAGACAGTGTCCCCAAGCCGCTTGCTAAGTGCAAGAAACTTGTTACGATACACCAGGCCAGTAGTAGTGTCCTTAGGAAGCAAATGAAGTCCGAAGTGAACACATACCTTGGCACAAAGCTGGGAACTCCTGGAGGCAACACAGATGACAGGCACAGCCCATACTGGCGGTCACGGGAATCATAAAAAATGTGAGCATAGGATGGATGACCGGGCAAAGAAGACAGATGGCTCATATAATGACTGAGGAGAATATCCCACAGGTATGGCAATATTAAGTCAGCAGCCACAGCATGAAGACTCTCAACGGGACTATAGCCCGTGTCACTTAGGATGGCTCTTCTTCACATAGAGCCAGAGCATTAAGGAAGCATGCAAGGATGAGGACCATGCAAGCGGAGCAGCAGAGAGCGGGTAAAGTCCACACTGCCGAACTGCACTGCTGTGGACAACAGTCAGGCTCATTTGCCTACGGTACATCATATTATACGTTCAAATCTATGAGGGGAACAGTAAATATTAAAAACAAATTCTATCAATCGTCATAAGAGAAATATTAATTCACGTCTTGAAGACGTCGCATCCACCGGCGCCATGGATTTACTCCTTGTGGCGTTGGGAGATGAGAACAGCTGACACAGCTTTGTGAAGACGTGAAGTACAATTTCTCTCTCTCTCTCTCTCTCTCTCTCTCTCTCTCTCTCTCTCTCTCTCTCTCTCTCTCTCTCGTGTGTGTGTTTCGACTAAAGTTAAGTGTAATCACTGTGCATAAAAAAGAATTAGTGGTAGAAAAGACTAATGTAACAGACTATCGCAACAAGTGGTCAGTAAGGTGTCATATTATTCGCTGTTAACAGGCATTATGAGTGTAAAGTAACTCGTTTGACATTATAGTGACAGACTGCATTTATAAACCACAATTAACCATCATCTGCAAATAACTCCATGGAATGCTGACTGACAACATCGAAAACCTCTGATAACTCAACAAGTAACATTTTAGGGCCTTATTCCGTTCGTGCCTTGAAAATGACAGAGGTTTGCATGTGGAAGTCTCAGACTTTGATGAATTTATCCAGCCGCATTCTCGCATGTTATTACAGCATATAACATGGTGGGAGAAGCTTAACTTCTCCTTGGATGATATGTTGCACATTATAGGCTGCATAATTCAAAGGATACAAAGTCATAATCTAAAGGCTAGGAAGTTCTCATAATTATGTATGCAACTGATATGTTGACAAACACATTTTGTAAACAAGTAGTCCTTAAAACTAAGAAATATTATTAATTTGTTCCAAAGTCTACATCATAATACCACCACCACTTCTATTTGAGTGTTTCTGAACAACCTGATCGTAAATTTACGATGATAGGTTCAAGGCTTATCTCCATCATCACTTCCCAGTCAAATTCTTCTTTCTGAAGCTTTTCAGCATGTCGCACAGACTGTACCCATGCTACAGGTGGGATGTTGTCTATTGCCTAATGCACTAAGCGATTCAGTGTACATTATCTTTAATGTTCTGTTTTTATCTCCCACATAGCCTTAATTAACCCTTCACCCAAATTAATTCCATGGGGCTACAATGATGACAGACTGGTTTGATGCGGCCCGCCACGAATTTCTTTCCTGTGCTAACCTCTTCATCTCAGAGTAGCACTTGCAACCTACGTCCTCAATTATTTGCTTGACGTATTCCAATCTCTGTCTTCCTATACAGTTTTTGCCCTCTACAGCTCCCTCTAGTACCGTGGAAGTCATTCCCTCATGTCTTAGCAGATGTCCTACCATTCTGTCCCTTCTCCTTATCAGTGTTTTCCACATATTCCTTTCCTCTCCGATTCTGCGTAGAACCTCCTCATTCCTTACCTTATCAGTCCATCTAATTTTCAACATTCGTCTATAGCACCACATCTCAAATGCTTCGATTCTCTTCTGTTCCGGTTTTCCCACAGTCCATGTTTCACTACCATACAATGCTGTACTCCAGACGTACATCCTCAGAAATTTCTTCCTCAAATTAAGGCCGGTATTTGATATTAGTAGACTTCTCTTGGCCAGAAATGCCTTTTTTGCCACAACGAGTCTGCTTTTGATGTCCTCCTTGCTCCGTCCGTCATTGGTTATTTTACTGCCTAGGTAGCAGAATTCCTTAACTTCATTGACTTTGTGACCATCAATCCTGATGTTAAGTTTCTCGCTGTTCTCATTTCTACTACTTCTGATTACCTTCGTCTTTCTCCAATTTACTCTCAAACCATACTGTGTACTCATTAGAATGTTCATTCCGTTCAACAGATCATTTAATTCTTCTTCACTTTCACTCAGGATAGCAATGTCATCAGCGAATCATATCATTGATATCCTTTCACCTTGTATTTTAATTCCACTCCTGAACCTTTCTTTTATTTCCATCATTGCTTCCTTGATGTACAGATTGAAGAGTAGGGGCGAAAGGCTACAGCCTTGTCTTACACCCTTCTTAACACGAGCACTTCGTTCTTGATCATCCACTCTTATTATTCCCTCTTGGTTGTTGTACATATTGTATATGACCCATCTCTCCCTATAGCTTATCCCTACTTTTTTCAGAATTTCAAACAGCTTGCACCATTTTATATTGTCGAACGCTTTTTCCAGTTCGACAAATCCTATGAAAGTGTCTGATTTTTCTTTAGCCTTGCTTCCATTATTAGCTGTAACGTCAGAATTGCCTCTCTCGTCCCTTTATTTTTCCTAAAGCCAAACTGGTCTTCACCTAGCGCATTCTCAATTTTCTTTTCCATTCTTCTGTATATTATTCTTGTAAGCAGCTTCGATGCATGAGCTGTTAAGCTGATTGTGCGATAAATCTCGCACTTGTCAGCTCTTGCCGTCTTCGGAATTGTGTGGATGATGCTTTTCCGAAAGTCAGATGGTATATCGCCAGACTCATATATTCTACACACCAACGTGAATAGTCGTTTTGTTGCCTCTTCCCCCAATGATTTTAGAAATTTTGATGGAACGTTATCTATCCCTTCTGCCTTATTTGACCGTAAGTCCTCCAAAGCTCTTTTAAATTCCGATTCTAATACTGGATCCCCTATCTCTTCTAAATCGACTCCTGTTTCTTCTTCTATCACACCAGACAAATCTTCACCCTCGTAGAGGCTTTCAATGTATTCTTTCCACCTATCTGCTCTCACCTCCGCATTTAACAGTGGATTTCCCGTTGCACTCTTAATGTTACCACCGTTGCTTTTAATGTCACCAAAGGTTGTTTTGACTTTCCTGTATGCTGAGTCTGTCCTTCCGACAATCATTTCTTTTTCAATGTCTTCACATTTTTCCTGCAGCCATTTCGTCTTAGCTTCCCTGCACTTCCTATTTATTTCATTCCTCAGCAACTTGTATTTCTGTATTCCTGATTTTCCCGGAACATGTTTGTACTTCCTCCTTTCATCGATCAACTGAAGTATTTCTTCTGTTACCCATGGTTTCTTCGCAGCTACCTTCTTTGTACCTACGTTTTCCTTCCCAACTTCTGTGATGGCCCTTTTTAGAGATGTCCATTCCTCTTCAACTGTACTGCCTACTGAGCTATTCCTTATTGCTGTATCTATAGCGTTAGAGAACTTCAAATGTATCTCGTCATTCCTTAGTACTTCCGTATCCCACTTCTTTGTGTATCGATTCTTCCTGACTAATGTCTTGAACTTCAGCCTACTCTTCTCTGAGTCTATATCTGCTCCTGGGTACGCCTTACAATCCAGTATCTGATTTCGGAATCTCTGTCTGACCATGATGTAATCTAATTGAAATCTTCCTGTATCTCCCGGCCTTTTCCAAGCATACCTCCTCCTCTTGTGATTCTTGAACATGGTATTCGCTATTACTAGCTGAAACTTGTTACAGAACTCAATTAGTCTTTCCCCTCTTTCATTCCTTGTCCCAAGCCCATATTCTCCTGTAACCTTTTCTTCTACTCCTTCCCCTACAACTGCATTCCAGTCGCCCATGACTATTAGATTTTTGTCCCCCTTTACATACTGCATTAC